>NW_027206341.1:0-496269 GCF_024711535.1 Dipodomys merriami | reverse complement strand
TAACCCTAACCCTCACCCTAACCCTAATCCTCAATCTAACACTAACCCTAACCCTAACCCTAACCCTTACCCTAACGCTAAACCTAAAGCTAAGTCTCACCCTTATCTTAAACATCACCCTAAGCCTAAACCTCACCATTACCCTTACAATCATCCTCACCCTAAACCTCCCCCTAAACGTAAACATCATCCTAACCCAAACCGTAATGCTAACCATCACCCTAACCCTAACCCTCACCCTCAACCTCACACTCAGCCTAAACCTAAGACTAAGCCTAACCCTTACTCTAACCTTCACCCTCACCTTAGCCCTCACCCTAACCCTAAACCTAATCCTCACACTCACTCACCCTAACCCTAATCCTAACCCTAAATCTCAACCTAACCCTAAACCTCACCCTCACCATAACCCTTACCCTAACCCTCACCCTAAACCTAAACCTAACCCGAACCCTAACTGTCACCCTAAATCTAACCCTAACCCTCACCCTAACCCTAACCCTTACCCTCACCCTCACTCTAACCCTCACCCTAACCCTAATCCTAAACTTAACCCTCACCCTAACCCTAACCCTAAACCTAACCCTCACCCTAACACTAACCCTCACCCTAAACCTCACCCTCAGCCTAACCCTAAGCCTAAACTTAAACCTAAACATAACACACACACTCACCTTCACCCTCACCCTAACCCTAACCCTAACCTTAACCCTAACCCTCCCCCTAACTATCACCCTAACCCTAACCCTAACCCTAACCCTCAACCTAACCCTCACCCTAAACCTAACACTAACCCTAAACCTCAAACTCACCCTAAACCTCACCCTAAACCTAATCCTCATCCTCACCCTCACAGTAAACTTAAACTTAACCCGAACCCTAACAATAACCCTAACCTTCATCCTAACCCTCACCCTAACCATAACCCTCACCCAAACCCAAACCCTCACCCTAACTCTTAACCTAACCCTAACACTAACCCTAACCCTAACACTAACCCTCACCTAACACAAACCTTAAATCTAACCCTAAACCTCTCCCTCAACCTAACCCTAATCCTAACCCTAACTGTAAACCCCACCCTAACCCTAACCCTATCACAAACCCTACCTCTAACCCTAAACATCACTATCAACCTAACCTTAATTCTAACCATAAACCTAAACCTAAACCTCATCCTAAAACTAACCATAAACTTCACCCTCATCCTAACTAAAACCTAAACCCTAACCCTAACCCTAACCATAAACCAAACCCTAACCCTCACCCTAACACTTACCCTAACCCTAACACTACCCTAACCCTAACACTAAACCTCACACTAACCCTAACCATCACCCTAAACCCAAACCTCACGCTAACCATATCCCTAAACCTCACCCTCACCTCAGCCCTCACCCTCACCCTAACCCTCAACCTCACCCTAACCCTCACTCTCACCCTCACCCTCACCCTCAGCCTAACCTTAACCCTAATCCTAATCCTAAGCATAATCCTCACCCTAACCTTAACCCTCACCTTAACAGTAACCCTTAACGTAACACTAACCCTATACCTAACCCTCACCCTAACCCTAACCCTAAACCTAACACTAACCCTAACAATAACCCTCAAGCTCAGCCTCACCCTAACCCTAAATCTAACACTAAACTTCACTCTCACCCTAACCGTAACCATAAACCTCACCCTAACCCTCACCCTAAAACTCACCCTCAACCTAGCACTTGCCCTAACCCTAATGCTAACCCTATCCCTCATCCTAACCCTAACCCTCATCCTAACCCTAAACCTCACACTCAACTTCACCCTCTGCCTAACCCTAAGCATAACCCTAGACCTAACCCTAACACACACACTCAACTTCACACTAACCCTAATCCTATCCCTAAACCTAATCATAACCATAACCTTCCCCCTAACACTCAAACTAACACTAACCCAATCCCTCACCCTAACCCTAACTCTAACCCTAAACCTCACCCTCAGCCTAACCCTAACTCTAACCCTAACCCAAACCCTAAACCTCAACCTAACCCTAAGCCTAACCCTCAACCTCACCCTTACCGTAACCGTAACCCTAAACCTAAACCTAACATTAACCCTATTCCTAACCCTAACCCTCACCCTAAACATAACTCGCACCCTAACCCATTCTCGCACCCTAACACTTACTCTCACCCTAACACTAACCCTAACCCTCACACTAACCCTAACACTAACCCTATACCTCAACATAACCCTCACCCTCAAACTAACCCTAACACTACCCCTAAACCTAACCGTCACTCTAACCCTCCACCTAACCCTATATCTAAACCTCACCCTCACCCTAACCCTAACCCTCATCCTAACCCTAACACTCACCCTAAACCTAACCCTCACCCTAAAACTTACCCTAACCCTAACACTAACCCTAACCCTAACACTAACACTCACACTAACCCTAATCATCACCCTAACGCCAAACCTCAAGCTAACCCTATCCCTAACCCTCAACCGCACCCTAGCCCTCACTCTAACCCTAACCCTCATCCTCACCCTAACCCTCAGCCTCACTCTCACCCTCAGCCTAAACCTAACCCTAATCCTAATCCTAACCCTAACCCTCACCCTAATCGTAACCCTCACCCTAACCCTAACCCTAACCCTAACACTAACCCTAACCCTAAACCTAACCATAATCCTCAGCCTCAGCCTCACCATATACCAAACCCTAACCCTAACCCTCACCCTAACTCTAAGCCTAAACCTAAGCCTAAACCTAACCCTCACACTCACCCTCACCATAACCCTAATCCTAAAACTAACCCTATCCATAACCCTAGCCCTCTCCCTAACCCTCACCCTAGCCCTCACCCTTACCCTAATCCTAACCCTAAAACTCATCCTAACCCTCACACTAACCCTAATTCTAACACTAACCCTAACTCTAACCCTCAACGTCAGCCTAACACTAACTCTAAATCTAACCCTAAACCTCACCCTCACCCTAACCCTAACCCTAACCCTAAACCTCACGCTAATCCTAACCCTAAACCTCACCCTCACCCTAGCCCTCACCTTAACCCTAATCCTAACCCTAAACCTCTTCCTAGCCCTCACCCTAACACTAACCCTAAACCTCACCATCACCCTAACCATAATCCTAACCCTAACCGTCAACCTAAACCTAACCGTCAACCTCACCGTAACCCTTACTCTAACCCTCACCCTAACCCTAAGCTTAACCCGAACCTTAACTCTAACCCTAACCCTAACCCTAACATTAACCCACA
Organism: Dipodomys merriami; assembly: GCF_024711535.1. Lineage (NCBI taxonomy): Eukaryota > Metazoa > Chordata > Mammalia > Rodentia > Heteromyidae > Dipodomys > Dipodomys merriami. Next base: position 492,994 of record NW_027206341.1, on the reverse strand, counting down.
CCCTAACCCTAACCTTCAACCTTACCGTAACCCTCACCTTCAGCCAAACCCTCACTTTTACCCTTACCGTCACCCCTACCCTAACCCTCACCCTAACCCAAACACTCACCCTAACCCTCACCCTAAAACTAACTCTACGCCTAAACCTCACCCTCACCCAAACCATAACTCTAACCCTAACCATAACACTAAACCTCACCTTAACCCTAACTCTAACCCTCAAACTAACCCTAACCTTCACCCTCAACCAAACCCTCAGCCTAAACCTAATGCTAACCCTAACCCTAAACTTAACCCTCACCCTCACCCTAACCCTAACCCTAATCCTAATCCTAACCCTAACCCTAACCCTCACCCTCACCCTCAGCCTCACCCTAACCCTAATTCTAACCCTAAACCTCATCTTCACCCTAACCCTAATCCTAACCCTCACCCTCACCCTCACCGAAAACCTAAACCTAACCCTAACCCTAACCCTAACTCTAACCTCCCCCTAACTCTCAACCTATCACTAACACTAACCCTAACCCTAAACCTCACGGTAACCCTAACTCTAACACTAACCCTCATCCTAACCCTCACCCTAACCCTAACTCCACCCTAAACCTCACCCTCACCCTAACCCTAACTCTAACCCTAACCCAAATACTGAACCTCAACTTAACCCTAACCCTAACCCTCAACCTAACAATAACTCTCACCCTAACCCTAACCCTCACCCTAACCCTCATCCTCACTCTAAACCTCACACTAACCCTAACCCTAATCCTCAATCTAACCCTCACCCTAACCCTAACTCTAGCCCTTAATCAAACCCTAAACCTAACCCTAACGCTCACCCTTATCTTAACCCTCACCCTCAGCCTAAATTTCACCATTACACTTACCATCATCCTCACTCTAAAAATCCCCCTAACCCTAAACCTCATACTAACTCTACCACTACTTGTAAACCTAACCATCACCCTAACCCTAACACTCACCCTCAACCTCACACTCAGCCTAACACTAAGACTAAGCCTTACACTTACCCTAACCCTCACCCTCACCCTAGCCCTCCCCCAAACCCTAATCTTAACCCTAACCCTCATCCAAACCCTCACCCTAACCCTAACACTAACCCTCACCCACAACCTCACACTAACCCTAATCCTAACCCTAACCCTCAACTTAACCCTAAACCTCACCCTCACTGTAACCTTTACCCTAACGCTCACCCTAACCCTAAACGTAACCCGAACCCTAACACTCACCCTAAACAAAACCCTAACCCTCACCCTAACCCTAACCCTAAACCTTACCCTCACCATAGCCTTCACCCTAAACCTAATCCTAAACTTAACCCTCATCTTAACCCTCCCCCTAACCCTAATCCTAACATTAACCCTCACCCTCAACCTCACCCTCAGCCTAACCCTACGCCTAACCCTAAACCAAACCCTAACACACACACTCACCCTCATCCTAACCCTAATCTTAAACTTAACCCTAACCCTAACCCTCCCCCTAACTCTCACCCTAACCCTAACACTAACACTAACCCTCATCCTAACCCTCACCCTAACCCTAACTCCACCCTAAACCTCAACCTCACCTTAACCCTAACTCTAACCCTAACCCTAACACTGAACCTCACCCTAACGCTAACCCTAACCCTCAACCTAACAATAACTCTCACACTAACCCTCACCCTCACCCTAACCCTCATCCTCACTCTAAACCTCACACTAATCCTAACCCTAATCCTCAATCTAACCCTCACCCTAACCCTAACTCTAGCCCTTAATCTAACCCTAAACCTAACCCTAACGCTCACCCTTATCTTAACCCTCACCCTCAGCCTAAAACTCACCATTACCCTTACCATCATCCTCACCCTAAAAATCCTCCAAACACTAAACCTCATACTAACTCTAACACTAACTGTAAACCTAACCATCACCTTAACCCTAACCCTCACCCTCAACCTCACACTCAGCCTAACACTAAGACTAAACCTTACACTTACCCTAACCCTCACCCTCAACCTAGCCCTAACCCTAACCCTAATCTTAACCCTAAACCTCATCCTAACCATCACCCTAAACCTAACCCTAACCCTCATCCACACCCTCACACTAACCCTAATCCTAACCCTAACCCTCAACCTAATCCTAAACCTCACCCTCAGTGTAACCCTTACCATAACGCTCACCCTAACCCTATACTTAACCCAAACCTAAACGCTCACCCTAAACAAAAGCCTAACCCTCACCCTTACCCTAACCCTAAACCTTACCCTCACCCTAGCCCTCACCCTAACCCTAATCCTAAACTTAACCCTCATCCTAGCCCTCCCCCTAAACCTAATCCTAACCCTAACCCTAACCCTAACCCTCACCCTCAACCTCACCCTCAGCCTAACCCTAAGCCTAACCCTAACCCTCACCTGTACCCTCAACCTCACTGTAACTCTAAACCTAACCCTAACAATAACACTAATCCTAACCAGAACCATCACCCTAACCCTAAACCTCACCCTCATGCTCGGCCTAACCCTAACCCTAACCCTAACCCTAACCCTCAGCCTAAGCCTAACACTAACCCTAACCCTGACTCTAACCCTAACTATAACCCTAACCCTAAACCTAAACCTCATCCTAACCCTAACCCTAATCCTCACCCTCACCCTCACAGTAACTGTAACCCTACCCCTAAACCTAACAATAAATCTAACCCTAACCCTAACCCTCACCCTCTCCCTCACACTCACAATAACTCTAACCCTAACCCTAACAATACTAATCCTAACCCTAAACCTAAACCTAACCCTCACCCTAAAACTAATGCTTACTCACCCTCAAGCTAACCTTAATCATAACCCTAACCCTAACCCTAATCCTCACCCTCACTGTAACCCTAATCCTCAAACTAATCCTCACCCTAACCCTAATCCTAACCCTAAACCTTAATCTTACACGAACCCTAACCCTCAACCTCACCCTAGCCCTCACCCTAACCCTCATCCTAACCTTAATCCTCATCCTTACCCTCACCCTAACGCTAACCTTAACCCTCACCCTAACCGTAAGACTAACCCTAACTATCAACCTAACCCTAACCCTCACGCTCACTGTAACCCTAACCCTAACCCTCACCCTAACCCTAACCCTCACACTCACCCTTAACCTAACCCTCACCCCAGCCCTCACTCTCAGTCTAACCCTAAGCCTAACCCTTACCCTAACCATATCGCTCACACTCACCCTAACCCTTACACTAAACCTAAACCTAACCCTAAGCCTAACCCTCACACTCAACTTAACCCTCACCCTAACCCTATATCTAACACTAACACTAACCCTAACCCTCAAACTCAGCCTCCCCCTAACCCTAACACTAACCCTAAACCTTACACTCACCCTAACCCTAACACTAACCCTAACCCTAAACCTCACCATAGCTCTAACCCTAAACCTCACCCTCACCCTAGCCCTCACCCTAACACTAATCCTAACCCTAACCCTTATCCTAACCCTCACCCTAACACTAAACTTAACCCTCACCGTCACCCTCACCCAACCCCTAATCCGAACCATAACCCTCACCCTCAGCCGCACCCTAACCCTAACTCTAACACTAAACTTCACCCTAAAACTAACCCTAAATCTAACCCTAAACCTCACCCTCAACCTAACACTAACCCTAACTCTAACGGTAAACCCCACCCTAACCCTAACCCTAACTCTCACCTGCACCCTCACCCTCACTGTAACTCTAACCCTAACCCTAACAATAACACTAATCCTAACCAGAAGCATCACCCTAACCCTAACCCTCACCCTCATGCTCAGCCTAAGCCTAAGCATAAGACTAACCCTAACCCTCACCCTAACCCTAACCCTATCACAAACCCTAACTCTAACCCTAAACCTCATTGTCACCCGAACCCTAATTCTATCCTTAACCCTAAACCTAAACCTCATCCTAACCCTAACCGTAACCCTCATCCTCACCCTCACCATAACCCTAAGCCTAACCCTAACAATAACCTTAACCATAACCCTAACCCTCACCCTAACTATAACCCTCACCCTAACCCTAAACCTCACCCTAACACTTACCCCAACCCTAACAATAACCCTAAACCTAACACTAACCCTCACACTAACCCTAAACATCACCCTAACCCTAAAACTTACGATAACCCTATCCTTAACCCTCACCCAACCCTAGCCCTCACCCTAACCCTAACCCTCATCCTCACCCTAACCCTCACCCTCACCCTCACCCTCAGCCTAAACCTAACCCTAAACCTAAGCCTAACCCTCACCCTAACCCTAACCCTAACCATAAACCTAACCCTAACCCTAACCCTAACCCTCACCCTCAGCCTCACCCTAACCCTAACTCTAACCCTAAACCTCACCCTCACCTTAATCCTTACCCTAACCATAAACCTCACCCTAACTCTAACCCTAAACCTCAACCTCACCCTAGCCATTACCCTAACCCTAATCCTAACCTTAACCGTCATCCTAACACTCCCCCTAAACCTAACACTAACCCTAACCCTAACCCTAACCATCACCCTCACCTTCAGCCTAAACCTAAGCCTAACCCCAGAACTAACCCTAACAAACACACGGACCCTCACACTAACCCTAAACGTAATCCTATCTCTAACCATAACACTAAGCCTTACCCTCAACTTAACTCTCTCCCTACCTAACCCTAACCATCACCATAAACTTAACTCTCACCCTAAACCTCACCCTCACCCTAACCCTAACTATAACCCTAACCCAAACACTAAACCTCAAGCTAACCCTAACCCTAACCCTCACACTCACCCTCACCGTAACCGTAAACCTAAACCTAACAATAACCCTAACCCTAACCCTAACCCTAACCCTATCCATAACCGTCACCCTAACCTATAACCTCACCCGAAAACTTACCCTCTCCCTAACACTAACACTAACACTAACACTAACCCTCACAATGACCCTAACCCTAACCCTAACCCTAAACCTCAACATAAACCTCACCCTCAACCTAAACCTAACACTACCCCTAACCCTAACCCTCACCCTAACCCACCCCCTAACCCTACATCTAAACCTCATCCTCAACCTAAACCTAACACTAAACCTAACACTAATCCTCAGCCTCAATATCACCCTAACCCAAACCCTAACCCTAACACTCATCCTAACTCTAAACCTAACCCTAACCCTAATCCTAACCCTCACACTCACCCTCACCCTAACCCTAATCCTAAACCTAACCCTATCCCTAATCCTAACCCTCACCCTAAACCTCAGCCTACCCCTCACCCTTAAACTTATCCTAACCCTAAACCTCAACCTAATTTTCAACCTAACCCTAAACCTAACCCTAACCCTCACCCGAACCCGAACCCGAACCTTCAACCTCATGCTCGGCCAAAGCCTGAGCCTAAGCCTAAGCCTAAGCCTAACCCTCACCCTAACCCTGACTCTAAACCTAAACCTAAACCTAAACCTCATCCTAACCCTAACCCTAATCCTCACCCTCACCCTCACAGCAACCGTAACCCTACCCCGAAACCTAACAATAAACCTAACCCTAACCCTAACCCTCACCCTAAGCATAACCCTCACCCTAACCTTAACCCTCACCCTAACACTTACCCTCACCCTAAACCTAACCCTAAACCTCACACTCACCCTAGCCTTCACCCTAACCCTAACCCTCATCCTCACCCTAAATCTCACACTAACCCTAACACTAATCCTCAATCTAACCCTCACCCTCACCCTAATGTTAACACTAACCCTCACTCTAACCTTAACCTTCACCCTTACCGGAACCCTCACCCTCAGCCTAACCCTCACCTTTACCCTTACCGTCACCCCTAGGCTAACCTGCAACCTAACCCTAAACCTCATCCTAACCATAACTGTACCCCTGAACCTCATCCTCACCATAACCCTAAGTCTAACCCTAACCCTAACTCTAAACCTCAACCTAACCCTCACCCTAACCCTAAACCTCATCCTAACCCTCACCCTAACTGTAAACCTAAACATCACCCTAACCTTAACACTCACCCTCAATCTCACTCTCAGCCTAATCCTAAGCCTAAGCCTAACCCTTACCCTCACCCTCACCTTCACCCTAGCCCTCACCCTAACCCTAATTCTAACCTTCACCCTCACCTTAACCCTAACCCTCATCCTCACTCTAAACCTCACAATAACGCTAACCCTCATCCTCAACCTAACAATCCCCCTGACCCTAATACTACCCCTTACTCTAAACCTCAGCCTAAACCTAACCCTCACCCTTATCTTAACCCTCACCCTCACCCTAAACCTCACCTTTACCCTTACCATCATCCTCACCCTAACCCTCACCCTAAACCTAAACCTAAACCTAACCCTAAACCGAACCCTAATCCTAACACTCACTCTCACCCTAACCCTAATCCTAACCCTAACCCTCACCCTAACATTAACCCTCACACTCACTGTAACCCTAACCTCAACCTAACCCTCAACCTAAAGCTATCCCTAACCCTAAACCTTAATCTAACACTAACCCTAACCCTCACCCTCATACTAGCCCTCACCATAACCCTAATCCTAACCCTTATCCTCATCCTTACCCTCACCCTAACCCTAAACTTAACCCTCACCCTAACCCTAATCCTAAACCTAACCCTCAACCTAACCCTAACACTCAACCTAACCCTAACCCTCAAACTGACACTCACCCTCAGCCTAAACCTAATCCTAATGCTAAGCCTAACCTTCACCCACAACCTAACCCTTGCTCTAACCCTAACTCTAACACTAATCCTAACACTAAACCTCACCCTAACCCTAACCCTCAACCTCAGCCTCACCCTAACCCTAACTCTAACCCTAAACTCAATTTCCCCCTAACCTTAACCCTAACCTAACCGTAAACCTCACCCTAACCCCCACCGTAAACCTCACCTGCCACTAGCCCACACCCTAACCCTAATCCTAACCCTAAACCTCATCCTAACTCTCACCCTAACACTAACCCTAACACTAACCCTCACCCTATTCCTAATCCTAACCCTAACTCTCAAACTCACACTAACCCTCACACTCACCGAAACTCTTAGCCTAACCCTAACCCTAACCCTAAACTTAAACCTCACCCTAACCCTAACCCTCAACCTCAGCCTCACCCTAACCCTAACTCTAACCCTAAACTCAACTTCCCCCTAACCTTAACCCTAACCTAACCGTAAACCTCACCCTAACCCTCACCGTAAACCTCACCTGCCACAAGCCCACACCCTAACCCTCATCCTAACCCTCACCCTAACACTAACCCTAACACTAACCCTCACCCTATCCCTAATCCTAACCCTAACTCGCAAACTCACACTAACCCTTACCCTCACCGAAACTCTTAGCCTAACACTAACCCTAACCCTAAACTTAACCCGAATCCTAACTCTCACACTAACCCTAACCCTAACTCTCACCCTAACCCTAATTCTCACCCTTGCCATAACCCTCACACTCAGCCTAACTGTCACTTTTACCCTTACCTTCACAACAACCCTAACCCTAACCCGAACTCTCAACCTAACCCTCACCCTAACCCTAACTCTACCCCTAAACCTCACCCTCACTCTAACCCTAACTCTAACATTAACCCTAGCACTAAACCTCACCCTAACCCTAACCCTAACCCTTAAACTAACCCTAACCCTCACCCTCACCCTCACCCTCAGCCTAAACCTAAGGCTAACCCTAACCCTAACCCTAACCCTCAATCTCACCCTAACCCAAACCCTAATCCTAATGCTAACAATAATCCTAAACCTCACTCTCACCCTCAGCCTCACCCTAACCCTAATTCTAACTCTAAACCTCACCCTCACCCTAACACTAAGGCTAACCCTAACTATAAACCTAACCCTAACTGTAATCCCAACCCTCCCCCTAACTCTCAGCCTAACCCTAACCATAACACTAACCCTAACCCTAAACGTCAAAGTAACCTTCACCCTAACCCTAACTCTAACCCTAATCCTCACACTCACCCTAACCCTCACTCTAACCCTAAACCAAACCCTAAACCTCTCTCTAACCCTAACCCTAACCCTCACTCTCACCGTAACCGAAACACTAAACCTAACCCTAACAATAACCCTAACCCTTATCCTAACCCTCATCCCAACGATAACCCTCACAATAACCCAAACCCTAACAACCCTCACCCTAAAACTAACCCTAACCATAACATTAACCCTCACACTAACCGTAATCCTAACCCTAACCCTAAACCTCAACCTAACCCTCACCCTCACCCTAACCCTAACAATAACCCTATCCATGACCCTCACCCTAACCATCCCCCTAACACTGTATCTAACCCTAAACCTCACCCTCACCCTAACCATAATCCTATCCCAACCCTAAACCCCACCCTAACCCTAACCCTAACCCTCACCCGCACCCTCACACTCATCGTAACTCTAACCCAAACCCTAACAATAACACTACCCCTAACCATCACCCTAACCCTAATCCTCACCCCCACCCTCACCCCCACCCTCACCCTTAGCCTAACTGTAAGCCTAAGCCTAATCCTCAGCCTAAACCTCACACTCAGCCTCACCCTAAACCTAACCCTCACCCTTAACTTAACCCTCACCCTCACCTTAACCCTCACCCTCATCTTAACCCTTACCCTCAGCATAAACCTCACCTTTACCCTTACCATCATCCTCACCCTAACCTCACCCGAACCCTAAACCTCATCCTAACCCTCACCCTAACAATAAACCTAGCCATCACGCTAACCCTAACCCTCACCCTCAAACTCACCCTCAGCCTAACTGGAAGCCTAAGCCTAAGCCTTACCCTAACCCTTACCCTCACCCGAGCCCTCACCCTTACCCTAATCCAAACGATCACACTAACCCTAATCCTCACCTCCATCCTCACACTCAGCCTAAACATAAGCCCAAGCCTAGTCCTAACCCTAATCCTCACCGCCACCCTCATTCTTAGCCTAACCATAAGCCTAAGCCTAATCCTCACCCTAAACCTCACACTCAGTCTCACCCTAACCCTAATCCTAAACCTAACCCTATCCCTAAACCTCAACCTAACCCTCACCCTCACACTTACCCTAACACTAACCCTAACCCTAAACCTCCTCCTATTCCTCCCCCTAACCCTAACCCTACCCATAACCCTCACATTCAGCCTCATGCTCACCTCAAACTTAACCCTAATCATAACAATAACAATAAACCTAACACTAAGCCTAACCCAAACCCTAACTCTAATCCTCAACCCCACCCTCACCCTCATCCTAAGCCTAAGCCTAACCATAACTCTAACCCTAAACCTAACCCTAAAACTAACCCTAATCCTCACCTCACCCTCACACTAATCCAAACCCTAACCGTAACCCTCACCCTAATTCTAAGCCTAACCCTAACCATAAACTTCACACTCACCCTCACCCTAACCCTAATCCTAAACCTAACCCTATCCCTAACCCTAGCCCATACCCTAACCCTAACCCTAGCCCTCACCCTTACCCTAATCCTAACCCTAAACCTCAATTTAAACTTCACACTAACCCGAACCCTAACCCGAACCCTAACCCTCACCCTCATGCTCGGCCTAAGCCCATGCCTAAGCCTAAGCCTAAGCCTAAACCTAACCTTAACCCTCACACTAACACTAACACTAACACTAAAGCTAACTCTATCCCTAAATCTCACCTTCATCCTAAGCTTAACTCTAATCCTAAGACTAAAACTAAACCTCATCCTAACCATAACCCTAACCCTAACACTAACACTAACCATAACCCTAAACCTAACCCTAACAATAAACCTAACCCTAACCCTCACACTCACCCTAACCATAACTCCCACCCTAAATCTAACCCTCACCCAAACACTTACCTTCACCTTAACATAAACCCTAACGCTAACACTAACGCTCACACTAACCCTAAGCATCACCCTAACAGTAAACCTCATCCTAACACTAACCCTAACCCTCAAGCTCACCCTAAAACTCACACTAACCCTAACACTAATCCTCAATCTTACCCTCATCCTCATCCTAATCCTAACACTAACCCTCACCCTAACCCTAACCCTCACCATTACTGTAACCCTCACCCTCAGCCAAACCCTCAAATTTACCCTTACCCTCAACCCCACCCTAACCCGCACCCTAACCCTAACCTTGACCCTAACTCTCACCCTAAACCTAACTCTACTCCTAAACCTCACCCTCACCTTAACCCTAACCCTAACCCTAACACTAACACTAAACTTCACCCTAAACCTAACCCTAACTCTCATCCTCACACTCACCGTAAACGTATCTCTAAACCTAACCCTAACAATAACCCTAACCCTAACCCTCACCCAACCATAACCCTCACTCAAAACCTAACACTCACCCTAACACTTACCCTCACCCTAACACTGACCCTAAGCCGAGAACTAACCCTCACACTAACCCTAACCCTCAACCTAATCCTAAACCTCACCATAACCCTATCCCGAACCCTAACACTCACCCTCACCCTAGCCCTCACCATAACCCTAATTTTAACCCTCACCTTCAAACTAACCCTCATCCTCACCCTAAACCTCACACTAACCCTAACCCTAATCCTCAATCTAACACTCACCCTGAACCTAACCCTAACCCTTACCCTAACCCTAAACCTAACCCTAACCCTCACCCTAACACTCAAACTCAGCCTAAACCTCAACTTTACCCTTACCATCATCCTCACCCTAACCCTCACCCTAATCCTAACCCTCACCCTCACCATAAACCTAACCCTCAACCTAACCCTCACCCTAAGCCTAACTCTAACCCTAAACCTTAATCTAACACTAACACTAAACCTCACCCTCAACCTAGCCCTCAACCTATCCCTAATCTTCATTCTTAACTTTACCCTAACCCTAACCTTAACCCTTACCTTAACCATAATCCTAACCCTAAGCCTCAACCTTACCCTAAAACTCAAGCTCACCATAAACCTAACCCTAACCCTCACCCTAACCCTAAATTTACCCGAACCCTAACTCTCACCGTAAACCTAACCCTAACTCTCACTCTCAATCTCACCCTCAGCCTAACCCTAAGCCTAACCCTAACCCTAACCCTCACACTCACCCTAACCCTTATGCTAATCCTAATCCTAACCTTTAGCCTAACCCTCAGCCTCAACCTAACCCTCAACCTAACCCTAACTCTAACACTAATCCTAACCCTAACCCTCAATTTCAGCCTCACCCTAACCATAACTCTAACCGTAAACCTCAACCTCATCCTAACCCGAACCCTAACCCTAACCCTAAACCTCACCCTAACGCTAACCCTAAACCTCAACCTCAAACTAGCCCTCACCCTAACCCTAATCCTATCCCTAACCCTCATCCTAACCCTCACCCTAACACTAACCTTAAAATTCACCTCACACTAACCCTAATCCTAACACTAACCCTGAACCTAACCCTAACCCTCACCGTCACCGTAACCCTTACCCTAACGCTCAACCTAACCCTAAATTGAACCCGAACCCTAACTCTCACCACAACCCTAAACCTAACCCTCACCCTAAGCCTAACCCTCACCCTTACCTTAACCCTCAAGCTCAGGCAAACCCTCACCTTTAACCTTACCGACACCCTCACCCTAACCCTAATCCTAAACCTAAACCTATCCCTAACCCAAGCCCTCACCCTTACCCTAACCCTAACACTCAATCTAACCTTCACCCTTACGCGAACCCTAAGCAGAACCCTACCCTAAACCAAATCCTAACCCTAACCCTCACCATAACCCTAAGCCTAACCTTAAACCTAACTCTCACACTCACCCTCACCCTCAACCAAACCCTCACCCTCACCCTAACCATAACCCTCACCCTAACCCTAACCCTCACCCTACCACTTACCGTCACCATAACACTAACCCTAACCCTAACACGAACCCTCACACTAACCCTAATCCTCACCCTCACCCTAGGCCTCACCCTAACCCTAATCCTAACCCTAACCATAAACCTCACCCTAACCCTCACCCTAACCCACACCCTCACCCTCACCCTCACCCTCACTGTTACTCTAACCATAAACCTAAAAATAACACTAATCCTAACCCTAAACCTAACCCTAACCCTAACCTTAATCGTAACACTCACCATCAACCTAACCTTAACACTAACCCTAAACCTCACCCTCACCCTAACACTCACATCACCGTAACCCTAACTCTCATCCTAACCCTAACCCTAAACCTAAACCCCATCCTAACACTAACCCTCACCCTCACCCTCACACTAGCCCTCACTCTAACCCTAATCCTAACCCTAATCCGCATCCTAACCCTCACACTAAGCCAAACCTTAACCCTCACCCTAACCCTATTATTAACCCTAATCCTCACCCTAACCCTTAACTTAACCCAAACCCTAAGTCTCACCCTAACACTAAACCTAACACTCTCGCTAACCCTAACCCTCACCCTCACCCTCACCCTCAGTCTAAAACTAGCCTAACCCTAATCCTAAACATAACCTTCACACTCACCCTAACCCTTACCCTAATCCTAACCCTCACCCTCAGCCTCACCCTAACCCTAATTCTAACCTTAAACCTCACCCTCACCCTAACCCTAACCCTAAACCTAAACCTCACCCTAACCCTAACCCTAAACCTCACCCTCACTATAGCCCTCACCATAACCTAATCCTAACCCTAACAATCATCCTAACCCTCACTCTTAACCTAACGCTAAACCTCACCCTCACCATCACCCTAATTCTAACACTAACCATCAAATTTACCCTAACCCTCAACTTCACCATAACCCTTACCCTAACCATCACCCCATCCCTAAAATCAACCCAAACCCTACCCCTCACCCTAAACCTAACCCTCAACCTCAACCTCACCCTCAACTTAACCATAAGCTGAAACGTAAACCTAACCCTAACACACACAGGAACCCTCACCCTAAAACTAATCCTAAACCTAAACCTAACCCAAACCCTAACCCTCCACCTCTCACTGTAACCCTAACCATAGCACTAAACCTAACCCTCAACCTAACTGTGACTCTAACCCTAACCCTAACCCTAACCCTAAACCTCCCGCTCACCCTAAACCTAACTCTAACCCTAACCCAAACCCTAAACCTCACCCTAACCCTAACCCTAATCCTAACCTCACCCTAACCCTAAACCTAAACCTAACCCTCACAATAAACCTAACCCTAACCCTTACCCTCACCCTCACCCTCAGCCTAAACCTAAGCCTAATTCTAACCCTTACCCTACCCCTACCCCTAACCCTCACCGTAACCCTAACCCTAACACTAACACTAACCCAAAACCTCAACATAACCCTAAACGTAACCCTAAACCTAACCTAATCCTCAGCCTCACCCTCACCCTAACCCTAATCCTAACCCTAACCCTCACCCTAACTCTAAGCCTAATCCTAAACCTAACCCTAACTCTCACACTCACACTCACCCTAACCCTATACCTAAACCTAACCCTACCCCTATCCCTAGCCTCACCATAACCCTCACCCTAGCCCTCACCCTTACCATAATCCAAACCCTAAATCTCATCCTAAACCTCACCCTAAACCTAACTCCAACCCTCACCATAACCCGAAGCCTAACCCTCACCCTCATGCTCGGCCTAAGCCTAACCCTAACATTAACCCTCAACCTAAGCCTAACCCTAACACTAACCCTAACTCTAACCCTAAATCTCACCCTCATCCAAAACCTAACTCTAAACCTAACCCTAAAACTAAACCTCATTCTAACCCTAACCCTCACCCTCACCCTCAATATAACTGTAACCCTAATCCTAACCCTAACCCTCACCCTAACCCTAAGCATAAACCTCATTTTTAACCTAACCCTAATCCTCACTTTAACCCTAACCCTAACCCTAACTCTAAACCTAACCCTAATCCTCAGCCGCACCCTCACCCTAACACAAATACTAACCCTAACCCTCACCCTAACCATAAGCCTAACCCTAACCCAAAACCTAACACTCAAACTCACCCTCACCCGAAACCTAATCCTAAACCTAACCCTATCCCTAACCCTAACCCTCACCCACAGCCTCACCCTAGCCCTCACCCCAACCCTAAATCTAAACCTAAACCTCATCCTAACCCTAACCCTAACCCTCACCCTAACCCTAAACTTAACCAAACCCTAACTCTCACCCTAATCCTAACATTAACCCTCACACTTACCCTAACCCTCACCCTAAACCAAACCCTAAACCTAACCCTATACCTAACCCTCATCCTAACCCTAACCCTAATCCTAATCCTCACCCTCACTGTAACACTAACCCTCACCCCCACACTCACCCTCAGCCTAACCCGAAGCCTAAGCCTAACCCTAAATCTATCCCTAAACCCCAACCTAACCTCAACCTCACCCTAAGTCTAACACTAACCCTAAACCTAACCCTCACCCTAACCCTCCCACTAACCCTTACTCTAACCCTAAACCTCAACCTCAACCTCAACCTAAGCCTAAACCTAAACCTCACTGTAAACCCCACCCTAAACCTAACACTCACCCTCACCCTCACTGTAACTCTAAACCTAACCCTAACCATAACACTAACCCTAACCCTAACCCTAAACCTAACCCTAACCATAAACCATCCTCAGCGTCACCCTCACCGCAAACTTAACCCTAACCATAACACTAACAATAACCCTAACCCTAACCCTAACCCTAACCCTAACTCTAATCCTAACCCTAAACCTAACCCTAATCCTCACCCCCACCTTCATCCTTAGCCTAACGCTAAGCCTAAACCTAACACTAACCCTAACTCTAACCCTAAACCTCACCCTCACCCTTACCCTAACTCTAACCCTAACCCTAAACCTCACCCTAAACCTAACCCTAACCCTCACCCGCACTCTCACACTCAACATAACACTAAACCTAACAATAACAATAATCCTAACCCTCACCCTAACCCTCACCCTAACTCTTACCCTCACACGAACCCTAACTCTCAGCCTAACCCTCATCCTAACTCTAACCCTAACCCTACCCCTCACCCTAACCTTAACACTAACCATAAACCTAACCCTCATATTAACCCTAAACCTCACCCTCACCCTCAACCTCACCCTCAGCCTAACCTTATCCCTAACCCTAATTTAAACCCTAACCCTCACCCTCAACCTCTTCTTAGCTCTAAACCTAACCCTAACCAAAACCCTCACCCTAATCCTAACCCTATCCCTAACCCTCATGCTAACCCTAAACCTAATCCTAAAGCTAAGCCTCACCATCATCATAAACCTTATGCTCACTCTAACCCTAACCCTAACCCTCAGCCTAACCCTCCTCCTAAACCTAACCCTAACCCTAACCCTCACCCTAACATTAAACCTAACCCTAACTGTCACCCAAACCCTAACCCGAACCCTCAGCCTCAACCTCACCCTCAACCTCACCCTAACCTTCACCCTCACCCTCACCCTAACCCTAACCATAACCCTAACCCTCACCCTAAACCTACCTCTGACATTCACCCTCACCGTCACCCTAAGCCTAACCCTATACCTAAGCCTAATCCTACACCTAACCCTCACCCTTACCCTCACCCTAAACCTAAAGCTTACCCTAACCATAATCCTAGCCCTCACCTAATCCTAACCCTAACCCTAACCCTAACCCTCACCCTCACATTAACCTTATCTCTAATGCTAACCCTAACACTCACCCTCAACATAACCCTAACCTTAAGCCTCACCCTAAACCTAACCTTAACCCTAATACTATATGTAACCCTCACTCTCACCTTAAACCGCACTGTAACCCTTACCATAACCCTAACCCTAACCCTAACACTAACACTAAACCTCAACCTAACCCTCACCCTATCCCTAAACCTAAACCTAACCCTCACGCTAACGCTCAACCTAACCCTCAAACTAAACATAAACCACAACCTCACCCTAACCCTCACCCTAAAACTTACACTCACCCTAACCCTAACAATAACACTCACCCTAATCCTCACAGTAACCCTAAGCCTGAACATCACCCTAACCATCACTGTCACCTTAACCCTCACCCGAACCCGAACCATCACTCTCACCCTAAAACTCAACCTCTCCTGAACCCGAACCCTCACCTTAACCATACCCTAAACCTCACCCTAACCCTAACCTTCACCCTAATCCGAACTATAAACCTCACCCCCATATTAACCCAAACCCTCACCTTAAACCTCACCCTAACCCTCACCCTAACCCTAAAGCTAACCCTAACTCTCACTCCCACCCTAAACCTCACCCTAACCCTTATCCTCACACTAACCATAACCCTAACCCTAATCCTCACATTAATGCTAACCCTCACCCTAACCCTAATCCTACCCCTCACCCTATCCCTCACCATAACCCTAACCCTAACACTCACCCTCACCCTCACCCTAACCGTAACTCTAAACTTAACCCTCACCCTCGCTCTCACACTAATCCTAACCCTAAAACCCTAACCATAACAATAACACTAACCCTAACCCTAAACCTCACCCTCACCCTCACCCTAACCATAACCCTAACCCTATCCCTCACCCTCAACGTCACCCTCAACCTCACCCTGACCCTCAACCTCACCCTCAACCTAACCCTCACACTACCCCTAACCCTCACCCTAACCCTAACCCTAACCCTCAGCCTCACCCTCAGTCTAACCCTTACACTAACCCTAATCCTAACCCTAACCCTTACCCTCACCCTAAACCTAACCTTAACCATAACCCTCATCGTCACCCTCACACTCACACTCACAGTCAACCTAACCCTCATGCTCAAGCTCTCCCTCACCCTAACCCTCACCGTCAACCTAAAAATCACCCTAACCCTAACCCTCACCCTCAGCCTAACCCTTACACTAACCCTAATCCTAACCCTAAATCTTACCCTCACCCTAAACCTAACCTTAAACATAACCCTCATCATCACACTCACACTCACACTCACACTCCACCTAACCCTCATGCTCAAGCTCACCCTCACCTTAACCCTCACCGTCACCCTAAAAATCACCCTCACCCTAACCCTAACCCTTACCCTAACCCTAAGCCTAACCCTAACCCTCACCTAACACTATCACTAAGCCTCACCCTCACCCTAATGCTAACCCTAACCCTAAGCCTAAACCTAACCCTTACCCTAACCCTAACCCTAACCCTCAAACTAAAACTAACCCTAACCTTCACCCTAACCCTAATGCTAACCCTAACCCTCAACCTCACCCTAATCCTCACCCTAACCCTTATCCTCACACTAACCCTAACCCCCAGACTCACCCTCACCCTAACCGTAACCCTAAACCTAACCCTCAACCTAATCCTAAATCTTACCCCAACTATAAACCTAAACCTAATCCTCACCCTAACTGTAACCCTAACCCTAAAACTCACCCTCACCCTCACCCTAACCCTAATCCTCACCCTCACCCTAACCCTAACCCTAAACCTAATACTCACCCTAAACCTAACCCTTACCCTAACCCTAACCCTATCCCTCACCCTAAACCTCACATTCACCCTAACCCTAACACTTACCCTAAACCTAACCCTAACCCTAACCTTAACCCTAACCCTAACCCTAACCCTAAACCTCACCCTAAATTTTATCCTCATACTAAACCTAACTCTAACAGTAACCCTAACCCTCAAACAAACCCTAACCCTCTCCCTAAACCTAACCCTACCCCTCACCATAACCCTCACCCTAACCCTAACCTTCACCCTAAACCATAACCTAAATCTCACCCTCACACTAACCCTCACCTTAACACTAACCCTCACCCTAAACCAAACCCTAACCCACAACCTAAATTTTACCCTCACCCTCACCCTCACCCTTAACCTAAACCTCACACTAACCCTAACCCTAACCCTCACCCTAACCCTAACCATAACCCTAAGCCACATCCTAACCCTCAACCTAAACCTAACGCTAACCCTCACCCTCTCCTTAATTCTTAACCTCACCCTAACCCTAACCCTTACCCTTACCCTAACCCTCACCCTAATCCTAACATTCAGCCTAACACTAACCCTATCCCTTACCCTAACCCTCATCCTAACCCTAATCCTAACCCTAACCCTCACCTTAAAACTAATCCTAACCCTCAAAAACACTCTAACCCTCACCCTCACCCTATCCCTAACCCTAAACATAATCCTAAATTTCACCCTCACCCTCACCCTCACTGTAACTCTAACCCCCACCCTATTACTAATCCTCACCCTCACCCTAACCCTAACCCTCACCCTCACCCTAACCCTAACCCTAACTCTCAACCCTCACCAAAAACCTCACCCTAAAACTAACCCTAACCCTCATCCTCATCCTAGCGCACAACCTAAATCTAACTCTAACCCTAACCCTAACCCTAAACCTCAACTTCACCCTCACCCTCACCCTCAACCTCAGCCTAATCCTAACCCTAACCCTAATCCTAAACCTAACCTTCACACTCACACTCACTCTAACCCTAACCCTAAACCTCACACTCACCCTAAGGCTAACCCTAACGCTCACACTCACCCACACCCTAACCATTAATCTCACCCTAACCCTAACCCTAACCCTAACCCTCACCCAGCCCTAAAACTACCCCTCAGCCTAACCCTAACCCTCACCCTCACCCCAACACTGATGCTAATACAAATGCTCATTCGCAACATAAGCCTCAGCCTAACCCTATCCCTGACCGTAACCCTTACCTTACCACCACCCTCACTCTCACCCTAACCCTAACCCTTACCCTCACCATAAACATATCCCTCACCCTCAACCTAACCCTCACACTAACCCTTACGCTCACCCTAACCCTCACCCAAACCTAACCAGAACCCTAACCCCCAACTTAACCTTCACCCTAACCCTAACTCTAACCCTAACCCTCAGTCTCAACCTAACACTCATCCTAACACTTACCCTCACACCAACCCTAACCCTAACCATAACTCTCACAGTAAGCCTAACCCTCATCCTAACCCTAAGCTTAACCCTCACCCTAACCCTAACTCTAACCCTAACCCTCACCCTGACCCTAATACACACCCTAAACCTAACCCTAACCGTTCCCTAACCGAAAACCTCACCCTCACCCTACCCTCAGCCTAACCCTTACCCTAAACCTAATCCTAATAATAACTCTTATTCTCACCCTAAACCTAACCCTAAACCTCACTGTCACCCTCCAACTCACTCTCACCCTAACTCTCACGCTCAACCTCACCCTCACCCTAACCCTCAACATCATCCTAAACATCACCCTAACACTAACCCTAACACTAACCCTAACCTTACCCTAACCCTAAACTTAACCCTAACCCTCACCCTAACCCTAACCCTAAGCCTAACCCTGACCCTAACCCTAACCATAACCCTAACCCTAAGCCTAACACTAACCCTTACCCTAACCCTAACCCTAACACTAACCCTAACCCTCACCCTAAACCTTATGCTAATCCTAACCCTCACCCTCACCCTAATCCTCACCCTAACCCTTATCCTCACACTAACCCTAACCCTAACCCTCAGCATCACCCTCACCCTAAACCTAAACCTAAAACTAATCCTCACCCTAAACCTAACCCTTACCCTAAACCTCACCCTAACCCTCACCCTCATCCTAACCCTCACCCTAACCCTAAACCTAACCCTCACCCTAACCCTAACCCTTACCCTATCCCTAACCCTACCCCTCAACCTAACCCTCACCCTCGTCCTAATCCTAAGCCTAACCCTCACTCTAAACATAACCCTAACCCTAACCCTCACCCTAACCCTAAACCTAACCCTCACCCTAACCCTGACCATAACCCTTACCCTAAACGTAAACCTAATCCTAAACCTAACCCTAACCCTAACCCTCACCCTCACCCTCACCCTCATCCTAAACCTAACCGTAAGCCTAACTCTCAACCTAACCCTAACCCGAATCCTAACCCTAACCCTCACCGTCACTATCACCCTCACCCTAACCCTCAACCTCAAACTCACCTTCACCCTAACCCTCAAACTAACCCTAACCTTCACCCTAACCCTAACCCTCTTCCTAACCCTAACCCTACCCCTCACCCTAACACTCATCCTAAACCTATCCCTCACCCTAACCCCAATCCTAAACCTCACCCTCATCATAACCCTCACCGTCACCCTAACCCTCACCCTAAACCTAAACCTGACCCACACCCCAACCCTCAACCTCACCCGAACTCTCACGCTCACCCGAACCCTCATGCTCTCCCTCACCCTCACCCTCACCCTAACCCTCACCCTCAACTTAACACTCAACCTAAACCTCATCCTCACCCTAATCCTCACCCTAACCCTAACCGTAACCCTTACCTAACCAAAACCCTCAACCTCACCCTCAGACTCACCTTAATACTCACCCTCACCAAAGCCCTCACCCTAAACCTAAAACTCACCCTAAACCTACCCTAACCCTCAGCCTAAACCTTAGCCTCAACCTAACCCTAACCCTAACCCTCACCGTAACCCTAAAACTCACCCTAACCCTCACCCTAACCCTAACCTTAAAGCTCACCCTAACCCTCAACCTCCTTCTCACCCTCACCCTAATTCTCACCCTAACCCTGATCCTCACACTAAACCTAACCCTAATCCTAACCCTAAGCCTCACCCTCACTCTCACCCTAACCCTAACCATAATTCTAACACTAATCCTAACCCTAACCCTTATGCTCACCCTCACCCTAATTCTAACCCAAACCCTAACTAACCCTCATCCTCACTCTCACCTAACTCTAACCCTAACCCTAATCCTAATTCTAACCCTCACCATCACCCTCATCCTAAATCTAAGCCTAACCCTAACCCTAACACAGATCCTCAACCTCACACTAACCCTAACCCACACGCTCACCCTAACCCTAACCCTAACACTCAACTCTCACCCTAAACCTCACCCTAAAACTAACGCTAACCCTAACCCTCACCGTCATCCTACCGCTCAACCTAACCCTAACTCTACCCATAACCCTAACCCTAAACCTCACATTCACCCTCACCCTCACCCTCAACCTCAGCCTAATCCTAACCCTAACCCTAATCCTAACCCTAAATCTAACCCTAACTTTACCTCTACCCCTAACCCTAGACCTCACCCTCACTCATAACCTCAACCTCAGCCTAACCTTAACCCTAACCCTAAACCTAAACTTAACCCTCACACTCACACTCACCCTAACCCTAAACCTAACCCTCATCCTCACCCTAAGTCTAGCCTTAACCTCACCCTCACCCACACCCTAACCCTTAACCTCACCCTAACCCTAACCCTAACCCTCACCTTAACCCTAAAACTACCCCTCAGCCTAACAGTAACCCTCACCCTCAACCCAACCCTGATGCTAACACAAATGCTCATTCTCAACCTAAGCCTCAGCCTAAATCTTACCCTCACCATAACCCTATGCCTCACCTTCTCCCTAACCGTCACCCTACTCCTTCTCACCTAACCCTCACCCTAACCCAAACCCTAAACCTAACCTTCACCCTAACCTTCACCCTAACCCTCACCCTAACCCTAAAACTAACCCTCACCCTAACACTCACCCTAATCCTAAACCTAAACTTAACCCTCAACCTCACACTAACTGTCATCCTAACACTTACACTTCCCCTAAACCTAACCGTTACCCTAACACTAACCATCACCCTAACCCTAACCCTCACCCGAACCCTCACTCTCACCTTCACCCTCAACCTAAACATCACCCTAACCCTAACCCTCACCCAAACCCTAACCCTCACCCTAACCCTAAACCTAACCCTCACCTTAAACCTCACCCCCACACTAATCCTCACGCTAAACCTAACCCTAGACCTATCCTAAACAAAAACATCACCCTCACCCTAGCCCTCACCCAAAATCTAACCCTAAACTTAACCCTCACCATCACCCTCACCCTCAGCCTCACTTTCAGCCTCACCCTAACACTAAACCTAATCCAAACCCTAACCCTGACCCTCACCCTCACTCTAACCCTAACCTTAACCTGCACCCTAACCCTAAACTTAACACTCAACCTAACCCTAACCCTAACCCTAATGCAAACTCTAAACCTCACCCTCACCCTAACCCTGACCCTAACCCTAACCCTTACCCTCACACTCACTCTCACCCTAACCCTAACCCTTACCCTCATCCTAAACCTCACCCAACCCTAACCCGAAACCTAACCCTCACCCTAATCCCCACTCTAACCTTCAAACTAACCCTAACGCTAACCCTAACAATCAGTCTCAACCTAACACTCACCCTAACCCTTATCTTCACACTAACCCTAAACCTAACCAGAACACTCACACTAAGCCTAAACCTCATCCTAACCTTAACCCTAACTCTCACCATAACCCTTACCCTAACCCTAACCCTAACCCTCAACGTAACACTAACCCTCACCCTCACCCTAATCCTCACCCTAAACCTAACCCTAACACTTACCTAACCTCACCCTCACCCTCAGCTTAACCCTTTCCCTAACCCTAATCCTAACCCTAAATCTTACCCTCACCATAAACCTAACCCTCACCCTCACCCTAACCCTCAAGCTCAACCTCAACATCACCCTAACCCTCACCGTCACCCTAAACATCACCCTAACCCTAAACCTCATGCTAACCCTAACCTTACCCTTACCCTAAACTTAACCCTAACCCTAACTCTAAGACTAACACTCAACCTAACACTAACCCTAACCCTAACCCTAACCCTTACCTAACCCTAATCCTTACCCTAACCCTAACCCTCACCCTAAACCTTATGCTAACCCTAACCCTCACACTCACCCTAATCCTCAACCTAACCCTTATCCTCAAACTAACCCTAACCCTAACCCTCAGCATCACCCTCACCCTAACCCTAAACGTCACCAACACCCTAACATTCACACTCACCTGAACCCGAATCCTCATCCTCACCCTAACCCTAACCCTAACCCTCACCTCAACCCTAACCCTCACCCTAAACCTAACTTTAACTCTCACCCTCACCCGAACCCTCACCCTCACCTGAATCCTCACCCACACCCTAACCCTCAGCCTCAACTAACCTCACCCTAAACCTCACTCTCACCCTAATCCTCACCATAACCATAACCCTAAACCTTACCTAACCGAAACCATCACCTTCACCCTCACACTCACACTCACACTCACCCTCACCCTAACACTTAACCTCATCCTAAACCTGACCCTAACCATAACCCTCACCCTCACCCTAATCCTCACCCTCAACCTCACCCTAACCCTAACCCTAACCCTAACCCTCACCCTCACCCTAACCCTAATCCTAAATCTAACCCTAACCTTCACCGTAACACCAACCCTTACACTAACCCTAACCCTAACCCTAAACCTCACCCTCACCCTAACACTTACCCTAACCCTAACCCTCACCATAACCCTAACCCTTACCCTATACCTAACCCTCAGCCTCAAACTAACCATAACCCTTACACTATACCTAACCCTCAGCCTCAAACTAACCCTAACCCTTACCCTATACCTAACCCTCAGCCTCAACCTAACCCTAACCGTAACCCTCACCGTAACCCTAACTCTCACCCAACCCTGAGCCTCACCCTAACACTCACCCTCACCCTAATCCTCACCCTAACCCTAAACATAACCCTTACCTAACCAAAACCCTCAACCTCACCCGCACACTCACCCTAAAACTCACCCGCACTGTAGCCCTCACCGTAAACCTAACCTTCATCCTAACTCTAAGCCTAAGCCTCACTCTCACCCTCACCGTAACCCTCACCATAACCCTAACCCTAATCTTAAACCTAAACCTCACGCTCACCCTCACCCTAATTCTATCCCAAACCCTAACCCTCACCCTGAATCTCACCTTACTCTAACCCTAACCCCATTCTTAATTCTAATGCTCACCCTCACCCTCACCCTAAATCTAACCCTAACCCTTACCCAGACCCTAAACCTCACACTAACCCTAAACCTCCACCTATCCCTAACCGTAACCCTAACCCTCACCAAAACCCTCACCCTCAAACTAACCCTAATGCTAACCCGAACCCAAACCCTCACAATAACCCTCACCCTAACCCTTACCCTCACCCTAACCCTAACACTCACCCTCAAAATAACTCTCACTGTAATCCTTACCCTCACCCTTACCCTAACCGAAACATTAACCCTAAACCTCACCCTAACCCTCACCCTAACCCTAACCCTCACCCTCACCTCACTCTAAATATAACCGTAACCCTAACCCTCACCCTCAACGTCATTCTCAACCTCACGCTGACCCTCAACCTCACCCTAACCCTCACACTACCCCTAACCCTCACCCTAAACCTAACCCTAACCCTCACCCTCACCCTCACCCTCAGCCTAACACTTACACTAACCCTCAGCTAACCCTAACCCTTACCCTCACCCTAAACCTAACCCTAGCGGTAACCCTCACCGTCACCCTCACACTCACCCTCACCCTCAACCTAACCCTCATGCTCAACCTCACCCTCACCCTAACCCTCACCGTCACCCTAAAAATCACCCTAACCCTAACCCTCACCCTAACCCTAACCCTTACCCTAACCGTAAGCCTAACCCTAACCCTCACCCTAACCCTGATGCTAACCCTAAACCTCAACCTCACTCTAACCCTAAACATAACCGTTACCCTCACTATCAACCTCAACCTGAACCTAACCCTAATCCTAACCCTCACACTAACCCTAACCCTCACCGTAACGCTAAACCTAACCCTAGACCTGAGCCTTACCCTCACCCTAAACCTAACCCTAACCCTAATCCAAACTGTATCCCTAAGCATAACCATAACACTCACCCTAACCCTCACCCTCCCAGTAACCCTAATGCTAACATTATTCCACAACCTCACGCTAAACCTCGCCCTAACCCTTACCCTCACTCTAAACCTCATCCTCACCCTAACCCAAACCCTAACCCTAATACTAACACTAGCCCTCACCCTCACCCTAACCGTAACCCTAAGCCTAAACCTAATGCTAACCCTAAACCTCAACCTCTCAATAACCCTCACATTAACCCTAACCCTCACCCTGAACCACACCCTAACCCTAACCCTAACATTAACCCACTCCCTAACACTCACCCTAACACTAACCCTAACCCTACCCCTCAGCCTAACTCTCACTCTAAACCTATCCCTAACCTTAATCTTCACCCTATCCCTAACCCTAACTCTAACCCTCACCCTAACCCTCACCCTCACCATACCCCTAATGTTAACATTAACCCTCAGCCTCACCCTAAACCTCGCCCTAACCCTTACCCTCACTTTAATATTATCCATCACAAACAACCTAACCCTAACTCTAACCCTTACCGTCACCCTAACCCTCACTCTAACCCTAACCCTAACACTAAAACTAAACCTCACCCTAACCGGCACCCTCACCCTAAGCCTAAGCCTAACCCTCACTCTCACCCTAACCCTTACCCTTACCGAACCCTAAACCTAAACCTCAACCTCACCCTCAGCCTAACCCTAAACCTAACCCTAATACAAAACCTATCCCTTACCCTCACCCTCACTCTCACTCTAAACCTAACCCTAACCAAAACCCTCACCCTAACCCTAGCCCTATCCCTTACCCTCACCATAACCATATCCTTCATCCCCACACTAACCCTCACCCTAACACTTTCCCTCACCCAACCCTATCCCTAACCCTAACCCTCACCCTATCCCTAAGCTAACCCTAACCCTCACCCTCACCATAACCCTCACCCTAACCCTTATCCTCACCCTAACACTAATCCTAACCCTCAGCCTAATCCTGATCCAAACCCTAACCCTAACCCTATCCCTCACCCTAACATTAACCCTAACCCTACCCCTAACTCTCAAACTCACCCTCACCCTTATCCTCATCCTCAGAGTAAACCTAAACCTAACCCTAATCCAAAACCTAATACTCACCCTCACTCTCATCTTAACTCTATACCTAACCCTAACCATCACCCTCACACTAACCCACACCCTCATCCTCACCCTCACCTTAACCTTCTCCCTAACCCTTACCCTCCCACTAACCCTAAACCTAAACCTACCCCTCACCCTTACCCTCACCCTAACCCTAATCCTCACCCTAACATTAACCCTAACCCTACCCCCCACCTTAACCTTCACCCTCAGCATAAACCTAACCCTAACCATCACACTAACCCTAAACTGAAGCCTAAACCTATCCCTCACCATCACGCTAACCCTTACCCTCACCCTAAGCCTAAAACTAACACTCAGCCTACCCCTCATCCTAACCCTAACCCTAACCCTAACCCTCACCCTCACCTTAACCCTAACCATAACCCTAACCCTCACCCAAACCCTAAAACTCACCCTCACCCTCAACCTCACCCTCAGCATAACCCTAAACCTAACCCTAATTCAAACGCTAACCCTCAACCTCACCCTCATCCTAACTCTAACCCTAACCCTAACCCTCACCCAAACCCTAACCCTAACACTAACCCTCACCATAACCATCATCCTAATACTAAACCTAACCCAAACCCTCAACCAATCCCTCCCCTAACCCTAAACCTAACCCTAACCCTCACTCTCACCGTAAACAAAACCCTAACCCTAACCATCACACTAACACTAAGCCTCACCCTAACCCTAAACCTAACCCTCAGCCAAACCCTCATCCTAAACCTAACCCTAACAATCAACATAACCCTAACCCTAAACCTCACCCTAACCCTCACGCTAAACCTAACCCTCACCCTCAGCCTAACCATATACCTAATCCTAAACCTAACTCTAACCCTCACCCTCTCCCTAACTCTAACCCGACCCCTAACTCTGACCCTCACCCAAACCCTAACCTTATCCCTAGATCTCACCCTAACCCTAAACCTCACCCTAACCCTAACCCTAACAGGCACCCTCACCCTAACCCTAACCCTCACCATAAACCTCACCCTAACCCGTACCCTCACCATAACCCTAACTCTAACCCTAATCCTCACATTTCGCCTGACCCTAAACCTAAACCTAACACTCACTCTCAACCTAACACTCAACATCACCTTAACGATCACCCTAACCCTAAACTTCACCCACATTGTAAAACATACCCTCACCCTCACCCTCACCCTCACCCTAACCTTCATCCTAACCCTCACCCTAAATCTCACCTTAACCGTAACGCTAACCCTAACCTTCAGTCTCACCCTAACCCTCACCCGAACCCTTATCCTCACACTAACCCTAACCCTAACCCTAACGTCACATTAAACCTAACCCTCACCCTAACCCTAACCCTCCCTCTCACCCTAATTCTTTCCCTAACCCTCACCCTAAACCTAACCGTAATCCTCACCTTCACCTTAAACCTCACTGTCCCCTAACCCTAACCCTAACCCTAATCCTCACCAACAACCTCACCCTCACACTAAACATCACCCTAAACCTAAACCTCACCCTAAACCTAACCCTAATCCTCACCCTAACCCTAATCCTCGCCTTAAACCTCACCCTCACCCTAATCCTCACCGTAAACCGAACCCTAAGCCTTTCCTAACCTAAAACCTCACCCTCACCCTAACCCTCACCCTAGCCCACACCATAAACCTAATCCTAACCCTAACCCTCACCCTCATCCCCATAATCAGCCTAACCCTAACCTTAACCATAATCCTAACCCTACCCTAATCCTAACCCTCTAACTAAACCTAACCGTAACCCTAATGCTAACTCTAAATGTCACCCTCAACCTAACTCTAACACTAACCCTCACCTTAACCCTAACACTAAACCTAATGCTATCCCTAAACCTCTCCCTCACCCTAACCCTCACCAAAACCTTTACCATCCCCCTTTCCCTCACTCTAACACTAATCCTACCCCTCAGTCTAAGCCTCACCTTAACCCTATCTCTAACTCTAATCCAAACACTAACCCTCACACTGAACCTCACCCTAACTCTAAATCTAACCCTAACCCTAACCCTAAGCCTATCCCTAAACCTCACCCTAACCCTAACCCTAATCCTAAACCTAACCATCACCCTCACCCTCACCATAACCCTAACTCTCTAACCCTAAACCTAACCCTAGCCCTCACCCTAAAACTTACCCTCACCCTCAACCTAACCTTAACCCTCAACCTGAACTTAACCCTCACAATAAGCCTTACCCATACCCTGACTCTAAACCTAAGTTAAGCCCTAAATCTCACCCTAACCCTAACCCTATCCCTAACCCTCACCCTAATCCTAACACTCACACTAACCCTAACCCTAAACCTTACCCTCACCCTCACCCTAACACTAACACTAACACTCACACTCACCCTAAACCTTACCCTAGCACTTACCCTCCCCATAACAATAACCCTAACCCTAACCTTAAATCTAACACTAACCCTAACACTAACCGGCACCCTCACAGTCACCCTAACACTAATCCTCACCCTCATCCTAAACCTTACCATCACTTAAACCCTAAACCTAACCGTCACCCACACACTCACCCTCACCCTCACCCGAACCCTCACTCTCACCCTAAGCCTAACCCGAACCCTCACCCAACCCTAACCCTAACTCTAACCCATACCCTCACCCTAACCCTAACCCTAACCCTAACCATTACCCTGACCATTACCATAAACCTAACGCTAGCCCTACCCCTCATTCTCACCCTAACCCTCACCCTAACCCTTATCCTCACACAAACCCTAACCCTAAAACTAACCCTCACACTAACCCTAACCCTAACCCTAACCCTTACCCTAACCCTGACCCTAAACCTCACCCTAACCCAACCTAAAACAAACGATAAGCCTAAACCTCACCCACAACCTAACCCTCATCCTAACCCTTATCCTCATACTAACCCTAACCCTAACGCTAAACCTAACCCTCACACTAAACCTAAACCTCACCCTAACCCTAACCCTACCCCTCCCCCTAACCCTAACCCTGACACTCACCCTGACACTAACCCTCTACCTAACCCTCCCCCTCCCTTAATCCTCACCCTAACCCTAACCCTATCGCTTGCCTACCGAAACACTCACCCTCACACTCAACCTAAACCTCACCCTCACCCTAGCCCTCACCCTATCCGTAACCGTACCCCTCAACCTAACACTTACCCTCACCATAACCCTAACCCTCACACTAATCCTAACCCTCACCCTAACCCTAACCCTACCCCCTCACACTAACCCTCACCCTAACCCTAACCCTAACCCTAAACCTCACCCTCAACCTAACCCTAACCCTCACATTCAACCTAACCCTCACCGTCACCTTAACACTCAACTTAAACCTAACCCTCACCCACACCCTAACCCTCACCCTCACCGGACCCCTAACCCCACTCTAACTCTAAACCTCACTCTAAACATAACCCTAACACCAACACTCACCCAAATCCTAACCCTAACCCTCAACCTAACACTAACATTCACACTAACCCTCAAGCTCAACCTAATCCTTACCCTAAAATTAACCCTAAACCTTACCTAACCGAAACTCTTACCCTCACCCTCAGCCTAACCCTCAACCTCACCCTAGGCTTTAACCTAACCATAACCCTAACCCTCACCTTAAATCTCCCCCTCCCACTCAGCCTAACCCTAACCCTAACCCTAATCCTAACCCTAACCCTCACCCCCATCCTCACCGTAACCCTAACACTAACGCTAATGCTCAACCTCACCCTCACCCTCACCCTAACCCTAACTCTAACCCTAATAATAACCCTAACCCTAACCATAATGCCTCACCCACACCCTAACCCTAACCGTAACCATAAAACTCACCCTAACCCTAATCCTAAACCTAACCCTTACAATCACACTCACCCTAACCGTCACCCTCACGCTCACCCTCAGCATCACACTAACCCTAACACTAAATCTAACCCGCACCCTAACACTCACAGTCACCCTACCCTCACTCTAACCCTAACTCTCAACCACAGCTTAATCCTCACGATCAACCAAACCCTCACCGTCACCCTGAAACTCACCCTCACCCTAACACTCACCCTCACAATAAACATCACCCTAACGCTAAACTTCACCCTAACCATAACCCTCACCCTAACCCTAACCCTCACCCTAACCAAAACCCTCAACCTCACTCTAACAATAACCCTAACACTAATCCTAACACTAAATCTCACCCTCACCTTCAAACTCACCCTAACCCTAACCCTAATCCTAACCCTCACCCTAACCATCATCCTACCTCTAATGCTAACCCTAACCATCATCTTCACCGTAACCCTCACAGTAAGCCTAACCCTCATCCTAACCTTAAGCCTACCTCTCACC
Organism: Dipodomys merriami; assembly: GCF_024711535.1. Classification (NCBI taxonomy): domain Eukaryota; kingdom Metazoa; phylum Chordata; class Mammalia; order Rodentia; family Heteromyidae; genus Dipodomys; species Dipodomys merriami. The sequence continues at coordinate 462,554 of NW_027206341.1, read as the reverse complement.
CTAACCTTCACCTTAATCCTAACCCTAAACCTAATCCTCAGCCTAACCCTAACCCTCACACACACCTTAACCCTCACCATCACCCGAACCCACATCCTGACCCTAACATTCACACTAAGCAAAACCCTAACCCTAATCCTAAACCTAACCCTCATCCTCACGCTCACCCTAAACTTAACCCTAACCCTTAACCTAACCTTCACCCTAACCCTCACCCTAACACTCACCTTCACCATAAATATCAACCTAACCCTAACCCTCAGCCTAAACCTAACCCTACCCTCACCCTAAACCTAACCCTCACCCAAACCCTCACCGTCACCTTATCCCTCAACCTAACCCTAACCGTCACCCACACCCTAACACTCATACTCAACCTAACCCTCACCCAACCCCTAACCCTAACCCTCACCCCAACCCTAACCCTCACCCTAACCTTAACTTTAACCCTCACACTCACCCTAACCCCAACCCTAACCCTTACCCTAACCCTCATCCTAACACTTAATCTAACCCTAACCCTCACTCTCACCCTAATCCTCAACCTAAACCTTATCCTTACACCAACCCTAACCTAACCCTCACACTAACCCTAATCCTCACACTATCCCTAACCATAACCCTCACCCTAACCCTCACCCTAACCCTAACCCTAACCCTCATCCTAATCCTACCCTTAACCCTAACATTCACCATCACCCTAACCCTCACCAACACACTAACTCTCACCCTCACCCGAACCCTCAATCTCAAAATAACCCTCACCAACACCCTAAGCCACACCCTCAACCGAATCCTCACTCTCACCCTCACCCTCACCATAAACATCACCCTAACCCAAACCTAACCCTACCCCTCACCCTCACCCTAACTGTCATCCTAACCCTTATCCTCACCCTAACCCTAACCCTAACCCTCACCCTCACCCTAACCCTCACCTGAACCCTCACTCTCACCTTCACCCTCACCCTAAACATCACCCTAACCCTAAACCTCACGCTAACCCTAACCCTAACCCTCATCCTAACCCTAACCCTCATCTTAAATCTCACCCTCACCCAAATCCTCACCCTAAACCTAACAATAAACCTTTCCTAACCAAAAATATCACCCTCACCCTAGCCCTCACCCTAAAACTAACCCTAACCTTAACCCTCACCCTCACTCTCACCCTCACACTCAGCCAAACCTAACCCTACCCTAACACTAACCCTCACCCTCACCCGCAACCTAACACTAACAATAACCCTAACCCTCACACTAACACTGAACCTCAACCTCACCCTCACCCTAACCCTAATCCCAACCCTAACTCTAATCCTAACCCTCACCCTCACACTAACCCTCACCCTAACCCTTAACCTCTCTTTTACCTAACCTTAACCCTAACCCTCACACTAACCCGAACCCTCACCCTAACCATACCACTAACCCTAACCCTTACCCTCACCCTAACCCTAACACTAACAGTAACCCTAACCCTAAACCTAGTCCTCACACTAACCCTAACCCTCACCCACACATTAACCCAAACACTCACCCGAACCCTCACCCTAACCCTAACCCTAAACCTAATCCTAACACTCCCACTAAACCTAACCCTCTCCCTAACTGTAACCCTACACATCAGCCTAAACCTCACCCTAACACTAACCCTAACGCTAATCCTTACCCTATCCCTAAATAAAACTTTAACCCTCACACTCACCCTAGCCGTCACCCTAACGCTACCCCAAACCCTAATCCTCACACTAAACCTAACCCTCACCCTATCCCTAACCCTTCACCTCAGCCTAAGACTGACCCTAACCCTAACCCTAAACCTAAACCTAATCCTGACCCTATCCCTAACCCTAAACCTAACCCACACACTCACCCTAGCCCTCACCCTAACCTCATCCTAACCCTATCCCTAAACTTAAACCTCACCCTCATCCTAACCCTCACCCTAACCCTTACCCCTAACCTAATCCTCTCCCTGACCCTAACCTTAACCCTAAAACTCACACTAACCCTAACCCTCACCCTAAACCTAACCCTACCCCACAGCCTATCACTCATCCTAATACTAACCCTAATCCTATCCCTCAACCTAACCCTAACCCTAACATTAACCCGAACCCTCACCCAAAACCTAACCCTTACCCTCACCCTCACACTCACCCTCAGCCTAATCCTAACACTAACCCTAATCCTAAACCTAACCCTCACCCACAGCCTCACCCTAACTCTAAACCCAACCCTAACCATAAACCTCCCCCTTCACCCAAACCCTCACCCGAACCCTCACTCTCACCCTACGGCTCACCCTCACCTTAACCCTAAACCTAACCCTCAACCTAACCCTAAACCTCACCCTCACCCTCAAACTCACGCTAACACTAAGCCTCACTGTTACCCTAAACCTCACCCTAACCCTTAACCTTACACTAACCCTAACCCTCACACTAAACCTAAGCCTCACCCTCACCCTTACCGTAACCTTACCCTCACCCTAACCCTCAATCTAAACGTAACGCTAACCCTCACCCTACCCCTACCCCTAACCCTAACCCTCACCCTAACCCTAACCCTCACCCTCACCCTCAAACTCACACTAACCCTAACCCTCACACTAAACCTAACCCTCACCCTCACCCTAACCTTAACCCTACCCCTCACCCTACCCCTTACCCTCAACCTAGCCCTCACCCCTACCCTAATCCTAACCCTGATCCTAACACTCACCCTAAAGCTAACACTAAACCTAAACCTCACCCTCACCCTAACCCCCACCATCACCCTAACCCTCACCCATACATGAACCCTCATCTCAACCTAACCCTCACTCTCACCCTAACCGTAACCCTAACCCTAATCCTCTCCCTAACTCTCAACCTGACCCTCACCTTAAGCCTAACCCTAACCCTAATCCTAAAACTAACCCTCACCCTCACCCTAACCCTAACCCTAACCCTAACACTCAACCTAATCCTAAACCTAACCCTAATGGAAACCCTAACCCTCACCCTCACCCTAATTCTGACCCTAACACTTACCCTTACCTTCACTCTCACTCTCAACCTAACCCTAACCCTTACCCTCACGATAAACCTATCCCTCACCTTCAACCTAACCCTCACCCTAAACCTTATGCTCACCCTTACCCTCACCCAACCCTAAACCGAACCCTAACCCGAACCCTAACCCCCATCCTAACCTTCACCCTAACCCTAACGCTAACCCTAACCCTCAGTATCAACCTAAACGTAACCCTAACACTTACGTAAGCGAGACCCTCACCCTCACCCTCACCCTCAACCTCACAATCAACCTAACCCTTACCATAACTCTATCCCTGACCCTAATCCTAAACCTCACACTAACCCTAGCCTAACCATATCCCTAACCATAAATCTCACCCTCATCCTAACCCTCACACTAACCCTTACCCTCACCCTAATACTAACCCTGACCCAAATCTTAACCCTAAATCTCACACTAACCCTAACCCTCACCCTAACACTAACCCTCATCCTAAACTAATCCTAACCCTATCCCTCACCCTCACCCTAACCCTAACATTAAGCCTAACTCTCACACTAACCCTAACCCTCACCCTCACCCTCACACTCACCCTCAGCCTAAACCTAACCCTAACCCTAATCCTAAACCTAAACCTCACCCACACACTCACCCTAACTCTATCCCGAACACTAACCATAAACCTCCCCCTCCCCTTCCCCCTCACCAGAACTCTCACTCTCACCCTAATGCTGACCCTCACCCTAACCCTAACCCTATCCCTAACCCTCATCCTAACCTTAAACCTCACACTCACCATCAACCTCACACTCACCCTAACCCTCACCATCACCCTAACCCTAACCCTAACCATAAACCTCACGCTAACCCTAAACCTAACCCCTCCCCTAACCTGAAACTTCACCCTCACCCTCACCCTAACAATAACCATCACCTTAATCCTAACCCTAACACTCACCCTAACCCTAACCCTCACCTCAGCCCTCAACCTCATCCTAATCCTCACCCTAAACTTACCCTAACCCTTACCTAAGGTAAACCCTCACCCTCACCCTAACCCAACCCTAAAACTAACCTCATACTAACCCTAACCCTAATCCTCAGCCTAACGTTCCTCCTAAACCTTACCCTAACCCTAACCCTCACCCTAACCCTAACCAAAATCCTAACCCTCACCCTATCCCTAACCCTCACCCTCACCTTGACCCTAACCCTAATCCTAAACTTAACCCTCACCCTCACCCTAAAATTAATCCTAACCATAACCCTCACACTCACCCTTATCCTAACCCTCATCCTAAACTTAAGCCTCACCCTAACCCTAAACGTAGCGCTAACCATCACCTTCATCCTCATCCTCACCCTTAACCTAACCCTAACCCTCACCCTAACCCTAACCGTGACCCTCACACTAAACCTACCTTCACTCTCACTCTCAACCTAACCCTAACCCTCACCCTCACCGTAACCCTAACCCTACCCCTCACCCTAACCCTCATGCTCACCCTAACTCTAACCCTAAACCTAACCCTAACCCTCACACTAACCCTAAACCTAACCCTCCCCCTCACCCGAACCTTCACCCTTACCCTCACCCTAAACATCACCCTAACATTAACCCTCACCCTAATCGTAACCCTACGTCTCACCCTAACCCTAACCCTCAACTTAACCCTCAATCTCACCCTAATCCTCACCCTAACCTAACCTTAACTCTTACCTAAACTAAAACCTCAACCTAACCCTCACCCTCACCCTAGCCCACACTCTAACCTTAACGTTAAATGTAACCCTCACACTAACTCTAAACCTAACCGTCAGCCGAAACCTTATCCTAAACCTAAAACTAACCTTTACCCTAACCAAATCCTAACCCTAACATTAACCTTAACCCTAACCCTCACACAAAACCTAAACCGAACCCTCAGCCTATTGCTCATCCTAACCCTAACCCTAACCCTAACCCTCACCCTAAACCTCACCCTAACCTTTACTCTCACCATAACCTTAATCCTAACCCACACCCTAACCCTCACCTGAACCCTCACCCTCACCCTCACCCTAAACGTAACCCTAACCCTCACCCCAACCCTAACCCTCACCCTAACCCGAACTCTAACCCTCACCCTCAACTGAACCCTAACCCGAACCTCACCCTAAAACTAACTCTAAATGTAACCCTAACACTTAATCTCATCCTAATCCTCACCCTAAGCCTTTTCCTCACACTAACCCTGAACCTAACCCTCACCATCACCCTAACCCTCACCCTCACCCTAACCCTCACCTACACCCTAACCCTCACCTTCAACCTCACCCTCACCCTAAACATCACCCTAATCATCACCCAAACCCTAACGCTCAGCCTAACGTTAACCCTAACCCCCACCTTAACCCTAAACCTCACCTTCAACCTCACCCTCAGCCTAATCCTCTCCCTAAACCTAACCCTAACCCTTCCTAACAGAAAACCGCACCCTCGCCCTCACCCTAGCCCTCACCCTAACCCTAAGCCTAAGCCAAACCCTAACCCTCACCTTCAACCTTATCCTCAACCGCAGCCTCACCCTAACACTAAACCTAATCCTAACCCTAACCCTCACCCTCACCCTCACACTAATCCTAACCCTAAACCTAATGCTAACCCTAAAACTCACCCTCACCTTAACACTAATCCTAACCCACACCCGAACCCTAATCCTAACCCTAATGCTATACCTAAACCTAACCCTCACTCTAAGACTAATGCTGACCTTAATACTCAACCAAAACCTAAATCTCACCCTAACACTTACCCTCACCCTAACCCTCACCCTAACCCTAAACATAAACCTAACGCTCACCCAAACACTCACCCTAACCCTTACACTAACCCTATTCCTCACCCTCACCCTAACCCTCACCATATCCCTTTTCCTCACACTAACCCTAACCCTTACCCTACACCTCATCCTAATTCTTACCCTATACTCAACCCTAACCCTAACCCTCACCCTAACCCTAAACCTAACCCTCATCCAAACGCTCACCCTAACCCCAACACTAACCGTATCCCTCACCCTCACCCTAACCCTCACCCTTTACCCTCACCCTAAGCCTAACACTACCCCTAAAACTAATCCTAACCCTAACACTCACCCTCACCCTAACTCGAACCCTAACTGTAAACCTAACCCTCAACCTAACCATAAACCTATCCCTAACCCACACCCTAACCCTAAACATCACCCTAAACCTATCCCTAACGCTCACCCTCACCCTAACCCTAACCCTCACCCTCAACCTAACACTCAACGTCACCTTAACCCTCACCCTAAACCTAACCGTGACCCACACCCTAACACTCACACTCACCCGAACCCTCACCCTCAGCCTCACCCTAACCCTAAGCCTAACCCTTACCCTAACCCTCACCCTAACCCTTAATCTAACCTTAACCCTCACTCTCACCCTAATCCTCAACCTAACCCTTATCCTTACACTAACCCTAACCCTAACCCTCACACTAAACCAAATCCTCACCTTAACCATAACCATAACCCTCACCCTTACCCTAACCCTAACCCTAACCCTAACCCTAATCCTATCCCTAAACCTAACCCTCACCCTCACCCTAACCCTCACCTTCAAACTAACTCTCACCCTAAACCTAATCCTCACCAGCACCCTAACTCTAACCCTCACCCTAACCTTCACTCTCACCCTGACCCTCACCAACAACCTAAGCCACACACTCAACCGAATGCTCACTCTCACCCTCACCCTAAACATCACCCTAACCCAAACCCTCAACTTAACCCTAACCCTAACCCGCACCCTAAACCTAATCTTCAACTTAAACCTCACCCACACCCTAAACCTAATCCTAAACTATTCCTAACCGAAAACCTCACCTTCACCCTAACCCTCACCCTATCCCTCACCCTCACCCTAGCCCTCACCCTAAACCTAACGCTAAACTTAACCCTCACCCTCATGCTCACCCTCACCCTCACCCTCACTCTCAGTCTCACCCTAACCCTAAACCTAATCCTATGCCTAACCCTGACCCTCACCCTCACTCTAAACCTAACCCTAACCTGCATCCTAAGCCTAACCCTAACCCTAATGCTTACCTTAACCCTCAACCTCACCCTAACCCTAACCATAACACTCAACCTAAACCTAATCCTAACTCTAATGCTAACCCTAACCCTCACCCTCACCATAACCCTAACCATAACCCTTACCCTAACCCTCACCCTCACTCTATCCCTAACCCTAACACTCACACTAATTCTCACCCTCTCACTAACATTAATGCTAACTCTAACCATCAAACTCACCCTAACCCTCACTCTAACCCTTACCCTCACCATAACCCTATCCCTCAACCTCAACCTAACCCTCACCGTAAACCTTACACTCACTCTAACCCTCATCCAACCCTAACCCTAACCCTAACCTTCACCCTAACCCCCACCCTAACCATCACCATAACCCTAAGGCTAACCCTAACCCTCAGTCTCACCCTAACCATCACCCTAACCCTTATGCTCACACTAACCCTAACCGTAACCATAAACTTCACAATAGGCATAACCCTTATACTAACCCTAAGCTTACCACTCACCCTAACACTCAACCTAACCCTAACTTTTACCCTAACCCGAACCCTAACATAAACCCTAACCCTCACCCTAACCCTCACCCTGACCCTAAACCTAACCCTCACCCTAACTGTCATACTCAGCCTAAACCTAACCCTAACCCTCACCCTCACACCAACTGTCATCCTAACCCTTACTCTCACCCTAACCCTAACCCAAACCCTAACCCTCACTCTAACCCTAACCTTCACCCGAACCCTCACTCTCACCTGCACCCTCAACCTAAACATCACCCTAACCCTAACCCTCACCCTAAACCTAACCCTAACCCTCACCCTAAAACTTTCCCTCACCTCAAACCTCATGCTCACCCTAATCCTCACCCTAAACCTAACCCTAACCAAAAATATCACCCTCACCCTAGCCTTCACCCTAAACCTAACCCTAACCTTAACCCTCACACTCACCCTCACACTCAGCCTCACCCTCAGCCTCACAATAACACTAAACCTAATCCTAACCCTAACCTTGACCCTCACCCTCACCCTAAACCTCACCCTAACACTTACTCTCACAATAAACCTAACCGTGACACTATACCTAAGCGTCACCCTAAACCTAACCATAATCCTCACCTTAACCCTCATCCTAAGCCTAACCCTAACCCTCAACCTAACCCTAACCATAAACATTACATTAACACTAACACTAAACCTCACCTTCACCCTCAGCCTAACAATAACCCTAACCCTAATCCTAACCCTAACACTCACCCTCACACTCACCCTAACTCGAACCCTAATCGTAAACCTAACCCACACCCTAACCATAAAACTAACCCTAACCCACACCCTAACCCTAAACATCACCGTAACCCTAAACCTAACCCTCACCCTCACCCTAACCATAACCCTCACCCTAACTCTTACCTTAACCCTAACGATAACCCTAACCCTCACCCTCACGCTAAAACTCACCCTAACCCATACTGTCACCATAACCCTAAGGGTAACCCTAAACCTAATATTCACACTCACCCTAACCCTAAGCATCAACCTATCGCTCACCTTAACCCTAACCCTCACCCTCACCCTAACCCTCACCGTCACCCTAACCCTCACCCTAACCCTAACCTTCACCCACACCCTAACACTCACACTCACCCGAAACCTCACCCTCACCCTCACCATAACCCTAACCCTATCACTCACCCCAACCCTAACCCTCACACTAACCCTACCTTTAAGCCTCACACTCACCCTAACCCTAACCCTATCCTTAACCCTTACCCTAACCCTAACCCTTAATCTAACCCTAAGCCTCACTCTCACCCTAATCCTCAACCTATCACTTATCCTTACACTAAGCCTAACTGTAAACCTCACACTAACCCTATCCCTCACCCTAACCCTAACCATAACACTCACGTTAAACCTCACACTAACCTGAAACCTCACCAACATCCTAACCCTCACTCTCACCCTCACCCTCACCCTAACCCTCACCAACAACCTAACCCACACCCTCACCCGAACCCTCACTCTCACCCTCACCCTCACCCTAAACATCAACCTCACCTAACCCTAACCCTCACCCTAACCCTAACTCTCACCTTAAACCTCACCCTCACCCCAATCTTCACCATAACCCTAACCCTAACCCTTTCCTAACCGAAAACCTCACCTTCACCCTAACTTTCATCCTAGCCCTCCCCCTAACCCTAGACCTCACCCTAAACCTAATGCTAAACTTAACCCTCACCTTCACGCTCACCCTCACCCTCAGCCTCACCATAAACCTAAACCTAAACCTAATCCTAACCCGGACCCTTACCCTCACTCTAACCCTAACCCTAACCTGCAACCTAACCCTAACCCTAACCCTAATGCTAAACCTTACCCTCAACCTTATCATAACCCTAACCCTAACACTCATCCTAAACCTAACCCTAACCCTAATGCTAACCATAACCCTCACCCTCACCCTAACCCTGACCCTAACAATAACCCTACCCCTCAGCCTACCCCTCAACTTCACCCTAACCTTCACCCTCACCCTAACACTAATGCTAACCCTAATCCTCAACCTCACCCTAACCGTTTCCCTAACCCTTACCCTCACCATAACCCTATCCCTCAACCTCAACCTAACCCTCACCCTAACCCTTTCGCTCACCCTAACCCTCACCCAACCGTAACCCTAACCCTAACCCTCACGCTAACCCCCACCCTAAACTTCACCCTAACCCTAAGGGTAACCCTAACCCTCAGTCTCAACCTAACCCTCACCCTAACCCTTATCCTCACACTAATCCTAACCCTAACCCGAAACCCTCACACTAAGCCTAACCCTCATACTAACCCTAACCCTACCTCTCACCCTAACACTCACCCTAACCCTAACCCTAACCCCAACCCAAGCCCTAACCCTAACCCTAATCCTCACCTGAACCCTAACACTCACGGTCACCCTAAGCCTCACCCTTACCCTAACCCTCACCTACACCCTAACAATTCCTCTACCCTGAACCCTAACTCTCACCCTAAACCTCACCCTCACTCTAAACATCACCCTAACCCTTACCCTCACCCTAACCCTCACCCTCACCCACACCCAAACCCTCACCATCACCGGAAACCTCTCACTCTCTCTAAATTTTACCTTCACCTTAAACATCACCCTAACCCTCACTCTTACTCTAACCCTCACTCTAACACTTAACATCACCCTAACCCTAACCCTAACCCTAACTCTCACACAAAACCTAACCCTCACCCTAAATCTAACACTAAATCTACCCGTCCCCCATACCCTCACCCTAACCATAGCCATGAAAGCTAGGGTGAGTCTCAATCATATCCTCAACCTCACCCTCACCCTAACCATAACCCTCATCCTAGCGCTCAACCTAACCATAACTCTAACCTAACCCTAACTCTAAACCTCACCTTCACCCTCACCCTCACCCTCACCCTAAGCCTAATCCTAACCCTAACCCTAATACTAACCCTAAACCTAACACTAAATCTACATCTACCCCTACCCCTAACCCTAACCCTCACCCTCACCCTCACCCTTACCTCACCCTCACCCTAAACCTCACATTAACTCCAATCCTCACCCTCACCCTAAACCAAACACTCACCCTAAACCAAACACTCACCCTCATCCTACACCTAAACCTAACCCACAACCTCAACATCACCCTCAACCTCGCACTCACCCTAACCCTAACCCTAACCCTAACACTCACCATAACCCTAACCATAACCCTCACCCTCACCCTCACCGTCACCCTAAACCTAAACCTCACCCTAACCCTCAACCGAACCCTAATGCAAACCCTAAACCTCACCCTCACCTTAACCCGAAAGCTAACCCTAACCCTCAGCCTCACCCTAACCCTCACAATAACCCTTACCCTCACCCTAACCCTAACCCTCACCCTCATTCTAACCCTCAAGCTAACACTTACCCACAACCCAACCCTCATTGTAACCCTCACCCTATCCCTAACCCTAACCCTAAACTTCACCTTAAACCTCACCCTCACCCTAATCCTCACCCTAAACCTAACCCTAAACCTTTCCTAACCAAAAATATCACCCTCATCCTAGCCCTCACCCTAAACCTAACCCTAAACTTAATCCTCATTCTCACCCTCAACCTCAGCCTCAACCTAACCCTAAACCTAATCCTATCCCTAACTCTGAACCTCACTCTAAGCGTAACCCTAACCCTAACCTGCACCCTAACCTTAACCCTAACCCTAATCCTAACACTCAACCTTACCCAGCCCTAACTCTAATGCTAACCCTAACTCTCACCCTCACCCTAACCCTGACCCTAACCCTTACTCTTACCCTCACCCTCACTCTCACCATAACCCTAACACTTACCCTCACCAAAACCCTATTCCTCACCCTCAACATAATCCTCATCGTAACCCTAACCCTACCTCACACCCTAACCCTCACCCTAACCCTAACCCTAACCCTAACCCTAACCCTAACACTCAACCTAACCCTAACCCTAACGTCACCCTAATCCTCACCCTAAACCTAATCCTAACACTTACCTATCCAAAAACCTCACCCTCAACCGCACCCTCTCCCTCACCCTCAGCCTAACCCTTACCCTAACCCTAATCCTAACCCTAATGCTTACCCTTACCCTAAACCTAAACCTAACCCTAACCCTCACCGTCACCATCCCACTCACCCTCAACCTTACCCTAACCCTCACTCTCAAATTCACACTCACCCTAAACCTCACCGTCACCCTAAACATCACCCTAACCCTAAACCTCACACTAACCCTAACCCTTACCCTAACCCTAAAATTAACCCTAAACCTCAACCTAACTCTAACCCTAAGCCTAAACATCACCCTAACCCTAACACTAACCCTTACCCTAAGCCGAACCCTAATCCTTACCTTAACCCTAACCCTTACCCTAAACTTAACCCTAACCCTAACTTTCACACTAAACCTTATGCTAACCCTAACCCTCATCCTCACCCTAATCCTTACCCTAACCCTTATCCTCACACAAAACCTAACCATAACCCTCAGCATTAACTTCAACCTATTCCTAAACGTAAAACTATCGCTCACCCTAAACCTAACCCTTACCCTAACCCTAAACCTAAACCTCACACTAACCCTCACACTAACCCTCACCCTAAAATTATCCCTCACTCACCCTAACCCTAACCCTAACCATAACCCTTACCCTATCTCTAACCCTGCCCCTCAAACTAACCCTCATCCTCACCATAATCCTAACACTAACATTCACCTTAAACCTAACTCTAACCCTAACCCTCATCCTAACCCTAAACCTAAACCTCAACCTAACCCTAACCCTTACCCTAAACCTAACTCTAATCCTAAACCTAACCCTAAACCTAACCCTCACCCTCACCCTCACCCTCACCCTAACCCTAAACCTAACCCTAACCCTCACCCTAACCCTAACCCGTATGTTATCGCTAAACCTTACCGTCACCATCACCCTCACCCTAACTCTCAACCTCAAACTCACCTTCACCCTAACCCTCAAACTAAGCCAAACCCTCACCCTAACACTAACCTTCTTCCTAACCCTAACTCTACCCCTCACCCTCACCCTAAGCCTTACCCAGAACCTTACCCACACCCTAACCCTCACCCTATCCCTAATGCTAAATCTAACCTTAACCCTCACCCAACCCTTAACCTCACCTTAACCCTAACCCTAAGCCTAACCCGAATCCTCACATTAAACCTAACCCTAACACTACCGCTCAGCCTAACTCTCAACCAAATCATAATACTAATTCTCACCCTATCCCTAACCCTAACCCTAACACTCACCCTCACCCTAGACCTCACCCTAATACTAACCCTAACCCTAACCATCACCCTCACACTAACACTCACACTAACCCCAAACCTAACACTAACCTAAACTCTCACCCTAACCCTCACCCTCACCCTAACCCTAACCGTTACCCTTTCCCTCACCCAAACCCTAATCCTAACACTCACCCTCACTCTAACCCTCACTCTAAACCTTACCCTCACCCTAACCCTAACCCTAACCCTCACCATAACCCTCACCCTAAACTTAACCCTAACCCTAACCCTAACCCTCCCCATAACCCTCACCTAAAACTAACCCTAAACCTAAACCTCAACCTAACCCTACCCCTCACCCTCAACCTAACCTTCAACCTCACCCTAACCCGCACCCTAACCCTAACCGTCACACAATCGTTAACTCTCATGAGAAACCGAACCCTTACCCTTTGCCTCACCCTCACCCTAAACATCACACTAACCCTAACCCTAAACCTAACACTCAGCCTATACCTAACGGTCACCCTAACCCAAAACTTCACCCTAATACTCAAACTAACCCTAACCCTAACCCTAACCCTAACCCTAACCTTCACCCTCACCCTAACCCTAAACTTCAACCTCACCCTCACCCTAACCCTAACCCTGACCCTGACCCTCACCCTCACCCTCAACCTAAACCTACCCCTAAACCTAAACCTCAACCTAAACCTAACACTCACCATAACCCTAAACCTAACCCTCACCCTCACCCTCACCCTAACCCTAACTCTAAACCTCACCTTCACCCTCACCCTCACCCTCACCCTCAGCCTAAACCTAACCCTAAACCTAACCCTAACCCTACCTCTATCCCTCACCCTAAACCTAACTCTCAACCTAACCCTCAAACTAACCCTTACCCTCACACTCACCCTAAACATCACATTAATCCTAACACAAAAACTAGCCCTAACCCTCACCCTAACCCTCACCCTCACCCTCACCCTAACCCTAACCATCACCCACACCCTCACCCTAACCCTAAACCTAACCCTTACCCTAACCCTAACCCTAAACCTAAACATAAACCTAAACCTCACTCTCACCCTCACCCTAAACCTAACCCTAACCCTCACCCTCACCCTCACCCTCACCCTAAACCTCACCCTCACCCTCACCCTCACCCTCACCCTAATCCTAACCCTAACCCTCACCCTAAACCTAACACTCAACATAACCCTAAACCTAAACTTCAACCTCACCCTCACCCTAACCCTAACCATAACCCTCACCATAACCCTCACCCTAACCCTAATGCAAACTCGAAACCTCACCCCACCCTAAAACAAAAGCTAACCCAAACTGTCATCCTCACCCTAAACCTCACAGTAACCCTTACCCTCACCCTAACTCTAACCCTAACCCTCACACTAACCCTAACGTTCAACCTAACCCTAAACCTACCTGTGACCCTAACCCTCACCCTATCCCTCACCCTAACCCTATCCCTCTCCCTAAACCTAACCCTAACCCTCATCCTAAACCTAACCCTAAACCTCACCCTAAGCCTAACCCTCACACTCACCATCTGCCTACCACTAACCATAACCCTAATCCTAACCCTAAAGCTCACCCTAATACTCACCCTAACTCAAACCGTAACCCTAACCCTAAACCTCACAATAACCCTAACCCTATCCCTAAACCTCATCCTAACCCTAAACCTCATCCTAACCCTAATCCTAACCCTCATCCTAACCCTAACCCTAATCCTAATTCTAACACTAAACCTCACCCTAACCCTCACCCTAACTCTAAACCTAAACCTAAACCTAACACTCACCCTCACCCTCACCCTAACCTAAAAATATCCCTAACCCATACCCTAACCTTAAAACTCACCCTATACCTCACACTCACCCTAAAGCTAACCCTAACTCTAACCCTCAACCTAACCCTCACCCTAACCCTGACAATAACCCTAACACTCATCCACACACTAAACCTCACCCTAACACTTACCCTCAACATAACCTTAACCCTAAGCCTAAACCTAAACCTAACCCTCACCCTCAAACTCAACCCACCCCTAACTCTAACCCTAACCCTCACCCTAACCCTAACCCTCAACCTAACCCTAACCCTCACACTCACCCTAAACCTCACCCGTACCCTAACATTACCCCTCTCCCTAACCCTCACCCTCACCCTCACCCTAACCCTAATCTTTACCCTAACCCTCACCCTAACACTAACCCTTACCCTATCCCTAACCCTGCCCCTCAACCTAACCCTCATCCTCACCCTTATCCTAACACTAACCCTCACCTAAACCTAAAACTAACCCTAACACTCACCGTAACCCTAAACCTAACCCTCACCCTAACGCTATCCCTTACCCTAAACCTCACCTTAATCCTAAACCTAACCCTAACCCTAACCCTCACCCTCACCCTCAACCTCACCCTAACATTAAACCAAACCCTAACCCTAACCCGTATGCTATCCCTAAACCTTATCGTCACCCTCACCCTAACCCTAACTCTCAACCTCATACTCACCTTCACCCTAACCCTCAAACTAACCCAAACCCTCACCCTAACACTATACTTCTATCTAACCCTAACCCTACACCTCACCCTCACCCTAACCCTTACCCAAACCCTTACCCACAACCTAACCCTCACCCTATCCCTAATGCTAACCCTAAACTTCACCCGCACCCTAACCCTCAACCTAACCCTAACCCTCACCTTAACCCTAATCCTAACCCTAATCCGAATCCTCACACTAAACCTAACCCTAACCCTACCGCTCAGCCTAACCATCACACAAAGCATAATTTAATACTCACCCTATACCTAACCCTAACACTAACACTAAACCTCACCTTCACCCTAGACCTCACCCTAATACTAACCCTAACCATAACCATCACCCTCACACTAACACTAACCCTAAACCCTAACACTAACCAAAATTCTCACCCTAACCTCACCATCAACCTAACCCTAACCCTCACCCTTTCCCTCACCCAAACCCTAACCTAACCCTCACCCTCAATCTAACCCTCATTCTAAACCTTACCTTCACCATAACCCTAACCCTAAACCTCACCGTAACCCTCACCCTAAACTTAACCCTAAACCTAACCCTAACCCTCACCCTAACCCTCCCCATAACCCTCACCTAACACTAACCCTAAACCTAAAAATCACCCTAACCCTAACCCTACCCCTCACCCTCACCCTAAATTTCAACCTCACCCTAACCCTAACCCTAACCCTAACCGTCACACAAAAGCTAACCCTCATGAGAACCCGAACTCTCACCCTCAGCCTAAATATCACACTAACCCTAACCCTCACCCTAACCCTAAACCTAACACTCAGCCTATACCTAACGGCCACCCTAACCCAAAACCTCACCCTAATCCTCAAACTAATCTTAACGCTAACCATGACCCTAACCCTAACCCTCACCCTCACCCTAACCCTCACACTAACCCTTACCCACAACCTCACCCTAAACTCACATTAACCCTAACCCTCAAACTAACACTAACCCTAAACCTAACCCTCACCCTCATCCTAACCCTTACTTTCACCCTCACCCTCACCCTAAACCTAGCCCTAACCCTCACCCTCACCCTCAAACTTAACCTCACCCTAACCCTCACTCTCACCTTCAGCCTAATCCTAAAGCTAAACCTAAACCTAACCCTACCTCTACCCCTCACCATAAACTTAACCCTCACCCTAACCCTCACACTACCCCTTACCCTCACCCTCACCCTAAACCTCACATTAACCTTAACCCTCAAACTGATACTAACCCTAACACTAAACCTCACTCTCACCCTCACCCTAATCCTAACTCTCACCCTCACCCTCACCCTAAATCTAACCCTAACCCTATACCTAAACCTAAACATAAACCTCACACTCACCCTCACGCTAAACCACACCCTCACCCTCACCCTCACCTAATCCTAACCCTCACCCTCACCCTGACCCTAACCCTAACCCTAACCCTCACCATAACCCTCACCCTAACCCTAATGCAAACCCGAAACCTCAACTCACCCTCAACCTAAAGCTAACCCTAACTGTCAACCTCACCCTAAACCTCACAGTAACCCTTACCCTCACCCTAACACTAACCCTAACCCTCACACTAACCCTAATCCTCAACCTAATCCTAAACCTACCCGTGACCCTAACCCTCACCCTATCCCTCACCCTAAACCTATTCCTCTCCCTAACCCTGACCCTACCCCTCACCCTCACCCTAACCCTAAACCTGACCCTAACCCTAAACCTCACCCTCACCCTCACCCTCACCCTCTGCCTAACACTAACACTAACCCTAATCCTAACCCTAAAGCTCACCCTCATACTCACCCAACTCAAAACGTAACCCTAACCCTAACCCTCACCATAACCCTAACCCTATCCCTAACCCTCACCCTAACCCTAAACCTCATCCTAACCCTAATCCTAAACCTCAACTTCACCCTAACCCTAACCCTAACCCTACCCCTCACCATAACCCTAACACTAACTCTAACTCTCACCCTCACCCTAAACCTCACCCTGATCCTTACCCTCTCCATAACCTTAACCCTAACCCTAAAGCTAATACTCACACTAACTCTAACCATCACCCTCATCCTAACATTCACTGTCACCTTGAACCTCACCCTAACACTAACCGTCACCCACACCCTAACCCTCACCCGAAACCCAACCCTCACCATCACCCTCACCCTAACCGTAGCACTAACACTCACCCCAACCTAACCCTCATCCGAACCCTAACTCTAACCCTCACCCTCAACTTAACCCTAACCTGAACCCTAACCCTAAACCTCACCCTAACCGTAAAGCTAAACCTAACCGTAAATCTTACTCTCATCCTAATCCTCACCCTAACCCTTTTCCTCACACTAACCCTAAACCTAACCCGTACACTAACTCAAAACCTCACCCTAAACCTAACCCTAACCCTCACCCTGAACCGAACATAACCTTTTTCCACACCCTCACCCTAACCCTTACCGTCACGTTAACCCTCACCCGAAACCTAAACCTCACCTATACCCTAACCCTCACCCTCACCCTCACACTTACCCTCACCCTAATCATCAACCTAAACCTAACCCTCAGCCTAACCCTAACCCTAACCCTCACCTTAACACTAACGCTAATCCTAACCCTCACCCTCACCCTAAACCTCAAACTAACCTATACCCTCACCATAAACCTAAGGGTAACACTAACCCTAAACCTCACCCTCACCCTAAACCTCACCCTAACCCATAACCTCACCATAACCCTAAGGGTAACCCTAACCCTAATCCTCACACTCACCCTAACCCTAACCCTCACCCTCAACCTAACACTCAACGTCACCTTAACCCTCACCCTAACCCTAAACGTCACCCACAACCTAACACTCACACTCACCGGAAACCTCACCCTAAGCCTCACCCTAAACCTAACCATAACCCTCATCCCAACCATAACCCTCACCTTAACCCTAACTTTAACCCTCATACTCACCCTTACCCAAACCCTAACCCTTACCCTAACCCTCACCCTAAACCTTAATCTAACCCTAACCCTAACCCTAATACTCACTCTAACCCTAACCTTCATCCTAACCCTCACCCTCACCCTAACCCTAACTTTAACCCTAAACCTCACCTTAAACATAACATTAACCCTGACTCTCACCACAAGCCTCACCCTAGCCCTAACCAGAACGTTAAAACTCACCCTAACCCTCACCCAAACCCTTACTCTCACCCTCACCCTCACCCTAACCCTCACAACTAATATTAAACCTCACCCTAACCCTAACACTAACACTAAACAAAACCCTCATCCTATCCCTCAAACTAAGCCTAAACCTAACCCTAACCCTCACGCTCACCATCACCCTAAACCTAACACTAAACCTCACCCTCACCCTAATCCTTAACCTCACCCTAAACCTAACCCTTAACCTTTCCCTAACCCTCTCCCTAATCCTAACTTTCTCCCTACCCCTAAACCTACCCCTTACCCTAACCCTCATCCTAAACCTAATCCTAACCCTAACCCTCACCCTAACACTAACCCTAACCCTATCCCTAACCCTCAAAAACAACCTAACCCTCACCCTAACCCTAATGCAAACCCGAACCCTAAAACTCACTCTAACCCTAACCCTAAACCTAAACCTCACACTAACCCTAACCATCAGCCTAACCCTAAATTTCATCCTATCCCTAACTCTCACCCTAATCCTCACCCTGACCCGAATCCTAACACTTACCTAACTGACACGCTCTCCCTCACCCTCTTGCTCTCCCTAACCCGCAACCTCATATTAGACCTCACCATAAACCTTACACTAAACCTAACAAAAACCTTCACACTAACCCTCACCCTCACACTAAACCTCACCCTAATCCATACCCTCACCCTAACCCTAACCCTAACTCTAACCATCACACTAACCCTAACCCTCTTCCTAACACTACCCCTCACCCTAAGCCTCACCCTATAACTAACCCTAACCCTAAAACCAAACCTTAACTCTGACCATCACCCTAACCCTCACCCTCAACCTAACCCGAACATTAACCCTAACCCTCACCCTAACCCTCACCTAAACCTAACCCTAACCCTAAACCTCACACTAACAAGCACCCTAACCGTAAACCTAACCCTCACCCTAATCCTAACACTCACACTAACCCTAACCCTCACCCTAAATCTAAACCTAACCCTATCCCTCACCCTCAAGCTCACCATCAGGGAACCCTAACCCTAACACTAATCCTAACCCTAACCCTCACCCACACCCTCACCCTCACCCTAACCCTATCCCTAAACCTCAACCTCACCCTCAGCCTCAACATAACACTCACCCTCACCCTAACCCTAACCCTAACCCTATCCCGATCGCTCACCCTAACCCTAACCCTAACCCTAATGCTAACCCTAACCCTAACCCTAACCCTAACTCTAACCTTAACACTAACACTAACACAACCCTAACCCTCACCCTCACCCTGACCCTCATCCTAACCTAACCCTAACCCTCACCCTCACCCTAACGTTGACGCTAACCCTAACCTGTACCCTCACCCTAACCCTCTCACCAACCCTAACCCTCAACCTAAACCTAACCCTCACATGAAAGGTAACCCTCACCGTAACCCATACCCTCACCCTAACCCTAAACCTAATGCTCACCCTAAACCTAACCCTCACCTTAGCCCTAATCCTAACTCTCACCCTAACCCTAATGCTATACCTAAACCTAAACCTCACCCTAAGAATGATGCTAAGCCTAATACTCAACCTCACCCTAAACCTCACCCAAACACTTACCGTCAGCCTAACCCTCACCCTAACCCTATCCCTAAGCCTAAACCTAACCCTCAGCCTTAACATTATGCTAACACTAACCCTAACCCTAACCCTCATCCTAACCCTAACCCTAACACTAATCCTAACCCTCACCCTCACCGTCACCCTAACTCTAAACCTAAACCTAAACCTAACACTCACCCTCACTCTCACCCTAACCTAACACTATCCCTAACCCTCACCCTAACCCTAAACCTCACCCTATACCTCACCCTCACCCTAATGCTAACCCTCACCCTAACCCTCACCCTAGCCCTAATAATAACCCTAACCCTCATCCACACACTAAACCTCACCCTAACACTTACCCTCACCATAACCTTAACCTTAAGCCTAAACCTAAACCTAACCCTCACCCTCAAACTCACCTTACCCCTAACTCTAACCCTAAACCTCACCCTAACCCTAACCCTAAACCTAACCCTCAACCTAACCCTAACCCTCACACTCATCCTAAACCTCACCCTAACCCTAACATTACCCCTCTCCCTAACCATCACCCTAAACCTAACCCTAACACTCAACCTAACCCTACCCCTACCCCTCACCCTCACTGTCACAATAACCCTAAACCTAATGCTAACCCTCACCATAACCTAATCCCACCCACACCCTAACCCGATCCCTCACCCTCACCCAAATCCTCATCCTCAACCTAACCCTCATCCTCACCCTAAACATCACCCAAACCCTAACCCTCACCCTAACCCTGACCCTCACTCTCAGCCTAACCCTAACCCTAACCCTATTCCTAATCCTAACTCTCACCCTCACACTCACCCTAAACCTAACCCTAACACTCACCCTCATCCTCACCCAAACTCTAACCCTATCCCTAACCCTCACCCTAACACTAACCCTCACCCTATACCTCACCCTCATCCTAACCCAAACCCTAACCCTAACCCTCACCCTAACACTCACCCTAACCCTCACACTAACCCTAATCCTCATCCTCAAACTAAACCTCACCTTAACCCTCACCCTCACCCTAACTCTAATGCTAACCCTACCCTCACCTTCACACTCACTCTCAACCTAACCCTTACCCTTACCTAACCCTAACCCTCATCCTCAACCTAAACCTCACCCTAGCCTTTACCCTCACCATAACCCGCAAACTAACCCTAACCCTAAACCTACCGCTCACCCTAAACATAACCCTAACCATAACCGTAACGCTCACCCTAACCCTAAATTTGACCCTCACCCTAACACTCACCCTAACCCTTACCCTCACACTAAACTTATCCCTGACCCTAACCCTAATCCTAACTCTCAGCAGAACACTCACCCTCATCCTAACCCTCACAAGGACCCTAAACATCACCCTAAAGTTAACCCTCAACCTAATGCTAAACCTAACCCTCACCCTCACCCTAAACCTCACCATAATCCTAACCCTCACAGTAACCCTAAACCTAACGCTCACCCTACCCCTCACCCCTACCCTCATACTAACTCTAACCTTCACCCTCACCCTCACCCTAACCCTAAACCTAACCCTAACACTCATCCTAAACCTAACGCTAAAACTAATGCTAACCCTAAAACTCACACTCACCCTAAACCTCACACTAACCCTTACCATCACCCTAACCCTAACCCTAACTCTCACTCTAATCCTAACCTTCACCCTAACCCTAAACCTAATGCTAACCCTAAACCTCACACTCACCTTAGACCTAATCCTTACCTCACCCTAATCCTAACCCTAATCCTAATGCTATACCTAAACCTAAACCTCACCCTAAGAATGATGCTAAGCCTAATACTCAACCTCACCCTAACACTTACTGTCAGCCTAACCCTCATCCTAAACCTATACCTAAGCCTAACCCTAAACCTCAGCCTAAATATTATGCTAACCCTAACCCTAACCCTAACCCTCAGCCTAACCCTCATCCTAACCCTAACCCTAACACTAATCCTAACCCTCACCCTCACCCTCACCCTAACTCTAAACCTAAACCTAAACCTAACACTCACCCTCACCTGACACTATCCCTAACCCTCACCCTAACCCTAAACCTCACCCTATACCTCACCCTCACCCTAACGCTAACCCTAACCCTAACCCTCACCCTAGCCCTAATAATAACCCTAACCCTCATCCACACACTAAACCTCACCCTAACACTTACCCTCACCATAACCTTAACCCTAAGCCTAAACCTAAACCTAACCCTCACCCTCAAACTCACCTTACCCCTAACTCTAACCCTAAACCTCACCATAACCCTAACCCTAAACCTAACACTCAACCTAACTCTAACCCTCACACTCATCCTAAACCTCACCCTAACCCTAACATTACCCCTCTCCCTAACCATCACCCTAAACCTAACCCTAACACTCAATCTAACCCTACCCCTACACCTCACCCTCACTGTCCCACTAACCCTAAACCTAATGCTAACCCTCACCATCACCCTAATCCCACCCACACCATAACCCGATCCCTCACCCTCACCCAAATCCTCATCCTCACCCTACCCCTCATCCTCACCCTAAACATCACCCAAACCCTAACCCTCACCCTAACCCTGACCCTCACTCTCAGCCTAACCCTAACCCTAAACCTATTCCTAATCCTCTCACCCTCACACTCACCCTAAACCAAACCCTAACACTCACCCTCAACCTCACCCTAACTCTAACCCTATCCCTAACCCTCACCCTAACACTAACCCTCACCCTATACCTCACCCTCACCCTAACCCAAACCCTAACCCTAACCCTCACCCTAACACTCACCCTAACCCTCATACTAACCCTAATCCTCATCCTCAAACTAAACCTCACCTTAACCCTCACCCTCACCCTAACTCCAATGCTAACCCTAACCCTCACCTTCACACTCACTCTCAACCTAACCCTTACCCTTACCCTAACCCTAACCTTCATCCTCAACCTAAACCTCCCCCTAACCCTTACCCTCACCATAACCCACAAAGTAAACCTAACCCTAAACCTACCGCTCACCCTAACCCTCACCCTAAACATAACCCTAACCCTAACCCTAACGATCACCCTAACCCTAAACTTGACCCTCACCCTAACACTCACCCTAACCCTTACCCTCACACTAAACTTATCCCTGACCCTAACCCTAATCCTAACTCTCAGCAGAACACTCACCCTCATCCTAACCCTCACCTGGACACTAGGTTTAGGGTGATGGTTAGGAAGAGGGGTAATGTTAGGGTTAGGGTGAGGTTTAGGATGAGTGTGAGGGTTAGAGTTAGGTTGAGTGTTAGCTTTAGGGTTAAAGCTAACCCTCACCCTAATGCTAAACCTAACCCTCACCCTCACCCTAAACCTCACCATAATCCTAACCCTCACAGTAACCCTACCCCTAACGCTCACCCTACCCCTAACCCCTACCCTCATCCTAACTCTAACCTTCACCCTCACCCTCACCCTAACCCTAAACCTAACCCTAACACTCATCCTAAACCTAACGCTAAAGCTAATGCTAACCCTAAACCTCACACTCAACCTAACCCTCATAATAAACCTTACCATCACCCTAACCCTAACCCTAACTCTCACACTAAACCTAACCTTCACCCTAACCCTAATCCTACCCCTCCTCCTAACCCTCAACTTAAAACTAACTCTAAAGCTAATCCTCACCCTACCTTTAAACTTAACCCAAACCCTCACCCTAACCCTAACCCTCACCCTAAACTTAATGCTAACCCTAATCCTAACCCTCACCCTAACCCTCACCCTTACACTAACCCACAATCTAACCTTCACCCTAACCCTAACCGTAAACCTAACCTTCACCCTAACCCTCACCCTAACCCTAACCCTCACACTCACCCTAACCCTCACCCTAAACATTAGACTTACCCTAACCCTACACCTAACCCTCAGACTAACCCTAACCTTAACCCTCAGCCTAACCCTTATGCTAACCCTAAATAAAATCCTAACCCTCACCCAAAACATAAACCTAACCCTAACCCACACGCTAAGCTTAACCCTCACTCTAACTATAACCCTAACTCGAACCTTCACCCTCACCCTGACCCTCACCTCAGCCTGATCCTAACACTAACCCTATTCCTAATCCTAACTCTCAGCCTCACCCTCACCCTAACCATCACCCTAACCCTAACCCTCACCCTCACCTTAACCCTAACCATCAGGCTAAACCTAACCTCAGGTTAACCCTCACCCTCACCCTAATCCTCACACTAACCCTAACACTTACATAACTGAAACGCTCACCCTCACCCTCACCCAAACCTCACACTCACCCTAGCCCTCACCCTAACTCTAACACTAATCCTAACACTAACCCTCAACCGACCCTCACCCTAACACTAAACCTAACCCTAATGCTGAACCTCACCCTGACCCTCACCCTAAACCTAACCATAACCCTCACCCTAAACCTAACCCTCACCCTTAAGCTCACCCTATCCCTAACACTAACCCAACACCACACCCTCACTCTAACCCCCACCCTAACCCTTATCCTCACAATAAACTTAATCCTAACCCTCACACTAACCCTAATCCTCACCCTATCCCTAACCCTGACCCGAAACGTCACCCTAACCCTCACCCTAACCCTTACCCTCACCCTAACCATAACCCTCACCCTAAACCTAAAATTCACCCTAATCCTTACCCTCGCCCTAACTCGCAAAATAAGCCTAACGGTAAACCTACAGCTCACCCTAACCCTCACCTTAAGCATAACCCTAACCCTAACCATCACCCTAAACTTAACCCTCACCCTCACCCTAACCCTCACCCTAACACTTATCCTCACACAGACACTAATCCTAACCCTCACCCTAACTCTCACACTAACACTAATCCTTACCCTATCACTAACCCTAACCCTAATCCTCACCCTAACCCTCACCCTAAAACTTAATCTCACCCTAACCCTAAAACTCACCTTCACCCTTAACCTCACCCTAACCCGCAAACTAACCCTAACCCTAAACCTACGGCTCACCCTAACCCTCACCCTCATCATAACCCTAAACCTAACACTCACCCTAACCCTAAACCTCACCCTCACCCTAACCCTCACCTTAACACTTACCCTCACACTAACCCAATCCCTAACCCTAACCCTAATTCTCAACAGAACACTCACCCTCACCCTAACCGTCACCCTCACACTAAACATCACTCAACCCTAACCCTCACCGTAACCATAACCCTACTCCTCACCGTAACCCTAAATCTCACACTAACCCTAACCCTAAACCTTACCCTCACCCTCACCCTAACCCTAACCCTAATCCTCATCCTAACACTAACCTTGACCCTCAGCCTCACCCTAACCCTAACCCTAACCCCAACCCACACCCTCACCCTACACCTCACCCTAACTCTAACCCTAACACTTACTTAAATGAAAACCTCACCCTAACCCTCACCCTCACCCTTAACCTCACCCTCACCCTTGCCCTCACCCTAAAACTAACCCTAACCCTAAACCTAACCCTAACCCTCACCCTCACCTTAAGCCTAACCCTAAACATAAACCTAACATTCAACCTAACCCTAACTCTAAACCTAATGCTAACCATAAACCACAAAATCACCCTAACCTTCACCCTAACAATTACCGTCACCCTAAACCTAACACTAAATCTCACCCTGACCCTCACACTAAACCTAACCATAACCCTAACCCTCACCCTAACACTTACCCTGACCCTAACCATCACCCTAAACCTAACCCGAACCCTCACCTTAACCCTAACCCTCATCCTAAACATCAGCCTCACCCTCACCCTCACCCTAACCCTAACCCTAACCCTCATCCTAACCTTAAACCTAAACCTAACGCTAACCCTAAACCTCACCCTCACCCTAAAACTCACCCTAACCCTTACCCTCACCCTAACACTAACCCTCACACTAAACCTAAACCTCACCCTAAACCTAACCCTAATCCTCACACTAAACCTAACCCTCACCTTAAACCTAACACTACCCCTCAGCCTAACCCTCAACCTATTCCTAACTCTAACCCTAATCCTCACCTTATCCCTAACCTTAACCCTAACCCTCACCTTAACACTCACCCTAAACCTAACCCTCACCCTCACCCTAACCCTAATGCTAACACTAACCCTCACCCTCCTCCTAACCCTCACCCTCACCCTAACCCTCACTCTAACACTTACCCACACCCTAACCCACACCCGAAGCCTAACCCTAAACCTAACCTTCACCCAAACCCTCACGCTACCCCTAACCATAACCCTAACCCTAACCCTCACCCGAACCCTCACGGTAACCCTAACCCTCATCCTCTCCATAAACCTTACTCTAAACTTTACCCTCAACCTAACCCAAACCCTTTCCCTAAACCTAACACTCACAGTAACCCTAACCCTTACCCTCAGCCTAGACCTTATACTAACCCTAAACCTAACAGTAACCCTCACCCTAACCGTAATCCTAACCCAAAACCTCACACTCAACCTCCACTTCCCCCTCAGCCTTACCCTTTACATAATCCTAACCCTAACCCTGAACCCCACCCTCACCCTAACCCTAACCCTAACCCTAACCCTAACGCTAACCCTCACCCTCACCCTCACCTAACCCAAACCCTAAACCTAACAATAAACCTAACCCTAACCCTCACCCTAAAACTCACCTTAATCTAATCCTAACCCTAAACCTCACCCTCAACCTCAACCTCATTCTAACACTCACCCTCAGCCTGACCCTCACCATCACACTAACCCTCCCACTAACTCGAATCCTCTCCCTAACACTAACCCTAACCCTCACCCTCACTTTCATCCTCACCCTCAGCCTAACCTTAACACTAATCCTAACCCTAACCCTCACCCTCACCCTAAACCTAACACTAACCCTCACCCTCACCCGCACCCGCACCCTCACACTAACCCTTACCCTCACTCTCACCCTCAACCTCATCCTAAACATCACCCTAACACTAACCCTCACACTAACCCTAATCCTAACCCTCACCCTAACCCTAAACTTCACCATAATGCTCACCCTAACCCTAACGCTAACCCTAACCCTCACCCTCACACTAACCCACACCCTAACTCTTATCCTCACACAAACGCTAGACCTAACCCTAACTCTAACCTTCACACTAACCCTAACCCTCACTCTAACCCTATACCTACACTTCACCCTGACTCTCATACTAACCCTAACCCTCAGCCACACCCTAATCCTCACCCTCACCCGAACACTCACCCTCACCCGAACACTCACACTCGCCCTAACACTCACCTTCACAATAAACATCACCCTAACCCAAACCCTAAACCTCACCCTATATCTAATCCTCAACCTAAACCTATACCTCACCCTGACCCTCATCCTAATCCTAACCCTAACCCTAACCCTCACCCTTCCCCTAACCCTAATACTCACCCTAAACCTAACCCTCACCCTCACACTAAACCTAATCCTCACCCTCACACTAAACCTAACCCACATCCTAACCCTTATCCTCACCCTCACCCTCTCCCTCACCCTAACCCTCATCCTAACCCTAACCTTAAACCTAATGCTAACCCTAAACCTCACCCTCACCCTAACCCTTACCCTCAACCTAACCCTAACCCTAACCAACACACTAAACCTAACCCTCACTCTAACCCTAACCCTGAACGTCACACTAAACCTAACCCTCAACCTAACCCTAACCCTACCGCTGAACCTAACCCTCACCCTAAATCTAACCTTAACCCGAATCCTCACCCTATCAGTAACCTTAACCCTAACGCTCACCTTCAACCTCTCCTTCCCACTCAGCCTTACCCTAACCATAACCATAATCCTAACACTCAACCTAACCCTCACCATAAACCTATCCCTCAGCCTCACCCTAACCCTCACCCTAACCATTACCCTCAACCTAACCTAAACCTAACACTCATATTAACCGTAACCCTAACCCTCACCCTATCCCTTATACTAACCCAAAACCTAAATCCAACCCTCACCATAACCTGAACCCTCACACTAACCCTAAACCTAACCCTAACCCTCAGGCTAAACCTCATCTTAACCCTAAACCTAACCCTAAAACTCAAGCTAACCCTAATCATCACCCTCACCCTAAACTTTAGCTAAAACCTAACCCTATCCCTAACCCTAACCCTAACCCTAACTCTACCTGAACACTCACCCACACCCTAATCCTCACCCTCACACTAAACATCAACCTAACACTAATCCTCAACCTAACCCTAACCCTAACCCTCACCCTAACCATAACCCTCACCGTAAACCTAAACCTCACACTAACCCTAAGCCTAACCCTCACCCTCAACCGCAACCTCACCCTAACCCTATCCCTAACCCTCATCCTAACACTAACCCTGACCCTCACCCTCACCCTCACCCTAACCCTAACCCACAACCTCACCCTAATCCTCACCCTAACCCTAACCCTAAAACTTACCTAACTGAAAACCTCACACTCACTCTCACCCTCAACCTAACCCTCAACCTAGCCCTCCCCCTAAAACTAACCCTCACCCTAACCCTAACCCTCACACTCTGAATAACTCTCACCCTAAACCTAACCCTAACTCTCAGACTAACCCTCACCTTTACCCTAACTCTAACCCTCACCCTAACCCTAACCCTATCACTAACCCTCACACTAACCCTCACCATAACCCTAACACTCACCCTAATCCTAAACCTAACACTAGTCCTCATGCTAACACTTAGCCTCACCCTCACCCTAACCCTAACTCTCATCCTCACCCTAACCCTCACCCGAAGCCTTACCGTCACCCTAACTCTAATCCTAACCCTAACCCTAACCCTCACCCTAACCCTAAACCTATCCCTAAACCTCACCCTAACCCTAACCCTCATCCTACCTCACACTCAACCTAACCGTCACCCTAACCCTTACCGTCACCCTAAATCAACCCTAACCCTCAAAGCAAACCTAACCCTCACCCATACTCTAATGTTACCCCTAACCCTAACCCTCACCCTCAACCTAACCCTAACCCTAATCCTCACCGTGTCCTTAACCTTAACCCAAAGCTACACCCTAAGCCTCACCCTCACCCTAAGTCTAACCATAACCCTCAGCCTCACCGTAACTCTCTCCCTAACACTTTACCCTCACCCTAACCCTCACCCTCACCCTAAAACTCACCCTAACACTCACCCAAACCCTAACCCTCACCTTAACCTTAATCCTAATCTTAACCTTAACCCTCACCCTCACTCTAAACCTCACCCTAACACTTACCCACACCCTTACCCTCACTCTAACCCTAACCCTAAACCTAAAATTGACCCTAACCCTCACCCTAACCCTAAACCTAACCCTCACCCTAACCCTCACCCTAAACTTTACCCTCACCCTAACTCTTACCCTAACACTAAACCTAACCCTCACACTAACCCGAACCCTAATCCTCAGCCTAATCCTTATCCTAACCCTAAACCTCACCCTAACCCTAACCCTAACCCTTAGCCTAACCCTCATCCTAACCATAACCCTAATCCTAACCCTCACCCTAACCCTAACCGGAAACCTAAACCTCACCCTAACCCTAACCCTCACCCTCATCCTCTCGATCAACCTCAGCCTAACCCTAAATCTAACCTAATCCTAACCCTCACCCTCACCCTCACCCTAACTCTATCCCTAAATGTAAACCTAACACTCACCCTCAACCTTACCCTAACCCTAACACTATCTCTAACCCTCAACCTAACCCTAACACTCACCCTAATCCTAAACCTAACCCTCACCCTCAAACTCACCCTAAGTCTAACGCAAACCCTAACCCTAACCCTCACCCTCACCCTCAACCTAACCCTCACACTCACCCTAAACCTCACCCTAAACCTGACCCTACCCCTGTCCGTACCCCTCACCCTAACCCTAACCCTAACCCTCAACCTAACCCTAAATCTACCCCTAATGCTAACCCTCACCCTAAACCTAATCCTCACCCACACCCTAACCCTCACCCTCAACCGAACCCTCACCCTCACCCGAACCATCATCCTCACCCTAACCCTCACGCTCATTCTAAACATCACCCAAATACTAACCCTCACCCTAAATCTAACACAAACCCTAATCCAAACCCTCACACTCACCCTAACCCTCACCCTAATCTTTACTCTCACCCTAATCCTTACCCTCACCCTAACCCTAACCATTACCCTCACACTAACCGTAACCCTCACTCTAACCCTAATCCTAACCCTGACACTAACCTTCACCCTCACCCTGACCCTCAGCATCACCTTAACCCTAACCCTAATCCTATTCCTAATCCTAACCCTCACAATCACCCTCAACCTCAACCTAACCCTAACACTAACCCTCACCCTCACCCTCACCCTCACCGTACACTCACCCTCACAATCAACATCACCCTAACCCTAACCATCACCCTAACCCTAACCTCAGAGACCTAATCCTCACCCTAACCGTAACACTAATGTAAAGGAAACCCTCACCCTCACACTAACCCTCACACTAACCCTCACCCTCACCCTAGCCCTATCCCTAACCCTAATCATAACACTTAACCACAACCTAACCCTCACCCTCATCCTCACTCTAACCCTAATCCTAACCCTAATGCTCACCCTGCCCCTCTCCCTAATCCTAACTGTAACCCTAACCCTCAACCTCATCCTAACCCTCATGCTCACCCAAAAACTCACCTTCACCCTAAACGATACTCTCACAATAAACATCACCCTAACCCTAACCCTCAATCTAACCCTAACCCTAACCCCCACCCTAACCCTAAACCTCACGCTAACCCTCAACCTAACCCTTACCCACAACATAATCCTATCCCTCACCCTCAAACTTACCATCACCCTAACCCTTACCCTCACCCTAACCCTTATCCTAACCCTCACCCTAACCCTCACCCTCACCCTCGCCCTAACCCTCACACTAACCTTTACCCTCACCCTCACCCTAAACCTCACCCTAACTTTACCCTGACCCTAACCCTACCCTAACCCTTAACTTAACCCTCACACTAACCCTAAACCTAACCCTCAACCTAACCCTGATCCTAACCCTAAACGTAAACCTAACCCTCGCCCTAACCCTAACCCTAATCCTCACACTAACCCTAACCCTCACCCTCACCCTCAGGCTAACTCTAATACTAACCCTAACCCTCACCCTCAACCTAACTCTAACCCTAAACCTAACCCTAACCCTCACCCTCACCCTCACCCTCAACCTAACCCTAAACCTATCCCTAACCCTCACCCTAACTGTAACCCAAAACCCATACCTCACCCTCACCCTAACCCTAACCCTAAACCTCACACTAAACCTCACCCTAACCCTTACCCTCAACATAAACTTAACTCTAACCCTAATCTTCACCCTAAACCTAACATTCACCCGCACCCTAACCCTAACCCTATTCCTAAACCTAAACCTCACCCTTAAACTAACCCTAACCCTACACCTAACATTATCCCTAACCCACACCCTCACCCTATCCCTGACCCTCACCCTAAACCTCACCCAAACCCTAAACCTACCATTCACCCTCATCCTCAGACTCACCCTAACCCTAATCCAAACCCTCAACCTAACCCTAATGCTACCCATAACCCTCACCCTCACACTGAACCTAAACCTAACACTAACACTCAACCTAACCCTAATCCTCACCCACCCCCTGACCCTCACCCTCACCTTAACCCTCACCCCCATGCTAAACATCACCCAAAACCTAACCCTCACCCTAACCCTAGCCCTAACCCTCATCCTAACCCTAACCCAAAACATAATTCTCAACCTCACCCTATTCCTCACCATAACCCAAATCCTTGGCTAAAATAAACCCTCAACTTAAAACTCACACTAACACTCACCCTCACCCTAGCCTTCACCCTAACCCTAACAATAACCCTAACCCTAACCCTAACCATAACCTTCGCAGTAACCATTACCCTCACCCTAACCCTAAACCTATCATTAACCCTAACCCTAACCCTCAGCCTCAACCTCACCCTCACCCTCACTTTCAGCACAACCCTAACCCTAACCTATTCCCAATCCAAAACCTCACCCTGACACTTGCCCTAATCTTCACCCTCACCCTAACCTTCACCCTCACCCTAAACATCACACTAACCGTAAACCTCAGGTTAACCCTTACCCTAACCCTAACGTCATCTTAACCCGAAACCTCACGTAAACAAAAATCTCACCCTCACCCTCACCCTCACCCGCACCCCAACCCTAACCCGAACCCTATGACTCACCCCAACCCTAACCTTCACCCTAACACTAACCCTCACCCACAACCTCACCCTAATCTTAACCCTAACTCTAATCCTAACCATCACCCTCACCGTAACCCTCACCCTAACCGTTACCCTCACCCTCACGCTTAGCGTAACCCTAAACCTCACAGTAAACCTAACCCTAACCCTAACCCTTACGCTCACCTTAACCCTCAACCTCACCCTAATCCTCAACCTAACCTTACTTTAACCCTTACATAAACTAAACCCTCACCCTCACCTTCACCCTCACCCTAGCCCACATCCTAACCCTAACCCTAAATCTAACTGTCACAATAATCCTAACCATAAGACTCAGGATAAAACTTATCCTACCCCTAAACCTAAAACAAAACTTCACCCTAACTAAACCCTAATCCTAACCCTAACCCTAATCCTAACCCTCACACTAACCCTAACCCTAACCCTCAGCCTAACGCTCATCCTAACCCTAACCCTAACACTAACACTCACCCTAAACCTAATCCTAACCCTAACCCTCACCCTAACCCTAAACCTCACACTCAACCTCACCCTCACCCTCAGCCTAAACCTAGTTCTAACGCTACTACTAAGCCTCAAACTCACCCTAACTCTAGCCCTAAACCAAACCCTCACACTCCCCCTCACCCTCACCCTAACCCTCACCCAAACCCTCAGCCTAACCCTAACCCTCACCCTCACCCTAACTCTCACCCAAACATTTACCCTGACCCTAAACCTAACTCTAACCCTAAACCTAACACTCACACTAACACTAAACCTAACTCTCAAACTAAACCTTATCCTAATCCTAAACCTAACCCCAGCCCTCACCCTAACCCTAACCCTAACCCTAATTCTTAACCCTCAAACTAACCCTAAACATAAACCTCAGCCTAACGCTCATCCTAACCCTAACCCTAACCCTAACACTCACCCTAAACGTACCCCTAACCCTAACACTTACCCTAAACCTAACCCTCACCCTAACCCTCAGGCTAACTCAAATATTAACCCTAATACTAACCCTCACCCTCACCCTAACTCTAACCCTAAACCTTACCCTAACCCTCACCCTCACTCTCACCCTAACCGTAAACCTATCACTAACCCTCACCCTAACCCTAACCCAAACCCTATACCTCACCCTCACCCTCACCCTAACCCTAACCCTAACCCTAAGCCTCACACTAAACCTCACCCTAACCCTTACCCTCACCATTAACCTAACTCTAACCCTAATCCTTACCTTAAACCTAACCCTCACCCATACCCTTACCCTGATCCTCACTCTAACACTCACCGACACCCTAACACTCTTCCTAACACTAACCCTAACCCTACCCTTCACCCTAACAATCCTACTTAACCTAACGCTAATCCTAACCGTCAACCTAAACCTAATCCTAGCCCTAACCCTCACCCTCACACTAACCCTAAATCTAATGCTAATACTCAACCTAACACTAATCCTCAACCACACCCTAACTCTTACCCTCACTCGAACCCTGACCCTCACCCGAAAACTCATCCTCACCATAACCCTCACCCTTATGCTAAACATCACCCAAA
Organism: Dipodomys merriami; assembly: GCF_024711535.1. Lineage (NCBI taxonomy): Eukaryota > Metazoa > Chordata > Mammalia > Rodentia > Heteromyidae > Dipodomys > Dipodomys merriami. The sequence continues at coordinate 428,341 of NW_027206341.1, read as the reverse complement.
CCATAACCCTCACTCTAACCCTTGCCCTAACCCTCACCCTAAACCTAACCCTCAACCTAACCCTCACCCTCACCCTAATCCTCACCATAACACTAAACTCTGGCTAAAAGAACACCTCACCCTTACGTTTACACTAACCCTCACCCTCACACAAGCCCTCACCCTAAATCTAACCCTAACCCTAAACCTCACCCTCACCCTAAACCTCACTCGAACCCTTCCCCTCACCCTAACCCTAACCCTAACCCTAACCCTAACCCTCACAGAAACCGTAACCCTCACCCTAACCCTAAACCTAACCTATCCCAAACCCTCACCCTCACCCTCACCCTCAACTTCAGTCTAACCCTAACCCTAACCGTATTCCCAATCTTAACCCTCACCCTCACCCATACCGTAATCCTCACCCTCACCCATACCGTAATCCTCACCCTCACCCTAAACATCACCTAACACTAAACCTCACCTTACTTCTAAACCTAACACTCACCCTAAACCTAACCTCAGATTAACCCTATCCTTGACATAAACGAAAACCTCACCCTCATGCTCACAATAACCATCACCCTCACCCTATCCCTCACCATCACTCTAACCATAACCCTAAAGCTCAACGTCACCCTCACCCTCACCATCAGCCTATTCCTAACACTAACCCTAACCCTAAACCTCACCCTCACCCTAACCCTAACCCTAACCCTAAACTTCACCCCAACCCTAACCCTCACCCTAACACTAACCCTAATCCTCTACCTCACCCTAATCCTAACCGTAACTCTAATCCTAAACAGCACCCTCACCCTAACCCTCACACTAACCCTTACCCTCACCCTCACCTTAACCCTAATCCTAACCCTCACATTAACCCTACCCCGCACCCTAACCCTAACCCTCACCTTAACCCACAACCTCATCATAATCCTCATCCTAACCTAATCTTAACACTTACCTAAACTAAACCTTCACCCTCATCCTCACCCTAACCCTCACCATCAGCCTAGCCCACACCCTAACTCTAACCCTAAACCTAACCCTCACACTAACCCTAACCCTAAACCTCAGCCTAAACCTTAATCTAAGCCTAAACCTAAAATTAACCTTCACCCTAACCAAACCCTAACTCTAACCCTAACCCTAAACCTCACCCTAAAACTAACCCTAACCCTAAACCTCACCCTAACCCTAAACCTCACCTTCAACCTCACCCTCACCCTCCGCCTAAACCTAGTTCTAACCCTAATTCTAAACCTTACCCTCAACCTAACTCTAACCCTAAACCAAAATCTCCCCCTCTTTCTCACCCTTAATCTAACCCTCACTCTAACCCTAACCCTCACCCTCAACCTCACCCTCACCCTCAGCCTAACCCCTAGTCCTTAACCTAATCCTAATCCTTAACCTACCCCTGAACCTAACCATAACCCTAACACTAACCCTAACCCTCACCCTCACCATAGTCCACACCCTAAACCTAACCCTAAACCTATCCCTCACACTAACCCATACCCTAACCCTCAGCCTAAACCTTATGCTAACCCTAAACCTAAAACTAACCTTCACCCTAAACAAACCCTAACCCTAACCCTAAACTAAACCTAACCCTCACACTAACCCTAACCCTAACCCTCAGCCTAACGATCATCCTAACCCTAAACCTAACCCTAACCCTAAACCTCAACCTAACATTCATCCTAACCCTAACCCTAACACTAACCCTAACCCTTACACTCAATTTAACCCTCCCCATAACCCTAACGCTAACACTAAACCTCACCCTCACCCTAAACCTAATCCTAACACTAACCCTAAACCTCACCCTAACTCTCACCCTAACCCTCACCCTCACCCTAAACATCACAATAACCTTAACCCATACCTTAACCCTAACCCTAACCCTCACTGTAACCCTAACCTCACTTAACCCTAACCTGATGTAAACGAAACCCTCACCCTCACCCTCACCCTAATCCTCACCTTAACCCGAAACCTGACATAAAGGAAACCCTCACCCTCACCCTCACACTAACTCTCACCCTCACCCTAGCCCTCACCCTTACCCGAACACTATCCATCAACCTCACCCTCAGCCTAAACCTAACCCTACCCTAACCCTAACCCTCACCCTCACCCGCACCCTCACCCGCACCCTAACCCTAACAATACCCCTAACCCTCACCCTAAAACTAAACCTCAAGTTCACCCTAACCCTAAACCTAACCCTAATTCTAATCCTAACCCTCACCCTCACCCTAACCCTCACCCTAACCCTTACCCTCACCTTCACCTAACCCTAACCCTAACCCTCACACTAACCCAAACACTCACCCTAACCGTAACACTAACCCTAACCCTTACCCTCAAAATCACGCTAACCCTAACCCTTACCCTCAGCCTAACCCTAACCCTAACAGTAACCCTAACCCAAAAACTAGTCCTCACACTAACCCTAATCCTCAACCACACCTTAACCCGAACCCTCACCCGAACCCTCACCCTAATACTAACCCTAAACTTAAACCTAACCCTCCCACTTAACCTATCCCTCACACTAACTGTATCCCTACCCATCAGCCTAAACCTCACCCTAACCCTAAACCTAACCCTAATCCTCACCCTATCCCTAAACCTAACCCTCACCTTCACACTCACCCTAGCTCTCACCCTAACCCTACACCAAACACTAACCATCACACTAAACTTAACCCTCACCCTATACCTAACCCTACACCTCAGCCTAAGACTCACCCTAACCCTAACCCTAACCCTAAACCTAATCCTAGCCCTATCCCTAACCCTAACCCTAACCCTCACACTCAACCTAGCTCTCACCTTAACCTGACCATAATCCTACCCCTAACCCTAAACCTCACCCTCAATGTAACCCTCAAGCTAACCCTTACCCTCACCCTAATACTAACCCTGACCCTAACCTTAACCCTAAAACTCACACTGAACCTAACCCACACCCTAACCCTAACCCTACCCCACAGCCTAACCCTCATCCTAAACCTAACCCTAACCCTATCCCTCAGCTTAACCCTAACCCTGACATTAACCATAACCCTCAACCTAACCCTAAACCTCACCCTCACCCTCACACTCACACTCAGCCTAACCCTAACCCTAACACTAATCCTAAACCTAACCCTCACCCACACCCTCAGCCTAACTCTAACCCGAAACCAAACCATAACCCTTCCCTTACCCCTCACCCTCAACTGAACCCTCACTCTCACCCTAATGCTCACCCTCACCCTAAACCTAACCCTAACCATTACCCTCAATCTCACGCTCATGCTCACACTAACCCTAATCCTCACACTAACCCTCACCCTCACCCTAACCCTAACCCAAACACTAAACCTAACCCTCACCCTCACCCTAACCATAAACCTACCCCTCACCCTAACCCTCACGCTCACCCTACCTCTAACCCTAACCCTAACCCTCCCTCTCACCCGAAACTTCACACTCAACCTCACCCTAAACATCACCCTAACACTAAACCTAATCATAACCCTAATACTCACCCTAACCCTAACCCTCACCTTAACCCTCAACCTCACGCTAATCCTCACCCTAACATAACCTTTACCCTTACCTAAACTAAACAATCAACCTAACCTTCACCCTCACACTAGCCCACAGCCTAACCCTAACGCTAAACATAACCCTCACACTAACCCTAACCCTAACCGTCAGCCTAAACTTTATCCTAACCCTAAACCTAAAACTAACCTTCACCCTATACAAACCCTAACCCTAACCCTAACCCTAAACCTCACCCTAATCCTAATCCTCAACCTCAACCTCAACCTCACCATCAGCCTAAACCTAGTCCTAAACTAATCCTAACCCTCAACCTCACCCTTACTCTAACCCTAAACCTAACCCTCACCCTCTGACTCCCACTCACCCTAACCCTCACCCTAACACTAAACCTCACCCTAAACCTCACCCTCATACTCAGCCTAATCCTCGTCCTAACCCTCACGCTATATCTCACCCTCAAACTAACCCTAACCCTAACCCTAACCCTCAACCTCATCCTCACCCTCACCTTACCATAACTCTATACGTCACCCTCAACCTAAACCTGACCCTAACACTTGCCCTCACCCTAACCCTCACCCTAACCCTAACCATGAACCTAACAGTCACCCAAATGCTCAACCTAACCCTAACACTAAACCTAACCCTCACCCTTAGTCTAACCCTCACATTAACGCTTACCCTCACACTAAACCTAATCCTCAAACTAACCCTAAACCTAACCCTAACCCTAACCCTCAACTTAACCCTCACATTAATATTAACCCTGACCCTAACCGTCACCCTAACTCTAACACTAAACCTAAACCTCACCCACACCTAACCCTCACCGTCACCCTAACCCTCACCCTAAACCTAACCCTCAACCACACGCTAAACCTCAGCTTCACCCTCACCCTCACCCTTACCCTAAACCCAAACCTAACCCTCAGCCTAACCCTAACCCTCACCCTAACCCTCAAACTCCCCCTCACCCTAACCCTAATTATAACCCTAACCCTCACCCTAAACCTCACCATAAACCTAACCCTAACCCTAACCCACACCCTAAACCTAACCCTACCCTAAACCTCACCCTCACCCTAACCTTCACCCTCACACGAAACCTCACCCTCATCCTAACCCTCACCCTCACCCTAAACATCACCCTAACCCTAACTCTCACTCTAACCCTAAACATAACTCTCACCCTCACCCAAACACTAACCCTAACCCTAACCCTCCCCCTCAAACTCATGCTAACCCTAAACCTCACTCTTACCTTAAACCTCACCCTAACCCTTAAACTTACCATAACCCTAACACTAAACATGAGCCTCACACTAAACCTAACCCTCACCCTCACACAAACACTAACCCTACCCCTCACCCTAAACCTCAGCCTAACCCTAAACCTCACCCTTAACCTAGCCCTCACCCTTACCCTAATCCTAACACTTACCCTAACCCTAACCATAAACCTAACCCTCACCCTCACCCTCACCCTAAATCTAACCCTAACCCTAACCCTCACCCTCACCCTAACCTTAAACCTAACCCTAACCCTCACCTTAACCCTCCCCCTAATCCTAAACCTGATCCTAACCATCACCCTAAAGCTAACACTAAACCTAAACCTCACCCTCACCCTAACCGTCACCGTCACCCTAACCCTCACTCAAACCTGAACCCTCACCTCAACCTAATCTTCACACTCACCCTAACCATAAACCTAACCCTAATCCTCTCCCTATCCCTCACCTTCACCCTCACCTTACCTAAAGCCTAACCTTAAACCTAATCCTAATCCAACCCTCACTCTCACCATAAACCTAACCCTAACCCTAATCGTATACCGAACCCTCACCTTCACCATAACCTAACAGTAACCATCACCCTCACACGCACCCTTACCCTAACCTTAACCCTAAGCCTTACCCTAACCCCAACCCTCACCCGAACCCTTACCCTAACCATAACCCTCACCCTCATTCTCACCTTAACCCTAACAATAACCCTATCCCTCACCCTAACCATTATCCTCACACTTACCCTAAACCTAACCCTAAACCTTACACTAACCCTAAACCTCACCCTAACCCTGAACCTACCCCTCACCCTAAACCTCACCCTAATCCTAACCCTAACCCTAACCCACACCCTAAACCTAACCCTAAACCTCACCCTCACCCTAACCCTCATCCACACCCTAATCTGAACCCAAACCCGAACCCTCACAGTCACCCTAACACTCAACTCTCTCGGAAAATCACCCTAAACCTAACCCGCACCCTAACCCTAAACATAACCCTCACCCTCACCCCAACCCTAATCCTAACTCAAACACGAACTCTCACCGTAACGCTCACCGCACACTCACACTAACCCTAACCCTCACTCTCATCCTAACCTTCACCCTAAACATTACCCTAACTCTACCCCTCACAATAACACTTACCATAACCCTAACCCAAACCCTAATCCTCACCCTCACCCTAGCCCTCAACCATACGCTCAACCTAACCTTAACAATCACCCTATCGCTCACCCTCACCCTAACCCTCACCCTAACGCTTACCCTCACCCTAACCCTAACCCTCACACAAACCCTAACTCTCTCCCTAAACTTAACCCTATCCCGCACTCTAACCCTCACCCTAACACTTATCCTAACCCTCACCTTCAAACTAACGCTCACCTTCACCCTAACCCTCACCCTAAACTGAACCCTAAAGAACACCCTAACCCTCAACATCACCCTCACCCTCACCCTCACCCTCAACCTCACCCTCAACCTAATCCTCACCCTAATCCTAACCCTAACCCTAACCCTCACCCTCACACTAATCCTTAACCTCACCCTAACCCTAACCCTTACCTTGACCCTAACCCTCACCCTAATCCTAACATTCAGCCTAACCCTAACCCTACCCCTTTCCCTAACACTCATCCTAACCCTCACTCTCACCCTAACCCTAACCCTCAAAAACACCCTATCCCTCATCCTCAACCTGATTCTATCCCTAACCCTAACCCTAATCCTAAACTTCATCCTCACCCTCACCTTCACTGTAACTCTAACACCCAGCCTCACCCTAAACCTAACCCTCATCCTAACCTTAAACCTAAACCTAATGCTAACCCTAAACCTCAGGCTCACCCTAAACCTCTACCTAACCCTTACCCTCACCATAACCCTAACCCTAACCCTCACACTAAACCTAACCCTCACCTTAAACCTAACCCTAACCCTCAGCCCTGACCTCACCCTATAAATAACCCTAACCCTAATCCACACTCTATCCCTAAACTCAACCCTAATCCTCAACCTAACCCTCACCCTCACCCTAACCCTAATGCTAACACTAACCCTCCCCCTCCCCCTAACACTAACCTCACCCTAACCCTCACTCTAACACTTACTGACACCCTAACCGTCACCCTAACCCTAAAAATAAACCTAAACTTCCCCTTACCCTCACGCTAACCCTAAAAATAACCCTAATCCTAACCATAACCCGAACCCTCACCATAACTCTAATCCTCACCCTTTCCCTAACCCTCACCCTAACCTTTACCCTCAACATAACCCAAACCCTAACCCTAAACCTAACACTCAAACTAACCCTAAGCCTTACCCTCAGCCTAACCTATATACAAAGCCTAAACCTAACAGTAACCCTCACCCTAACCCTAACCCTCAACCTAGCCCTCCCTCTAACACTAATGCTCATCCTAACCCTAACCATCACACTCACCCTCACCCTCACCCTAAATCTAACCCTAACCCTCACCCTAACCCTAACCCTCACACTAAGCCTAACCCTCACCCTAACCCTAACCCTACCTCTCAGACTAACCCTCACCTTAACCCTAATTCTAACACTCACCCTAATCCTAACCATATCACTAACCCTCACACTAACCCTAACCCTAATACTGAACCTAACCCTCACCCTCACCCTCACCATAACACTAACACTCACCCTAATCCAAACACTAACCATAGTCCTCACGCTAACACTTATCCTCAAACTCACCCTAACCCTAAACCTCAACCTCACCCTAACACTCACCCTAAGCCTTACCGTCACCCTAACTCTAATCCTAACCCTAACCCTCACCCTCACCCTAATGCTAACCCTAACCAGCAGACTCACCCTAACCCTCACCCTAACACTTACCCTCACCCTAACCCTAACCCTCACTCTCACCCTAAACCTCACCCAAACACTTACCCAAACCCTAGCACTCACCCTAACCCTAACCCTAAACCTAATCTTGACGCTAACCCTCACCCTCACCCTAAACCTCACCCTAACACTTACCCAAACACTTACCCTCACCCTAAACCTAACCCTAAACCTAAACTTGACCCTAACCCTCACCGTAACTCTCACCCTAATGTTTACCCTCTCCCTAACTCTTACTGTAACCCTAAACCTAACCCTCACACTAACCCTAACCCTAACCCTCAGCCTAACACTTATCCTAACACTAAACCTAGCCCTAAACCTCACCTTAACCCTAACCCTAACCCTCAGCCTAACCCTCATCCTAACCCTAACCCTAATCCTAACCCTCATCCTAAACCTAACCGTAAACCTAAACCTCACCCTAACCCTAACCCTCACCTTCACCCTCCCCATCACCGTCAGCCTAACCCTAATCCCAACTCTAACCCTAAACCTAACCCTAACACTCACCTCACCCTTACCATAAGCTCTCCCCTCTCCCTACCCCTCATCCTAACCCTCAACCTAACCCTAACCCTACCCCTAACGCTAACCCTCACCCTAACCTAATCCTCACCCACAAGCTAACCCTCACCCTCAACCGAACCCTCACCCTCACCCAAACACTCATCCTCACCCTAACCCTCACACTCACTGTAAATGTCACCCAAACACTAACCCTCAACCTAACCCTAACCCAAACCCTAATCTAAACCCTCACCCTCACCCTTACCCTCAGCCTAACCCTTACCCTCACCCTAACCATAACCATAACACTCACAATAACCGTAACCCTCACTCTAACCCTAACCCTAACCCTCACCCTAACCTTCATCCACACCCTGATCCTCACACTCAGCTTAACCCTAACCCTAAACCTAACCCTCACCCTAAACCCTAAACCTAACCCTAACCCTAAACCTCACCCTCACCCTCAACCTAACCCTAACCCTCACCCTAAACATCATCCTAATCCTAACACTCACCCTAACCCTAACCAGAAGCTTCACCCTGAACCTAAACTCAGCATAATCTTCAAACTAACCCTAACCTTTACCTAACCAAAACCCTCACCCTCACCCATAGCCTAACCCTCACCCTCACCGAAGAACTCACCCTAACCCTAAACTTAGCCCTAACCCTCACCCTCAAACTCCCCTACACCCTCAGCCTTACCCTAACCATAACCCTAATCGTAACACTAACACTCAACCCCAACCTCACCCTAACCCTAACCCTAACCCTAACTATAACCCTCACCCTCATCCTAACCCTAACCCTAACCCTAACCATAACTCTAACCCTAAACCTAACCCTAAAACTCATCCTAACCCTAATCCTAACCCTAAATCTCAACCTCATCCTCACCCTCACACTAACCCTCAACCTCACCCTAAATATCACCTTAACCCTAACCTTCACAATGAACCTAACCCTAACGCTCACCCTAACTCTCACCCACAAACTAACCCTCAGCCTAAACATTATCCTCACACTAAACCAAACCCTAACCCTAACCTGCACACTAACCCTAACCCTCAAGCTAAACGTATCCCGACACCTCACCCTAACTCTCACCCAAACCCTAACCCTAACCCTAACACTCACCCTAACCCTAACTCTAAACCTAACCCTCACCCTCACCCTAACCCTCACCATCACCCTAACGCTTACCCTAACCCTAACCCTCACCCTAAACCTAACCCTCAACCTAAACATAACCCTCACCCTGACCCTCGCCCTAACCCTAACCCTAACGCTAACCCTCACCCTAACCCTTACTTTAACCCTAACCCTCACCCTAAACCTAATGCTCACCCTAACAATAACCCTCACACTCACCCTAACCCTAGACCTCACCCTCACCCTCAACCTCAACCTAACCCTAACACTCATCCTAACCCTAACCCTAAACCTAAACCTCACACTAAACTTAAACTTCACCCTAACCCTAATCCTCACACTAAACCGAACAGTAACTCTATCCCTAACTCTACCCCTCAGCCTAACCCTCACCCTAAACCTAACCCTAACCCTAATCGTCACCCTATCCCTAACCTTAACCCTAACCCTAATCCTAACCCTCACCCTCACCCTAACTCTAAACCTAACCATCATCCTCACCCTTACCCTCACCCTAACCCTAACCATCACCCTCACAATAACCGTAACCCTCATCTAACCCTAACCCTCACCCTCACCCTAACCTTCATCCACACCCTGATCCTCACACTCAGCTTAACCCTAACCCTAAACCTAACCCTCACCCTAAACCCTAAACCTAACCCTAACCCTAAACCTCACCCTCACCCTCACCCTAAGCCTAAGCCTCACCCTAAACATCACCCTAATCCTAACACTAACCCTAAACCTAACCCGAAGCTTCACCCTGAACCTAAACTCAGCATAATCTTCAACCTAACCCTAACCTCTACCTAACCGAAACCATCAACCTCATCCTTAGCCTAACCCTCACCCTCACCGAAGAACTCACCCTAACCCTAACCTTAACCCTAACCCTCAACCTCATACTCCCCTACACCCTCAGCCTTACCCTAAACATAACCCTAATCGTAACACTAACGCTCAACCCCAACCTCACCCTAACCCTAACCCTCACCCTAACTATAACCCTCACCCTCATCCTAACCCTAACCCTAACCCTAACAATAACTCTAACCCTAAACCTAACCCTAAAACTCATCCTAACCCTAATCCTAACCCTAAATCTCAACCCCAACCTCACCTTCACACTAACCCTCAACCTCATCCTAAATATCACCTTATCCCTAACCTTCACAATGAACCTAACCCTAACGCTCACCCTAACTCTCACCCACAAACTAACCCTCAGCCTAAACATTATCCTCACACTAAACCAAACCCTAACCCTAACCTGCACACTAACCCTAACCCTCAAGCTAACCGTATCCTGACACCTCACCCTAACTCTCACCCTAACCCTAACCCTAACCCTAACACTCACCCTAACCCTAACTCTAAACCTAAACCTCACCCTCACCCTAACCCTAACCATCACCCTAACGCTTACCCTAACCCTAACCCTCACCCTAAACCTAACCCTCAACCTGAACATAACTCTCACCCTGACCCTCGCCCTAACCCTAACCATAACGCTAACCCTCACCCTAACCCTTACTTTAACCCTAACCCTCACCCTAAACCTAATTCTCACCCTAACAATAACCCTCACACTAACCCTAACCCTAGCCCTCACCCTCACCCTCACCCTCAACCTAACCCTAACACTCATCCTAACCCTAAACCTAAACCTAAACCTCACACTAAACTTAAACTTCACCCTAACCCTAATCCTCACACTAAACCTAACTGTCACTCTAACCCTAACCCTGCCCCTCAGCCTAACACTCACCCTAAACCTAACCCTAACCCTAATCGTCACCCTATCCCTAACCTTAACCCTAACCCTAATCCTAACACTCACCCTCACCCTAACTCTAAACCTAACCCTCATCTTCACCCTAACCATAAACCTAACCCTGACCCTAACACTAACACGCACCCTATACCTCACCCTCACCCTAACCCTAAACCAAACCCTAACCCTAACGCTAAACCTAATCCTATCGGTAAACCTGACCCTCACCCTCACTCTAAACCTAATCCTAACCTGCACCCTTAGCATAACCCTAACCCTAATGCTAACCCTAACCTTCAACCTCACCCTAAACCTAACCCTAACACTCAAACTAAACCTAACACTAACCCTAATGTTAACCCTAACCCTCACCCTAACTCTAATCCTGAACCTAACCCTTATCCTAACCCTCACCCTCACCCTATCTATAACACTAACACTCACCCTAACCCTAACTCTAATCCTAAACCTAATCCTACCACTCAGCCTAACCCTTACCCTCACTCTAACCCTCACCCTCTCCCTAACATTAATGCTAACCCTAAATATCAACCTCACCCTAACCGTCGCCCTAAACCTTACCCTCACCATAACCCTATCCCTCAACTTCAACCTAACCCTCACCCTAACCCTTACACTCACCCTAACCCTCACCCAAACTTAACCCTAACACTAACCCTCACCCTAACCTCACCCTAACCTTCACCCTAACCCTAATGCTAACCCTAACCCTCAGTCTCACCCTAACCCTCACCCTAACTCTTATCCTCACACTAACCCTAACAATAACCCTAAGCTTAACCCTCACACTAAGACTAATCCTCATCCTAACCCTAACCCTACCTCTCACCCTAACACTCACCCTAACCCTAACCTTATCCCTAACCTGAACCCTAACCCTAATTCGCCCCCGAACCCGAACCCTCACCTACACCCTAACCCTTCCACTTCCCTGAACCCTAACTCTCACCCTAAAACTCACCCTCACCCTAAACATCACCCTAACACTTACCCTCAACCTAAAACTCAACCTCACCCACAACCTAACCCTGCCTCCCACCATAATCCTCACCCTAAACCTAACCCTAACCCTTACCTAACCGAAACCCTCACTCACAACCTCATCCTCTCCCTCAACCTCAGCCTAAACCTTACCCTAACCCTAAACCTAACCCTAAATCTTACCCTCACCCTAAACTTAACCCTAACACTAATCCTCACCGTCACCCTCCCACTCACCCTCACCCTCACCCTAACACTCACCTTCACACTCACCCTCACCCTAACCCTCACCGTCACCCTAAACATCACTCTAAACCTAACCCTCACGCTAACCTAACCCCTACCCTAACCCTAACCCTAAACCAAACTCTCACCCTAACATTAACCCTCACCCTAACACTTACCCTCAACCTAACCCCAACCTTAAGCTTAACACTAACCCTCACCCGAACCCGAACCCTAACCCTAATTCTAACCCTAACCCTAACCTTTACCCTAACTCTAACACTTACACAAACCCTAAGCCTAACCCTAAACCTCACCCTAACTTTAAACTTAACCCTCATCCTCACCCTAACATTTGCCCTAACCCTAACCCTCACCATAACCCGAACCCTTAACCTATACCTAAACCTCATCCTCAACCTAACCCTAACCCTAAACCTCACTGTAACCCTAACCCTCACCCTAAACCTCAGCCTCACCCTAACCCTCACCCTAAACCTAACCCTCAGCCTAAACCTCACCCTCACCCTAAACCTCACACTAACCCTAACCCTAAATCTTACCTAACCGAAACACTCAACCTCAACCTCACCCTCTCCCTAACCCTCATTCTCACCATAGCCCTCACCCTAACCCTCACCCTCACCCTCATCCTAACCCTTACACTAACCCTAATCCTAACCCTAACCCTTATCCTCACCCTAAACCTAACCCTAACCGTCACCCTCACACTCACCCTCACCCTCACCCTAACCCTCATGCTCAATCTCACCCTCACCCTAACCCTCACCATCACACTAAAAATCACCCTAACCCTAATGCTAACCCTAAACCTCAACCTCACCCTAAACCTCACCCTAATCCTTATCCTCAAACTAACCCTAACCCTAAACCTCGGCCTCACCCTCACTCTAACCCTAACCATAAACATAACCCTCACTCTAACCGTAACCCTTACTCTAAGCCTGAACCTAACCTTAATCCTCACCCTAACCATAACCCTAACCCTAACCCTCACCCTAAACCTAACCCTAAACATAACCCTCAGCCTAACCCTGTCCCTTACCCTAACCCTAACCCTACCCCTCACCCTAAACCTCACACTCACCCAAACCCGAACCCTGACACTCACCCTAAACCCAACCCTAACCATAACCCTAACGCTAACCCTAAACCTAACCCTCACCCTAACTCTAACACTTACCCTAAACCTAACCCTAACCCTAACCCTCACACTAAGCCTAACCCTCACCCTAAACCTCACCCTAACCTTTATCCTCATACTAAAGCTAACTCTAACCCTAACCCTAACCCTCACACAAACCCTAACCCTCTCCCTAACCTTAACCCTACTCCTCGCCCTAACCCTCACCCTAACCCTAACCCTCACCCTAACCCTTATCCTAAACCTCACCCTCACCCTAACCATCACCATCACCTTAACCCTCAACCTAAACTGAACTTTAACCCACACCCTAACCCTCACCCTCACCCTCACCCTCACCCTCCCTCTAAACCTAAACCTAACCCTCATCCTAACACTAACCCTCACCCTCACCCTCACACTAACCCTAACCCAAAGCCTCACCCTAACCCTAACCCTAAACCTTAACTAACCGAAAACCTCACCATCACCCAAACCCTAACCCTCTACCTAGCCCCCCCAACACTATCCCTCACCCTAACCCTAACCCTCACCCTCACACTAAGCCTAACCCTCACCCTAAACCTCACCCTAACCTTTATCCTCATACTAAAGCTAACTCTAACCCTAACCCTAACCCTCACACAAACCCTAACCCTCTCCCTAACCTTAACCCTACTCCTCGCCCTAACCCTCACCCTAACCCTAACCCTCACCCTAACCCTTATCCTAAACCTCACCCTCACCCTAACCATCACCATCACCTTAACCCTCAACCTAAACTGAACTTTAACCCACACCCTAACCCTCACCCTCACCCTCACCCTCACCCTCCCTCTAAACCTAAACCTAACCCTCATCCTAACACTAACCCTCACCCTCACCCTCACACTAACCCTAACCCAAAGCCTCACCCTAACCCTAACCCTAAACCTTAACTAACCGAAAACCTCACCATCACCCAAACCCTAACCCTCTACCTAGCCCCCCCAACACTATCCCTCACCCTAACCCTAACCCTCACCCTCACACTCACCCTCACCCTAACCCTAAACCTAACCCTAACCCTAATGCTAACCCTAAACCTACCTCTCAGACTAACCCTCACCCTAACCCTAACCCTATCACTAACCCTCACACTAACCCTAACCCTAATACTGAACCTAACCCTCACCCTCACCATAACCCTAACACTTACCCTAACCCAAACCCTATCCGTAGTCCTCACCCTAACACTTACCCTCACCCTCAACCTCACCCTAACCCTCACCCTAAGCTATACCCTCACCATAACTCTAATCCTAACCCTAACCCTAACCTTCACCCTTACCCTAATGCTAACCATAACCCTCAGACTCACCCTAACCCTCACCCTAACACTTACCCTCACCCTAACCCTAACCCTCACCCTCACCTAAACCTCACCCTAACACTTTCCCAAACCCTAACCCTCACCCTAACCCTAACCCTAAACCCAACCTTGACGCTAAACCTCACCCTCATTTTAAACTTCACCCTAACACTTAGCAAAACCCTTACACTCACGCTAACCCTAACCCTAAACCTAAACTTGACCCTAACCCTCACCCTAACCCTAAACCTCACCTTCACCCTAACTCTCACCCTAACATTTACCCTCACCCTAACTCTTACCCTAACTCTAAACCTAATGCTCACACTAACCCTAACCCTAACCCTCAGCTCAAACCTTATCCTAACCCTAAACCTCACCCAAACACTAACCCTAAGCCTCAGCCTAACCCTCATCCTAACCCTAACCCTAATACTAACTCTCACCCTAAACCTAAACCTCCCCATCATCCTAACGCTCACCCTAACCCTCACCCTAACCCTAACCCTCACCCTAAACCTAACCCTCAACCTAAACATAACCCTCACCCTGACCCTCACCCTAACCCTAACCCTAACGCTAACCCGCACCCTAACCCTTACTTTAACCCTAACACTCACCTTAAACCTAACGCTCACCCTAACACTAACGCTCAAACTAACCCTACAAATACCCTCACCCTCACCCTCACCCTCAACCTAAACCTCACCCTAACCCTAAACCTCACACTAAACCTAACAGTCACTCTATCCCTTACCCTACCCCTCAGCCTAACCCTCACCCTAAACCTAACCCTAAGCCTAACCCTCACCCTAACCCTAACACTAACCGTAACCATAAGCCTAACCCTAACCCTAACACTAACACTAACCATAACAATAAGCCTAACCCTAACCCTTACCATAACCCTAACCCTAACCCTAACCCTCACCCTAAACCTTATGCTAAACCTAACACTCACCCTCACCCTAATCCTCACCCTAACCCTTATCCTCACACTAACTCTAACCCTATCCCTCAGCATCAACCTCACCCTAACCCTAAACCTGAAACTAACCCTCACCATAAACCTAACCCTTACCCTAAACCTAAACCTAATCCTAGCCCTAACCCTAATCCTCACCCTCACCCTCATCTTAACCCTAACCCTAAACCTAACCCTCACCCTAACCCTAACCCTTACCCTATCCCTAAACCTACCCCTCAACCTAACACTCACGGTCACCCTAATCCTAACCCTAACCCTCACCCTAAACCTAAACCAAACCCTAACCCTCACCCTAACCCTAAACCTAACCCTCAACCTGACCCTAACCCTTACCCTAAACCTAACCCTAATCCTATCGCCAAACCAAACCCTAACCCTCATCCTCAACCTCACCCTCACCCTAACACTCACTGTCACCCTAACCCTCACCCTAAACCGAACCTTAACCCACACCCTAACCCTCACCCGAACCCTCACCCGAACCCTCACACTCACCCTAAGGCTAACGGTAACCCTCATCCTAAAACTAACACTGACCCTCACCCTCACCCTAAACCTAACCCACAACCTCACCCTAATCCTCACAATAACCCTAACCATAAACATTACCTAAACGAAATCCTCACCATCAGCCAAACCCTTACCCTCAACCTAGCCCTCCCCCAACACTAACCCTCACCCTAACCCAAACCCTCACCCTCACCCTCAAACTCACCCTCACCCTAATCCTAAACCTAAACCTAACCCTCACACTAAGCCTAACCCTCACCCTAACCCTAACCCTACCTCTCAGACTAACCCTCACCTTAACCCTAACTATGACCCTCACCCTAACCCTAACCCTATCACAAACCCTCACATTAACCCTAAACCTAATACTGAACCTAACCCTCACCCTCACCCTCACAATAACCCTAACACTCACCCTAATCTTAACCCTAAAATTAGTCCTCACCCTAACACTTACCCTCCCACTCACCCTAACACTAACCCTCAACCTCACCCTAACCCTCACACTAAGCTTTACTCTCACACTAACTCTAATCCTAACCCTAACCCTCACCCTCACCCTAATGCTAAACCTAACCCTCAGACTCACACTAACCCTCACCCTAACACTTACCCTCACCCTAACCCTAACCCTCACCCTCACCCTAAACCTCACCCTAACACTTACCCAAACCCTAACTATCACCCTAAACCTTACCTTGACGCTAACCCTCATCCTCACCCTAAACCTCACCCTAACACTTACTCACACCCTTACCCTCACCCTAACCCTAACCCTAAACCTAAATTTTACCCTAACCCTCACCCTAACCGTAAACCTCACCCTCACTCTAACTCTCACCCTAACCTTTACCCTCACCCTAACCCTAAGCCTATCCCTCAAACTAACCCTAACCCTAACCCTCAGCCTAACCCTTATCCTAACCATAAACCTAGCCCTAAACCTCACCCTAATCCTAACCCTAACCCTCAGCCTAACCCTCATCCTAAACCTAACCCTAATCCTAACCCTCACCCTAACCCTAACCGTAAACCTAAACCTCACCCTAAACATAACCCTCACCCTCACCCTCTCCTTCACCTTCAGCCTAACCCCAATCCTAAACTAATCATAACCCTCACCCTCACACTCACCCTAACTCTAACCCTAAACCTAACCCTAACACCCACCCTCACCCTTACCTTAACCCTAACAATATACCTAACCCTCAACCTAACCCTAACCCTCACCCTAATCCTAAACCTAACCCTCACTCTCAAATTCACCCTATCTCTAACCCAAACCCTAACCCTAACCCTCACCCTCACCCTCAACCGAACCCTCACCCTAACCCTAATCTTCACCCCCACCCTAACCCTCACCCTCAACCGAACCCTCATCCTCACCCTAACCATCACCCTCAATCTAAACATCACCCAAAACCTAACCCTCACCCTAACCCTAACCCAAACCCTATTCCAAACCCTCACACTCACCCTAACACTCACCCTAACCCTTACCCTCACCCTAACCCTTAACCTCACCCTAACCCTAACCATAACCCTCAAAATAACCGTAACCCTCACTCTAGCCCTAAACGTAACCCTGACCCTGACCTTCACCCACACCCTGATCCTCACCCTCAGCTGAACCCTAACCCTAATCCTATTCCTATTCCTAACCCTCAGCCTCACATTAAACCTAACCCTAACCCTAACCCTCACCCTCACTCTAACCTTCACCTTCACCCTAAACATCATCCTAACCCTAACCCTCACCCTAACCCTAACCCGAACCCTCACCCTGAACCTAACCTCAGCTTAATCCTCACCCTCGCCCTAATCCTCACCATAACCCTAACCTTAAACTAACCGAAACCCTCACCCTCACCCTCAGCCTAACCCTCACCCTCACCCAAGCCCTCACCCTAACCCTAACCTTAACCTTAACACTCACATTCAAATTCCCCTTCCCCCTCAGACTTACCCTAACAATAACCCTAATCCTAACACTGACCCTCAACCCCACCCTCACCCTAACCCTAACCATAACAATAACCCTCACCCTCAACCTAACCCAAACCCTAACCCTAACAATAACTCTAAACCTAATCCTAACCCTAAAACTCACCCTAACCCTACTCCTAACCCTAAACCTCAACCTCACCCTCACCCTCACACTAACCCTCAACCTCACCCTAAACATCACCTTAACCCTAACCCTCACACTGAACCTAACCCGATCGTTCACTCTAACTCTCACCCTAAAACTAAACCTCACCCTAAACATTATCCTCACACTAATCCTAACCCTAACCTTCACACTAACCCTAACCCTCAACCTAACTGTATCCCGACACCTCACCCTAACTCTCACCCTTAACCTAACCCTAACCCTAACACTTACCCTAACCCTCAACATCACCCTAACGCTCACCCTAACCCTAACCCTCACCCAAAACCTAACCCTCAACCTAAACCTAACCCTCACCCTGACCCTCACCCTAAAACTAACCCAAACGCTAACCCTCACCCTAACCCTTACTTTAACCCTAACTCTAACATTAAACCTAACGCTCACCCTAACACTAAGCCTCAAACTAACACTAACCCTAGCCCTCAACCTCACCCTCACCCTCAACCTAATCCTAACACTCATCCTAAGACTAACCCTAAACCTAAACCTCACACTAAAACTAAACCACACTCTAACCCTAATCCTCACCATATCCCTAAACTTAACCCTAACCCTCACCCTAAACCTCAACCTCACCCTAAACCTAATGCTAACCCTAACCCTCACCCAGAACCTAACCCTCAACCTAACCCTTACCCTCACCCTAACCCTTATCCTCACCCTAACCCTAACCCTCAACCTCGCCCTAACCCTCAACCTAACACTTTCCCACACCCTCACCCTAACCCTATCACTCACCCTAATCCTAACCCTAACCATAGTCCTCACCCTAACACTTACCCTCACCCTCACCCTAACCCTAACCCTCAACCTCACCCTAACCCTCACCCTAAGCCTTACCCTCACCCTAACTCTAATCCTAACACTAACCCTAACCCTCACCCTCACCCTAATGCTAACCCTAACCCTAAGACTCACCCTAACCCTCACCCTAACACTTACCCTCACCCTAACCATAACCCTCACCCTCAACCTAAACCTCACCCTAACAATTACCCAAAACCTAACCCTCTCCCTAAACAGACCCTAAACCTAACCTTGATGCTAACACTCACCCTCACCCTAAACCTTACCCTAACACTTACCCATACCCTTACCCTCACCATCACCCTAACCCTAAACCTCACCCTTCCCCTGACTCTCACCCTTACCTTTAACCTCACCCTAACTCTTACCCTAACCCTAAACCTAACCCTAACCCTACCCCTAACGCTTACCCTCACCCTAAGCCTATTCCTCACCCACACCCTAACCCTCACAGTCAACCGAACCCTCACGCTCACCCAAACCTTCATCCTCACCCTAACCCTCACCCTCACTCAAAATATCACCCAAACACTTAACCTCACCCTAACCCTAACACAAACCCTAATCCAAACCCTCACACTCACCCTAACCCTCACCTTAACCCTTACCCTCACCCTAACCCTTAACCTCACCCTAACCCTAACCATAACACTCACAATAACCGTAACCCTCACTCTAACCCTAACCCTAACCCTGAGCCTAACGTTCACCCTCACCCTGATCCTCACACTAAGCTTAATCCTAACCCTAATCATAGCCCTCAGGCTCACCCTAACCCTCACCCTCAGCCTAAACATCACCCAAACCCTAACCCGAACCCTAACCCTAACCCGAACCCAAACCCTGAACCTAACTTCAACTTAATCCTCACCCTAATCCTGACCCTAACCCTAACCTTTATGTAACATAAAACCTCACCCTCACCCTCAGCCTAACCCTCACCCTCACTCAAGCCCTCAACTTAACCCTAACCTTAACCCTAACCCTCACCCTCAAACTCCCCTTCCCCCTCAGCCTTACCTTAACCATAACCCTAATCCTAACACTAACCCTCAACATCACCCTCACCCTAACCCTAACCCTAACCCTAACAATTACCCTCACCCTCATCCTAACCCTAACCCTAACAATAACTCTAACCCTAACCCGAACCCTAAAACTCACCCTAACCCTAATCCTAACCCTAACCCTCACCCTCACCCTCACCCTCACACTAACCCTCAACCTCACCCCAAACATCATGTTAACCCTAACTCTAAACCTAACCCTCACCCTTACCCTAACCCTCACCATCACCCTAATGCTCACCCTAACCCTAACCCTCACCCTAAACCTAACCCTCACCCTAAACCTAACCCTCACCCTGACCCTCACCCTAACCCTAATCCTAACTCTAACCCTCACCCTAACCCTTTCTTTAACCCTAACCCTCACGTAAAACCTAACGCTCACTCTAACACTAAACCTCAAACTAACTCTAACCCTAGCCCTCACCCTCACACTCACCCTCAACCTAACCCTAACACTCATCCTTACCCTAACCCTAATCCTAAACCTTACACTAAACCTAAACCTCACCCTAACCCTAATCCTCACACTAAACCTAACAGTCACTCTATCCTTAACCTTACCTCTCAGCCTAACCCTCACCCTAAACCTCATCCTAAACCAAACACTAACACTAACCCTCACAATAAACCTCACCCTATACCATACCCTCAACATAACCCTAAACCTAACTCTAACAATAATCCTTAAACACACCCTAACCTTCACCCTCACCCTAAACATCACCCAAACCTAAACTCTCACCCTAACCCTAACCCTAACCCTTACCCTAAATCTAACCCTCACCCTCAAGCTAATCCTCACCATAAACCTAACTATGACCTAAGAGAAACCCTCACACCCTCACCCTCACCCTAGCCCTCACCCTAACCCGAACCCGAACCCTAACACTCACCTTCACCCTAACCCTTACCCTTACTGTAACCCTAAACCTAACCCTAATCATAACCCTCACACTAACCGTAACCTTCACACTAACCATAACCCTAACCCTAACCCTAAGCTTCACCCTCACACTGACCCTCACACAAACCCTAACCCTATTCCTAATCCTAAGCCTCACAATCACCCTCAACCTAAACCTAACCCTAACACTAACCCTCACCCTCAACCTCACGGAACACTCACCCTCACCCTAAATATCACCCTAACCCTAACCCTCACCCTAAACCTAACCTCAGCTTAACCCTCACCCTCAACCTAATCCTCACCCTATCCCTAACCCTAACTTAAACAAAATCCTCACCCACAAACTAACACTCACCCTCACCCTAGCCCTAACACTAACCCTAACCATAACACTTACCCACACACTAACTCTCACACTGATCCTCACTCTAACCCTAATCATAACCCTAATCCTAACCCTAATGCTCACCCTACCCCTGTCCCTAACCCTAACTGTAAACCTAACGCTCACTCTCATCCTAAACCTCATGCTGACCCGAGCACTCACCCTAACCCCAAACCATACTCTCACATTAAACATTACCTTAACCCTAACCCTCAACCTAACCCTAAACCTAACCCCCACTCTAACCCAAACCCTCACCCTAACCCTTACCCACAACATAATCCTATCCCTCAAACTCAATCTTACAATCACCCTAACCCTTACCCTTAACATAACCCTCACAATAACCCTCACCCTAAACCTAAACCTCAGCCTCGCCCTAACCCTCACACTAAACTTTATCCTCACCTTCACCCTAACGCTCACCTTCACCCGAGCCATCACCCTCACCCTAACCCTAACTATAACCCTCAACCTCACCCTCAACCTCAGCCTAAACCTAATCCTAACCCTAACCCTAAACCTCACCCTCACCCTCACCCCAACCCTAACCCTCACCCCAACACTAAACCTCACCCTAACACTAACCCTCACCCTCACCCTCACCCTAATCCTAACCCTAACTCTAATCCTAACCCTCAACCTCACCATAACCCTCACCCTAACCCTTACCCTCACCCTCACCCTAAACCTAAACCTCACAGTAACCCTGACCCTCACCCTAACCCTAACCCTCACCTTAACCCTCATCCTCACCCTAATCCTCAACCTAACCTTACCTTAACCCTTACCTAAACTAAACCGTCACCCTTACACTCACCCTAACACTCACCCCCACCCTAGCCCACACCCTAACCCTAACGCTAAACCTAACCCTCACACTAACCCTAACCATAACCCTCAGAATAAACATTATCCTAACCCTAAACCTAAAACAAATCTTCACCCTAACCAAACCCTAAACCTCACCCTAACCCTAACCCTCACACTAACCCTAACCCTAACCCTCAGCCTAATGCTCATCCTAATCCTAACCCTAACCCTTACCCTAAACCTAATCCTAACCCTAACCCTCACACTAACCCTAAACCTCACCCTCAACCTCAACCTCACCCTCACGCTAAACCTAGTGCTAACCCTAATCCTAACCCTCACACTCACCCTAACTCTAACCCTAAACCAAACCCTCACACTCCCCCTCACACTCACCCTGAAACTCACCCTGACCCTAAGCCTCACCGTAATCTTTACCCTCACCATCACCCTAACCCTCACCCTAACCTTTACCGTGACCCTAACCCTAACCCTAAACCTAAACCTAACCCTCACACTAACCCTAAACCTAACCCTCAACCTAACCCTTATCCTAAACCTAAACCTAACCCTAACCCTCACCCTAACCCTAAACCTAAACCTCACATTAACTCAAACCCTAAACCTCAGCCTAACGCTCATCCTAACCCTTACCCTAATCCTAACCCTCACCTTCACCGTACCCCTAACCCTAACACTCACCCTAAACCTAAACCTTACCCTCATGCTCAGGCTAACTCTAAAACTAACCCTAATACTAACCCTCACCCTCACCCTAACTCTAACACTAAACCTAACCCTAACCCTAACCCTCACCCTCACACTCACCCTAACCCTAAACCTATCCCTAACCCTCACCCTAACCCTAACCCAAACCCTATACCTCACCCTCACCATCACCCTAACCCTAACCCTAACCCTCACACTAAACCTCACCCTAACCCTTATCCTCACCATAAACCTAACTCTAACATTAATGCTCACCCTAAAACTAACCCTCACCCACACCTTAACCCAGACCCTCACCCAAACCCTCACCGACACCCAAACTCTCTTCCTAACCCTAACCATAATCCTAATCCTAAACCTAAGGCTCACCCTCAAATTCACCCTAACCCTACACCTAACCCTAAACCTCACCAACACCCTCACCCTAATCTTCACCCTCACCCTAACCCTCAACCTCACCCTAACCCTCCCCTTCACCCTAACCCTCATACTAAGCCTAACCCTAATCCTAACCGTCAACCTAACCCTATCCCTAGCCCTAACCCTCACACTAACACTAATCCTAAACCTAACCCTAACACTCAACCTAACACTAATCCTCACCCACACCCTAACTCTCACCCTCACTCGAACCCTTACCCTCACTCGAACCCTCATCCTCACCCTCACACTAAACAACAACCAAACCCTAACCCACACCCTAACCCTTGCCCTAACTCTCACCATAACCTTAACCCTAACCCTAAACCTCAATCTCACCCTAATCTTCACCATAACACTAAACCTTGGCTAAAAGAAACCCTCACACTAACCTTCACACTCACCCTAGCCCTCACCCTAATCCTAACCCTAACCCTAAAACTCACCCTCAGCCTAAAGCTCACTCTAACCCTTCCCCTCACCCTTACCCTAACCCTAAACCTAACCATAACCCAAACCCACAACCTCACCCTACCCCTCACCCTCACCTTATCCTAAACCTTATCCTAACCCTAAACCTAAAAGCAACCTTCACTCTAACCAAACCCTAACCCTAACCCTCAGTCTAATGCTCATCCTAACCCTAACCCTAACCCTTACAGTTACCCTAAAATTAACCCTAACCCTAACCCTCACCCTAACCCTAAACCTCACCCTCAAACTCACCCTAACCCTCAGCCTAAACCTAGTGCTAACCCTAATCATAACACTCACCCTCAACCTAACTCTAACCCTAAACCAAACACTCCCACTCCCCCTCACCCACACTCTAACCCTCACTCTAACAGTAACCCTCACCCTCAACCTCACCCACAACTTCAGCCTAACCCTAGTCTATACCCTAATCCTAACCCTCAGCCTACCCCTGACGCTAACCTCAGCCCTAACCTTAACCCTCACCCTAACCCTCACCCTCACCATAGTCCACACCCTAACCCTAAACCTAACCCTCACACTAAACCTAAACCTAACCCTCAGCCTAAACCTTATACTAACCCTATACCTAAAACTAACCTTCACCCTAACCAAACCGTAATCCTAACCCTAACCTAACCCTAACCCTCACAATAACCGTAACCCTAATCCTCAGCCTAACCCTCATGCTAACCCTAACACTAACACTAACATAAACCCTGACCCTCAATTTAACCCTCCCCATAACCCTAACTCTAACCCTAAACCTCACCCTCACCCTAACCCTAATCCTAACACTAACCCTAAACTTCATCCTAACTCTGACCCTAACACTCACCCTCACCCTAAACTTAACCCATACCCTAACCCTAACCCTAACCCTCACCCTAACCCTAACCTCAGCTTAATCCTAACCCTGATGTAAACGAAAACCTCACCCTCACCCTCACCCTAATCCTCACGCTAACCCTAACCCTGACTTAAACGAAAGCATCATCCTCAATCTCACACTAACCCTCACCTTCACCTTAGGCCTCACCCTCACCCTAACCCTAACACTAACCATCAACCTCACCCTCACCCTCACCCTCAGCCTAAACCTAACCCTACCCTAACCCTAACCCTCACCCTCCCCTGCACCCTAACCCTAACAATAACCCTAACCCTCGCCCTAACACTAAACCTCAACCTCACCCTAACCCTAATTCTAACCCTAACTCTAATCCTAACCCTCACCCTCACCCTAACCCTCACCCTAACCCTTACACTCACCTTGACCTAAACCTAACCCTAACCCTCACACTAACCCGAACCCTCACCCTAACGGTAACACTAACCCTAACCCTTACCATCACAATCACCCTAACCCTAACCCTTACCCTCACCCTAAACCTAAACCTAAGAGTAACCCTAACCCTAAAAATAGTCCTCACACTAACCCTAACCTTTATCCACACCTTAACCCAAACCCTCACCCGAACCCGAACCCTAACCCTAACGCTAAACCTAACCCTAACACTCCTACTAAACCTAACCCTCACCCTAAATGTAACCCTACCAATCAGCCTAAACCTCACCCGAAGCCTAACCCTAAATCTCAACCTCACCCTATCCCTAAACCTAACCCTAACCCTCACACTCACCCTAGCCCTCACCCTAACCCTATCCCAAACCCTAAACCTCACACTAAACATAACCCTCACCCTATACCTATCCCTAAACCTCAGCCTATGACTCACCTTAACCCTAACCCTAACCCTAACCCTAAACCTCACCCTATCCCTAACCCTAACCCTAACCCTCACACTTACCCTAGCCCTCAACCTAACCTCACCCTAATCCTATCCGTAACCCTAAACCTCACCCTCATCCTAACCCTCACCCTAACCCTTCTCCTCACACTAATCCTAACTCGACCCTAACCTTTATCCTAAAACTCACACTAAACCTAACCCTTACTCTAAACCTAACCCTACCCCACAGCCTAACCCTCATCCTAACCTTAACCCTAACCCTATGCCTCAACCTAACCCTAACCCTAACCCTAACCCTCACCCTAACCCTCACCCTCACCCTCACCCTCACACTCACCCTCAGCCTTACCATAACCCTAACACTAATCCTAAACCTAACCCTCAACCACACCCTCACCCTACCTCTAAACCGAACCCTAACCATAACACTCCCACTGCCCCGCACCCTCCCCTGAACCCTCACTCTCACCCTCACCCTAACTCTCATCCTAACCCTCACCCTCAACCTCACACTCACCCTAACCCTCACCATCACCCTAACCATAACCATAACCCTTAAGCTAACCCTAACCCTAAGCCTCCCCCTCACCCGAACCTTCACCCTCACCCTCACACTAAACATCACCGTAACAATAACCCTCACCCTAATCCTAACCCTAACGCTCACCCTAACCGAAACCCTCACCTTAACCCTCAACCTCATCCTAAACGTCACCCTAATCTTACCCTAAACGTTACCTAAACTAAACCCTCACCCTCACCCTAAACTTAACCCTAAACCTAACCTGCACACTAACCCTAACCCTAACCCTCAGCATAACGCTCATCCTAACCCTAACCATACCCATAATCCTCACCCTAACCATAACCATAACCCTAACCCTCACCCTAACCCTAACCCTCACCCACATCCTCACCCTCACCCTCACACTAAGCCTAACCCTAACCCTAATCCTAAACCAAAACATCACCCTCACCCTAAACCTAACACTAACCATTACTCTGATCCTCACCCTCAACTTAACCCTAACCCTAACCATCACCATCACCCTAAAACTCACCCAAACCCGAACCCCCACCTCAACCTCACCCTCACTCTCACCCTAACCCTAAACCTAAACTTAATCTTCTGCCTAACCCTAACAATAACCCTATCCCTCACCCTAACCGTTATCCTCACACTTACCCTAAACCTAACCCTAAACCTCACACTAACCCCAAAACTCACCCTATCCCTGATTTTACCCCTCACCCTAATCCTAACCTTAACCCTAACCCACACCCTAAATCTAACCCTAACCCTCACCCTCACCCTAACCCTCATCCACACCCTAATCCTCACCCTAACCCTAACACTAAACCTAACCTTAACTCTTACTTTCATCCTAATCCTCACCCTAAACCTTTTCCTCACACTAACCCGAACCCTAACCCTCACACTAACCCGAACACTCACCCTAACCCTAACCCTAACCCTCACCCTGAACCTAACCCTAACCCTTTTCCACACCCACACCCTAACCCTCACCGTCTCCCTAACCCTCACCCTAAAACTAACCCTCACCTATACCCTAAAACTCACCCTCACCATCACCCTAACCCTAAACATCACCCTAACCCTAAACCTCACCTTCAACTTCTCCCTCACCCTAACCCTCACCCTAAATCTCACCCTCACCCTAGCCCTCACCCTAAACCTAACCCTAACCCAAAAACTCACCCTCAAGCTCATCCTCAACCTCAGCCTCACCCTAACCCTAAACCTAATCCTAAACCTAATCCTCACCCTAACCCTCACTCTAACGATAACCTTAAACCTAATGCTAACCCTAAACCTTACCCTCAACTTTACCCTAATCCTAACCCTCACCCTCACCCTACCCGTAACCCTAATGCTATACCTAACCCTAACACTTACCCTAAGACTAATTCTAAGCCTAATACTCAACCTCACCCGAAAACTCACCCTAACACTTACCCTCAGCCAACCCCTCACCCTAACCCTAAACCTAAACCTAAACCTAACCTTCACCAAATAGTCACCCTAACCCTTACACTCACCCTATCCCTCACCCGCACCCTAACCCTCACCCTAACCCTTATCCTCACACTAAACCTAAACGTAACCCTAAACCTCACACTAACGCTAATCCTCTCCCAAAACCTAACACTAAACCTCACACTAACCCTAACCCTAATCTCAAACCTAACCCTAATCCTCACCCTAAACCCAATCCTAATCATCACCCAAACGCTCACCCTCACCCTAACAGTAAACCTATACCTCACCCTCACCCTAACCCTCACCCTAATGCTTACCCTCACACTAACCCTAAAAATCAAACTAAACCTAACCCTCACCCTAACCCTAACCATAATCCTCACCCTAACCCTCATCCTAACCCTAACCCTAACCCTCAAACTATCCCTAACCCTAAACATTACCCTAAACCTAAACCTCACCGTCACTCTCACCCACACCCTCAGCCTAACAGTAACACAAACCCTAATCCTAACCCTAACGCTCACACTCACACTCACCCTAACTTGAACCCTAACCATAAACCTAACTCTCACCCTATACATAAACCTATCCCTAACACACACCCTAACCCTAAACGTCACCCTAACCCTAGCCCAAATCCTCACCCTAACTCTAACCCTCACCCTAATCTCAACTTAACCCTAACGCTCACCCTAAACCTCACCCTCACCCTAAATCTAACCCTAACTGATACCCTCACCATAAACCTAAGGGTAATCCGAACCCTAATCCTCACACTCAATCTGACCCTAACCCTCACCCTATCACTCACCCTAACCCTAACACTCACCCTCACATTAACACTCACCGTTATCTTAACCCTCACCATAAACCTAACCGTAACCCACACCCTAACACTCACACTCACCCTCAACCTCATCCTAACCTTCACCCTAGCCCTAACCTAACCCTAACCCCAACCATGACCCTCACCCTAACCCTAACTTTAACCCTCACACTCACCCTAACCCAAACCCTTACCCTAAACCTCAACCTAACCCTTAATCAAATCCTAACCCTCACTCTCACCCTAATCCTCAACCTAACCCTAACCATAACCCTCACCCTAACCCTCACCCTAACCCTAACCCTAATCCTAACCCTAACCTTAACCCTCACCCTCACCCTAAACCTCACCCTAACTTTAAAACTCATCCTAATCCGAAACCTCACCAACACCCTAACCCTCACCCTCACTCTCACCCTCACTCTCACCCTAACCTTCACCAACACCCTAACCCACACCCTCACCCGAACCTTAACTCTCAACCTCACCCTCACCCTAAACATCACCCTAAGCCTAACCCTCACCCTAACCCTCACCCTAACCCTAACCCTCACCTTAAACCTCACCCTCACCCTAATCCTCACCCTAAACCTAACCCTAACCCTTTCCAAACCGAAAACCTCACCTTCACCCTCACCCTCACCCTAGCCCTCACCCTCACCCTATACCTCACCCTAAACATAACCATAAACTTAACCCTCACCTTCACACTCACCCTAATGCTCACCCTCACCCTCAGCCTCACCCTAAACCTACACCTAATCCTAACCCTAAACCTGACCCTTACCCTCACTCTAACCCTAACCCTAACCTGCATCCTAACCCTAACCCTTACCCTAATGCTAACCCTAACCTTCATCCTCACCCTAACTGTAACACTCAACCTAAACCTAACCCTAACCGTAATGCTAACCCTAAACCTCACCCTCACCCTAACAGTGACCCTAACCTTTACCCTAACCCTCACCCTCACCCTAACCCTAACTCTAAACCACACGATAACACTAACCATAAACCTAACCCTAACCCTCAGTCTACCCCTCACCCTCACCCTGACTCTCACCCTCACCCTAACACTAATGCTAACCCTAACCCTCAACCTCACCCTAACCGTCGCCCTAAACCTTGACCTCACAAAATCCCTATTCCTCAACCTCAACCTAACCCTCACCCTAACCCTTACAATCACCCTAACCCTCACCCAACCCTAACCCTCATACTAACCCTCACCCTAACCCCCATCCTAACTTTAACCCAAACCCTAAGGCTAACCCTAACCCTGAGTTTCACCCTAACCCTCACCCTAACCCTTATCCTCACATAAACCCTAACCCTAACCGTAACCGTAACCCTCACAAAAAGCCTAACCCTCATCCTAACCCTCACCCGAATCCTAATCCTATCCATAAACCTTACCCTAACACTAACCCTAACCCTCACTCTCACACTAGTCCTCACCCTAACCCTAATCCTAACCCTCATCCTCACCCTAACCTTAAAATTAACCAAAACCTAACACTCACCCTAAACCTAACCGTAACCCTCACCCTAACCCTAACCCTCAAACTCACCCTCACCCTCAGCCTAACCCTAAGCCTAAGCCTAACCCAAACCCTAACCCTCACACTCACCCTAACCCTAACCCTAAGCTTAATCCTAACCCAAACCCTAAACCTCACGCTAACCCTCACCCTAACCCTAACCCTAAACATAACACTAAACCTTACCTTCAACCTAACCCTAAACCTCAATTTCACCCTAGACCTCACCCTAACCTGAAACCTAAAACTAACCCTAACCCTCACATTCACCCGCACCCTCACCCTCACCGTAACTCTAACCCTAACCCAACCCCTAACCCTAAAGCTCACTCTAACACTAACCCTAACCCTAACTCTAAGACTCACCATCACCGTAAGCCTAACACTAACCCTAAACCATACCCTCCCCCTAACCCTCTCCTAACCCTATATCTAGCCCTAAACCTCACACTAACCCTAACCCTAACCCTAACCCTAAACCTAACCCTCAACCTCAGCCTCACCCTTACCATCACCCTCACCATAACTCTGAAACTAACCAAAAAATTAACACTAATCCTAACCCTAAACCTAACCCTAACCCTAACCCTAATGCTAACACTCACCCTCACCCTAACCCTAATCCTAACCCTAACCTTCACCCTAACCCTAAACCTCAAACTCACGGTAACCCTAGCCTTCATCCTAACCCTCACCCTAAACCTAACCCTAACCTTAAACCTTACCCTAACACTAACCCTAATCCTAAACCTCACCCTAACCTAACTGTAACCCTCAACCTAACCCTAACCCTCACGCTAACCTTAACCCTAACCCTAACCCTCACCCTAACCCTTAACTTAACCTGAACCCTAACTCTCAAGCTAACCCTAACCCTAACCCTCAACCTAAAGCTAAACCTCACCCTCACCCTCTCCCTCAGCCTAACCCTAAGCCTAAGCCTAACCCTAACCCTAAACCTAACACTCACCCTAACCATTACCCTAATCCTAATCCTAAACCTAAGCCTAACCCTCACCCTCTCCTTAACCCTCACCCTAACCCTAACACTAACCCTAAACCTAAACCTCAACCTCAGCCTCACCCTTACCCTAACTCTAACCCTAAACCTCACCCTCAGCCTAACCCTAATCCTAACCTTCATCCTAACCCTCACCCTAACACTAACCCTAACCCACACCCTCAACCTCACCCTAACGCTAATAACTAACCCTAACGCTCAAACTAACCCTAACCCTCACCCTCACCATAACCCTTACTCTAACCCTTACCCTAAACATAAACTTAACCTGAATCCCAACTCTCACCCTAACCCTAACCCTCACCCTAACCCTAACCCTAAACCTCACCCTCACCATAGCCCTCACCCTAACCATAATCCTAATCCTAACCATTATTCTAACCCTCCCCCTAAGCCTTACACTAACCCTCACCCTAACCCTAAACCTCACCCTCAACCTCACCCTCACCCTAACCCTAAGCATAAACCTAAGCCTAACACTAACACACACCCTCACCCTAACCCTAATCCTAAACCTTACCCTCACCCTCACCCTCACTCTCAGTGTAAACCTAAGTCTAATCCTAACACTAAACGTAACCCTCACACTCACCCTAACCCTTACCCTAAACCTAATCCTAACCCTAAACCTCACCCTCACCCACAGCCTCAACTTAAGCCTAACTCTAACCCTAAAACTCACCCTTACCCTAACCCTAACACTAACCCTAAACCTCACCCTCACCCTAGCCCTCACCCTAACCCTAATCCTAACCCTAACCCTCATCCTAACCCTCACCATAACCCTAAACCTCACCCTCACCCTAACCCTAACCCTCACTCTCACCCTAACCCTAACCCTAATCCTAATTCTAAACTTAACCCTAACTCTCACCCTCACCCTAACCCTCACCCTCACCCTAACCCTAACCCTAAACCTAAACCTCCTTCTAACTCTCACCCCAACCCTAACCATAACACTAACCCTAACCTAACCCACAACCAAACCCTTACCCTAACCCTAACTCTAACCCTAAACCTCACCCTCACCCAAAACCTAACTCTAACCCTAACGCAAACCCTAACTTCACCCTAACCCTAAACCTAGCCCTCACCCTCATACTCACTGTAACCTTAATCCCAAACCTAACCCTAACAATAACTGTAACCCTAATCCTAACCCTCAACCTAACCATAACCCTCACCCTATCCCAAACTCTGACCCTAACACTTACCTCACCCTCACAGTAACCCTAACTGTAACCTCACACTAACCCTCATCCTAACAATTACCCTCACCATAACACTAACCCTAACCCTAACACTAACCCTCACACTAACCCTAACCATCACCCTAACCCTAAACCTCACCCTAAAACTAACCCTAAACCTCACCCTCACCTTAGCCCTCACCCTAACCCTAACCCTCATCCTCACCCTAAACCTCACACTAACCCTAAAACCCTCACCTTCACTCTAACCCTAACCCTAATGCTCACCCTAACCTTAACTCTCACCCTTACAATAACCCTCACCCTCAGTCTAACCATCATCTTTACCATTACCGTAACCCCCACCCTAAACCTCACCCAAACCCAAACACTCACCCTAACCCGAACTCTACCCCTAAACCTCACCCTCAACCTCACCCTAACTCTAAACCCACCCTAAAACTAAATCTCACCCTAAACCTAACCCTAACCCTTATCCTCAACCAAACGTTCAGCCTAACCCTAAGTCTAAGCCTAACACTTAACCTAACACACACCCTCAACCTATCACTCACCCTAACCATAATCCTAAACCTAACCCTCATCCAAACCCTCACCCTAACCCTAAACCTAACCCTAACCCCCACCCTAACCCTCACCCTAAACCTAACCCTAACCCTAACCCTAACCCTAACCCTAACCCTAACCCTAACCAAAACCTAACTCTCACCCTAAACCTAACCATAACCCTCACCCTAACCCTAACCCTCAACCTCACCCTCACCCTCAGCCTAAACCTAAGCCTAAGCCTAACCCAAACCCTAACACTCACACTCACCCTAACCCTAACCCTAAGCCTAATCCTAACCCAAACCCTAAAACTCACGCTAACACTCAACCTAACCCTAAACTTAACAATAACCCTAACCCTAACCCTAACCCTCACCCTCAGCCTCACCTTAACCCTAACTCTAAACCTAAACCTCACACTCACCCTAACCCTAAACTTAACCCTAACACTAAACCTTACCCTAAACCTAACCCTAAACCTCATCTTCACCCTAGCCCTCACCCTAACCTTAAACCTAAAACTAACCCTAACCCTCACACTCACCCGCACCCTCACCCTCACCGTAACTCTAACCCTAACCCAACCCCTAACCCTAAAGCTCACTCTAACCCTAACCCTAACCCTAACTCTAACCCTCACCCTCACCCTCACCCTAACCCTAACACTAACCCTAAACCAAACCCTCCCCCTAACCCTCTCCTAACCCTATATCTAACCTTAACCTCACACTAACCCTAACCCTAACCCTAACCCTAAACCTAACCCTCAACCTCAGCCTCACCCTCAGCATCACCCTCAACATAACTCTAAAACTAACCATAAAATTAACACTAATCCTAACCTTAAACCTAACCCTAACCCTAACCCTAATGCTAACACTCAACCTCACCCTAACCCTAAACCTAACACTAACCCTCACCCTAACCCTAAACCTCAAACTCACGGTAACCCTAACCTTCATCCTAACCCTCACCCTAAACCTAACCCTGACTTTAAACCTTACCCTAACACTAACCCTAATCCTAACCCTCACCCTAACCTAACTGTAAACCTCAACCTAACCCTAATCCTCACCCTAACCGTAACCCTAACCTTAACCCTCACCCTAACCCTTAACTTAACCTGAACCCTAACTCTCAAGCTAACCCTAACCCTAAACCTCAACCTAAAGCTAACCCTCACCCTCACCCTCTTCCTCAGCCTAACCCTAAGCCTAAGCCTAACCCTAACCCTAAACCTAACACTCAGCCTAATCATTACCCTAATCCTAATCCTAACCCTAAGCCTAACCCTCACCCTCACATTAACCCTCACCCTAACCCTAACTCTAACACTAACCCTAAACCTAACCCTCAACCTCAGCCTCACCCTTACCCTAACTCTAACCCTAAACCTCACCCTCAGCCTAACCCTAATCCTAACCCTCATCCTAACCCTCACCCTATCACTAACCCTAACCCACACCCTCACCCTCACCCTAACGCTAATAACTAACCCTAACCCTCAAACTAACCCTAACCCTCACCCTCACCATAACCCTTACTCTAACCCTTACCCTAAACATAAACTTAACCTGAATCCCAACTCTCACCCTAACCCTAACCGTCACCCTAACCCTAACCCTAAACCTCACCCTCACCATAGCTCTCACCCTAACCATAATCCTAATCCTAACCATTATTCTAACCCTCCCCCTAACCCTTACCCTAACCCTCACCCTAACCCTAAACCTCACCCTCCACCTCACCCTCACCCTAACCCTAAGCATAAACCTAAGCCTAACCCTAACACACACACTCACCCTCACCCTAACCCTAATCCTGAACCTTACCCTCACCCTCACCCTCACTCTCAGTGTAACCCTAAGTCTAATCCTAACACTAAACCTAACCCTCACACTCACCCTAACCCTTACCCTAATCCTAATCCTAACCCTAACCCTCACCCTCACCCTCAGCCTCAACTTAAGCCTAACTCTAACCCTAAAACTCACCCTTACCCTAACCCTAACCCTAACCCTAAACCTCACCCTCACCCTAGCCCTCACCCTAACCCTAATCCTAACCCTAACCCTCATCCTAACCCTCACCATAACCCTAAACCTCACCCTCACCCTAACCCTAACCCTCACTCTCACCCTAACCCTAACCCTAATCCTAATTCTAAACTTAACCCTAACTCTCACCCTCACCCTAACCCTCACCCTCACCCTAACCCTAACCCTAAACCTAAACCTCCTACTAACTCTCACCCCAACCCTAACCATAACACTAACCCTAACCTAACCCACAACCAAACCCTTACCCTAACCCTAACTCTAACCCTAAACCTCACCCTCACCCAAAACCTAACTCTAACCCTAACGCAAACCCTAACTTCACCCTAACCCTAAACCTAGCCCTCACCCTCATACTCACTGTAACCTTAATCCCAAACCTAACCCTAACAATAACTGTAACCCTAATCCTAACCCTCAACCTAACCATAACCCTCACCCTATCCCAAACTCTGACCCTAACACTTACCTCACCCTCACAGTAACCCTAACTGTAACCTCACACTAACCCTCATCCTAACAATTACCCTCACCATAACAGTAACCCTAACCCTAACACTAACCCTCACACTAACCCTAACCATCACCCTAACCCTAAACCTCACCCTAAAACTAACCCTAAACCTCACCCTCACCTTAGCCCTCACCCTAACCCTAACCCTCATCCTCACCCTAAACCTCACACTAACCCTAAAACTTTTCCTTAATCTAAACCTCACCTTCTCTCTAACCCTAACCCTAATGCTCACCCTAAACTTAACTCTCACCCTTACAATAACCCTCACGCTCACTCTAACCATCATCTTTACCATTACCGTAAACCCCACCCTAACCCTCACCCTAACCCTAACCCTCACCCTAACACCCTCTCTACCCCTAAACCTCACCCTCACCCTCACCCTAACTCTAAACTGACCCTAACACTAAATCTCACCCTAAACCTAACCCTAACCCCTATCCTCAACCAAACATTCAGCCTAACCCTAAGATTAAGCCTAACACTTAACCTAACCCACACCCTCAACCTAGCACTCACCCTAACCTTAATCCTAAACCTAACCCTCATCCTAACCCTCTCCCTATCCCTAACCTTAACCATCACCCTAACTCTAATCCTGAGCCCCACCCTCACCCTCAGTATAAACTTAAGTCTAAGCCTAAGCCTAACCATAAACCTCACAATCACCCTCACCCTAACCCTAATCCTAACACTAACTCTAAAACTAATCCTAAACCTCAACCTAACCCTCACCCTAAAACTAACCCTAACCCTAAACCTCGACCTAACCCTCCAACAAACCCTAAACCTAACACTAACCCTCACCCTAACCCTAACCCTCAACGTCACCCTCACCCTCAGCCTAACCCTAAGCCTTAGGCTAACCGAAACCATAACCCTCACACTCAACCTAAACCTAACCCTAAGCCTAATCCTAACCCAAACCCTAAACCTCACCCTAACCCTCACCCTAAACCTAAACCTAACAGTAACCCTCACACTAACCCTAAACCTCACCCTCAGCCTCACCTTAACCCTAACTCTAACCCTAAAACTCACACTCACCCTAACCCTAAACCTAACCCGAACACTAAACCTCACCCTAACCTTAACCCTAACCCTCACCCTCACTCTAGCCCTCACCCTAACCCTAACCATATACCTAATCCTAACCCTAAACCTCACACTCACCTGCACCCTCACACTCACCGTAACTCTAACCCTAACACAACCCCTAACCCTAAAGCTCACTCTAACCCTAACCCTAACCCTAACTCTAACCCTCACCCTCACCCTAACCCTAACACTAACCCTAAACCAAACCCTCCCCCTAACCCTCTCCTAACCCTATATCTAACCCTAAACCTCACACTAACCCTAACCCTAACCCTAACCCAAACCTAACCCTCACCCTCAGCCTCACCCTCACCATCACCCTCAACATAACTCTAAAACTAACCCTAAAATTAACACTAATCCTAACCCTAAACCTAACCCTAACCGTAACCCTAATGCTAACACTCACCCTCACCCTAAACCTAATCCTAACCCTAACCCTCACCCTAACCCTAAACCTCAAACTCACGGTAACCCTAACCTTCATCCTAACCCTCACCCTAAACCTAACTCTAATCTTAAAACTTACACTAACACTAACCCTAATCCTCACCCTCACCCTAGCCCTCAACCTAACCCTAATCATAACTATAATCCTCATCCTAACCCTCATCCTAACCCTAATACTAACCCTCACCCTAACCTAACTCTAACCCTCAACTTAACCCTAACTCTCACGCTCTCGGTAACCCTAACCCTAACCCTCACCCTAACCCTTATTTAACCTGAACCCTAACTCTCAAGCTAACCCTAACCCTAAACCTCAACCTAAAGCTAACCCTCACCCTCACCCTCTCCCTCAGCCTATCCCTAAGCCTAAGCCTAACCCTGACCCTAAACCTAACACTCACCCTAAACATTACCCTAATCCTAATCCTAACCCGAAGCCTAACCCTCACCCTCACATTAACCCTCACCCTAACCCTAACTCTAACACTAACCCTAAACCTAACCCTCAAACTCAGCCTCACCCTTACCCTAAATCTAACCCTAAACCTCACCCTCAGCCTAACCCTAATCCTAACCCTCATCCTAACCCTCACCCTAACACTAACCCTAACCCACACCCTCAACCTCACCCTAACGCTAATAACTAACCCTAACCCTCAAACTAACCCTAACCCTCACCCTCACCATAACCCTTACTCTAACCCTTACCCTAAACATAAACTTAACCTGAATCCCAACTCTCACCCTAACCGTAACCCTCACCCTAACCCTAACCCTAAACCTCACCCTCACCATAGCCCTCACCCTAACCATAATCCTAATCCTAACCATTATTCTAACCCTCCCCCTAACCCTTACCCTAACCCTCACCCTAACCCTACACCTCACCCTCCACCTCACCCTCACCCTAACCCTAAGCATAAACCTAAGCCTAACCCTAACACACACACTCACCCTCACCCTAACCCTAATCCTAAACCTTACCCTCACCCTCACCCTCACTGTCAGTGTAACCCTTACCCTAATCCTAATCCTAACCCTAACCCTCACCCTCACCCGAAGCCTCACCTTAAGCCTAACTCTAACCCTAAAACTAACACTCACCCTAAACCTAACCCTAACCCTAAACCTCACCCTCACCCTAGCCCTCACCCTAACTCTAATCCTAACCCTAACCCTCATCCTAACCCTCACCATAACCCTAAACCTCACCCTCACCCTAACCCTAACCCTCACTCTCACCCTAACCCTAACCCTAATCCTAATCCTAAACTTAACCCTAACCCTCACCCTCATCCTAACCCTCACCCTAAACCTAACCCTAACCCTAACCCTAACCCTCCTACTAACTCTCAACCCAACCCTAACCATAACACTAACCCTAACCTAACCCACACCCAAACCCTCACCCTAACCTTAACTCTAACCCTAAACCTCACCGTCACCCAAAACCTAACTCTAACCCTAACACAAACCCTAACTTCACCCTAACCCTAAACCTCACCCTAACACTAACCCTGAACCTCAAACTAAGCCTAGCACTAACCCTAACCCCAACACTCATCCTCACGGTAAACCTCAAACTAACCCTAACACTAATCCTCAATCTAACCCTCATCCTCACCCTAACCCTAACACTAACCATCACCCAAACCCTAAACCTCACCCTTACCGCAACCCTTACCCTCAGCAAAAACTTCACCTTACCCTTACTGTCACCCCCACCCTAACGCTAACCCTATCCTAATCCTCACCCTAACACTAACTCCACCCCTAAACCTCACCCTCACCCTAATCCTAACTGTAATCCTAACCCTAACACTAAACTTCACACTACTCCTAACCCTAACACTTACCCTCAACCTCAAACTCAGCTTAAACCTAATCCTAAGCCAAACCCTTACCCTAACCCTCACGCTCACCCTAGCCCTCACCCTAACACAAATCCTAACTCTAAACCTAATCCTCACCCTCACCCTCACCCTAAACCTTATCCTAACCCTAACCCTCACCCTACCCTAAACCTAATCTTATCCCTAAAGCTCAACCTAACCCTAACCCTCAACCTCACCGTAACCCTAACCCTAACCCACACTCTAACCCTAAACTTAACCTGAATCCTACTCTCACCCTAACCCTAACCCTAACTCTCACACTAACCCTAATATTAAACCTCACCCTCACCCTAAAACTCACCCTCACCCTAACCCTATCCCTAACCCTAAAACGCACCCTAAACCTATCCTTTACCCTCACCCTCAACCTCACCATAACTCTAGCCCTAACCCTATCAATAACACTAAACCTAACCCTAAACCTCACCCTTACCCTCAGCCTCACCCTCACTGCAAACTTAACCCTAAACATAGCACTAACAATAAACCTAACCCTAAGCCTAAGCCTAACCCTAACTCTAATTCTCACCTCCACAGACACCCTCAGCCTAAACCTAAGCCTAACCCTAACCCTTACCCTAACCCTCACCATAACCCTAAACCTAACACTAACCCTAACCCTAAACCTAAACCTAAAACTAACCCTAAACCTAACCCTAATCCTTAGCCTCACCTGCACCCTAACCCAAACTCTAACCCTAACCCTCACCCTAACTCTAAGCCTAATCCTAACCCTAACCCTAATCCTCACACTCACCCTCACCCTAACCCTAATCCTAAACCTAACCCTAACCCTAACCTGAACCCTCACCCTAACCCTCACCCTAGCCCTCACCCTAACCCTAACCCTAACCCTAAACCTCATCCTAAACCTGACACTAACCATAAACCTAACCCTCACCCTAACCCGCACACTAACACTCACACTCATGCTCGGCCTAAGCCTAAGCCTAAGCCTAACCCTCACCCTAACCCTAACAGATACCCTAACTCTAACCTTAAATCTCACCCTCACCCTAACCCTAACTCTAACCCTAACCCTAACCCTAACAATAACCCTAACCCTCACCCTAAACATAATCCTCACCCTAACATTAAACATTACACTAACACTTAACCTCACCCTACCAGTAACCCTAACCCTAACATTAACCCTCACACTAACCCTAAACCTAAACTCACCCGAACCCTAACCCTAACCCTAACCATCAACCTAACCCTAACCCTCACGCTCAATGTAACGCTAACCCTAACCCTGACCTTCACCCTAACCATAAACCTCACCCTAACCCTAACCCTCACCCTAACACTTACCCTCACCCTAACACTAACCCTAATACTAATCCTAACCCTAACCCTAACACTCACCCTCACAGTAACAGTAACCCAAACCATAATCCTAACAAATTTCCTAAACATAACCCTAACCCTAACCCTAACCATTACCCTCACCCTAAACCTAACCCTCACCCTAACAGTTACCCTCACCTTAACACTAACTGCAAACCGAACACTAAGCCTCACACTAACCCTAACCATCGCCCTAACCCTAAACCTTACCCTAACACTAACCCTAAACCTCAACCTAACCTTAGCCCTATCCCTAACCCTAACACTGATCCTCACAGTAAACCTCACACTAACCCTAACACTAATCCTCAATCTAACCCTCACCCTCACCCTAACCCTAACCCTAACCCTCACCCTAACCCTAAACCTCACCCTTACCATAACCCTCACCCTCAGCCTAACCTTCACATTACCCTTACTGTCTACCCCACCCTATCCCTCACCCTAAGCCTAACCCTCACCCTAACACTAACTCTACCCCTAAACCTCACCCTAAACCTAATCCTAACTGTAACCCTAAAACTAACACTAAACCTCAAACTAACCCTAAACCTAACCCTCACCCTCAATCTCACCCTCACCATAACTCTAACCCTAACCCTAACAATAACACTAATCCTAACCCTAAACCTAACCCTAACCCTAACGATAATGCTAAAACTCACCCTAACCCTAACCCTAATCCTAACCCTAACCCTCACCCTAACTCTAACCCTCACCGTAAATCTAAGCCTTATTCTAACCCTCACCCTAAACCTAACCCTAACCATAAACCTTCCCCTAACACTAAGCCTAAACCTCACCCTCACCCTAGCCCTCAACTTAACCCTAATCCTAACCCTAAACCTCATCCTAACCCTAACACTAACCCTAATCCTAACCCTCACCCTAAGCCTAACCCTAACCCTCAAACTAACCCTAAACATCACCCTCACCGTAACCGTAACCCTAACCCTCACCCTAACCCTAAACTTAACCTGAACCCTAACTCTCAAGCTAACCATAACCCTAACCGTCAATCTAAAGCTAAACCTCACCCTCTCCCTCAGCCTAACCCTAAGTCTAAGCCTAACACTAACCCTAAACCTCACACTCACACCTAAACATTACCCTAATCCTAAACCTAACCCTAAGCCTAACCCTCACCCTCATCTTAACCCTCACCCTAACCCTAACTCTAACACTAATCCTAACCCTAACACTCAACCTCAGCCTCACCGTTAACCTAACTCTAAACCTAAACCGCACCCTCACCCTAACCCTAACCCTAACGCTCACCCTTAACCTAACTCTAAACCTCACCCTCAAGCTAGCCCTCACCCTAAGCCTAATCCTAACCCTCATCCTAACCCTTACCCTAACACTAACTCTACCCCTAAACCTCACCCTAATCCTAACTCTAACCCTAACCCTAACACTAAAACTCACCCTAACCCTAACCCTAACTCTCACCCTAAACCTAAACCTCACCCTTAACGTAAACCTCACCCTCAGCCTAACCTTCACCTTACCCTTACTGTCAACCCCACCCTATCCCTCACCCTAAGCCTAACACTCACCCTAACACTAACTCAACCCCTAAACCTCACCCTCACCCTAATCCTAACTGTAACCCTAAAATTAACACTAAACCTCACACTAACCCTAAGCCTAACCCTCACCCTCAACCTCACCCTCACCATAACTCCAACCCAAACCCTAACAATAACACTAATCCTAACCCTAAACCTAACCCTAACCCTAACGATAATGCTAAAACTCACCCTCACCCTAACCCTAATCCTAACCCTAACCCTCACACTAACTCTAACCCTCACCATAAATCTAAGCCTCATCCTAACCCTCACCCTAAACCTAACCCTAACCTTAAACCTTCCCCTAACACTAACCCTAAACCTCACCCTCACCCTAGCCCTCAACCTAACCCTAATCCTAACCCTAATCCTCATCCTAACCCTAACCCTAACCCTAATCCTAACCCTCACCCTAAGCCTAACCCTAACCCTCAAACTAACCCTAAACATCACCCTCACCGTAACCATAACCCTAACCCTCACCCTAACCCTAAACTTAACCTGAACCCTAACTCTCAAGCTAACCCTAACCCTAACCATCAGTCTAAAGCTAAACCTCACCCTCTCCCTCAGCCTAACCCTAAGTCTAAGCCTAACCCTTACCCTAAACCTCACACTCACTCTAAACATTACCCTAATCCTAAACCTAACCCTAAGCCTAACCCTCACCCTCACCTTAACCCTCACCCTAACCCTAACTCTAACACTAATCCTAACCCTAACCCTCAACCT
Source organism: Dipodomys merriami (assembly GCF_024711535.1). Classification (NCBI taxonomy): domain Eukaryota; kingdom Metazoa; phylum Chordata; class Mammalia; order Rodentia; family Heteromyidae; genus Dipodomys; species Dipodomys merriami. The sequence goes on along the minus strand of NW_027206341.1, from coordinate 385,594 downwards.
CAGCCTCCCCGTTAACCTAACTCTAAACCTAAACCGCACCCTCACCCTAACCCTAACCCTAAACCTCACCCTAACCCTAACTCTAAACCTCACCCTCAAACTAGCCCTCACCCTAAGCCTAATCCTAACCCTCATCCTAACCCTTACCCTAACACTAACTCTACCCCTAAACCTCACCCTAATCCTAACTCTAACCCTAACCCTAACACTCAGCCTCAACCTCACGCTCAGCATAACCCTAAGCCTAAGCCAAAGCCTTACCATAACCCTCACCCTCACCCTAGCCCTCACCCTAACAAAAATCCTAAACCTAACCCTAACCCAAAGCCTCACCCTCACCGTAAATCTTACCCTAACCCTAAACCTCACCATCACCCTAATCCTAATTTTAACCCTAAACCTCAACCTAAACCTAACCCTCAACCTCACTGTAACCCTTAACCTAACACTCAGTCTAACCCTAAACTTAACCCGAATCCTACTCTCACCCTAACCCTAACCCTAAATCTAACCCTAACCCTAACAGTAAACCTCACCCTCACCCTAAAACTCACCCTCACCCTAACAATAACCCTAACCCTAACCCTAAAACTCACCCTAACCCTAACCTTCACCATCACCCTCAACCTCACCATAACTCTAGCCCTAACCCTAACAATAACACTAACCCTAACCCTAACTCTAACCCTCAACCTTACCCTCAGCCTCACCCTCACTGGATACTTAACCCTAACCATTACACTAACAATAAACCTAACCCTAAGCCTAACCCTAACCCTAACTCTAATTCTCACACCCACAGACACCCTCAGCCTAACCCTAAGCCTAACCCTAAGCCTAACCCTAACCTTCACCGTAATCCTACACCTATCACTAACCCTAACCCTAAACCTAACCCTAAATCTAACCCTAAACCTAACCCTAATCCTCAGCCTCACCTGCACCCTAAACCAAACTATAACCCTAACCCTCACCCTAACTCTAAGCCTAATCCTAAACCTAACCCTAAGCCTCACACTCACCCTCACCCTAACCCTAATCCTAAACCTCATCCTAAACTTGACACTAACCATAACCCTAACTCTAACCCTGACCCAAACCCTAACACTCGCCCTCATGCCCGGCCTAAGCCTAAGCCTAAGCCTAAGCCTAATCCTAACCCTCACCCTAACCTAACACTAACCCTAATTCTAACCCTAAATATCACCCTGACCCTAACCCTAACTCTAACCCTAACCCTAACCCTAACAATAACCCTAACACTCACCCTAAACATAATCCTCACCCTAATCCTAAACCTCACACTAACACTTACCCTCACCTACCACTAACCCTTACCCTAACACTAACCCTCACAATAACCCTAAACCTAAACTCACCGTAACCCTAACCCTAACCCTCAACCTAACCCTAGCACTCAGCCTAACCCTAACTCTCACCCTAAAACCTACCCTCACCCTAACACTAACCCTAATACTAATCCTAAACCTATCGCTAACACTCACCCTCACAGTAACAGTAATCCTAACCATAATCCTAACAAAAACCCTAACCTTAACCCTAACACTCACCCTAACCATTAACCTCACTCTAAACCAACCCTCACCCTAACACTTACCCTCACCTTAACACTAACCTTAACACGAACACTAAGCCTCACAATAACCCTAACCATCACCCTAACCCTAAAACTCATCCTATCACTAACCCTAAACCTCAACTAAACCCTAGCCCTAACACTAACCCTAACACTCATCATCATGGTGAACCTCACACAAACCCTAACACTAATCCTCATTCTAAACCACACCCTCACCCTCACCCTAACCCTAACCCTCACCCTAAACCTAAACCTCACCCTTACCATAACCTTCACCCTCAGGCTAACCTTCACCTTACCCTTACTGTCAACCCCACCCTAACCCTCACCCTAACCATAACCTTCACACTAACACTAACTGTACCGCTAAACCTCACCCTCACCCTAATCCTAACTGTAACCCTAAAACTAACACTAAACCTCACACTAACCTTAACCCTAACCCTCACCCTCAACCTCATGCTCAGCTTAACCCTAAGACAAACCCTTACCCTAACAATCACCCTGACCATAGCCCTCACCCTAACAAAAATCCAAACCTAACCCTCAACCTAACCCTAACCCTCACCCTCAACGTAACCTTGACCCTAACCCTAACCCTCACCCTAACCTTAATCTTAACCCTAAACCTCAACCTAACCCTAACCCTCAACCTCACCTTAACCCTTACCCTAACCCTCACCTTAACCCTAAACTTAACCCGAATCCTACTCTCACACTAACCCTAACACTAACTCTCACACTAACCCTAACATTAAACCTCAACCTCACCCTAGCCCTCACCCTAACCCTAATCCTAACCCTTAGCCTCATCCTAACCCTCCCCCTAACCCTTAACCTAACCCTTAAACTAACCCTAAACATCAGCCTCAACCGCACCATCAGCCTAACCCTGAACCTAACCCTAAACCTAACACTAACACACACACTCACCCTAACCTGAACCCTAATCCTAACCCTAAACCTCACCCTCACCCTCAGTGTAACCCTAAGCCAAACCCGAACCCTAACCCTAAGCCTCACAATCACCCTAAACCTCACCTTAATCCTAATCCTAACCCTAACCCTAACCCTCACCCTCAGCCTAACCTTAACCCTAACTCTAACCCTAAACCTCACCCTCACCCTAACCCTAACCCAAAACATCACCCTAACCCTAACCATAAACCTGACCCTCACCCTAGCCCTCACCCTAACCCTAATAATAACCCTAACCCTAATCCTAACCCTAATAATAACCCTAACCCTCATCCTAACCCTCCCCATAACCATAAACATAACCCTCACCCTAACCCTAACCCTCACCCTCACCCTAACCCTCAGCCTAACGCTAAGCCGAACCCTAACCCTAACCCTATCCCTAACCCTCACATTCACCCTAACCCTACCCCTAAACCAAATCCTAAACCTAACCCTAACCCTCACCCTCAGCCTAACCCTCACCCTAACCCTAACCCTGAACCTAATACTAACCCTAACCCTAACCCTCACCCTCAGCCTCAACCTAAACCTAACTCTAACTCTAAACCTCACCCTCACCCTAAACCTAAACCTAACTTCACCCTAACGCTAACTCTAAAGCTCACCCTCACCCTAGCCCTTACCCTAACCCTAATCCTAACCGTAACCCTCATCCCCTAACACTAACCTCACACTCATCCTCACCGTAACCATAACCCTAACAATAACGCTAACAATAACACTAACCCTAACGTAACCCTCACCCTAACCCTAAACCTCACCCTAACACTAACCCTAAACATAACCCTCAACTTAGCCCTCACCCTAACCCTAACCCTCATCCTTACCTTAAACCTCACACTAACCCTAACACTTATCCTCAATCTAACCCTCACCCTTACCATAACCCTCACCCTCAGTCTAACCTTCACCTTTACCCTTACCGTAACACCCACCCTAACCCTGACCCTAACCCTAACCCTCACCCTAAACCTAACTCTACCCCTAAACCTCACCCTCACTCTAACCCTAACTCTAACCCTAACCCTAACACTAACCTCACCCTAAGCCTAACCCTAACCCTTATCCTCAACCAAACGCTCAGACTAACCCTAAGCCTAAGCCTAACACTTACCTTAACCCGCACCCTCACCCTAAACCTCACCCTATCTCTAATCCTAATCCTAACCCTCATCCTAACCCGCACCCTAACCCTAACCCTAACCATCACCCTAACTCTAATCCTCAACCCCACCATCACCCTCAGCCTAACCCTAAACCTAAGCCTAAGCCTAACCCTAAACCTCACACTCACCCACACCCTAACCTTAATCCTAACCCTAACTCTAACACTAACTCTAAACCTCAACCTAACCCTCACCCTAACCTTAACCCTAAAATTAACCATAAACCTACCCCTCGACCTAAGCCAACAACTAAACCTAAACCTAAACCTAAACCTCACCCTCACCCTAATCCTAATCCTGACCCTAAACCTAAACCTCACCCTAACCCTAAACCTAACCCTAACCCTCACCCTCACCCTCACCCTCACCATAACTCTAACCCTAAACCTAACAATAACACTAATCCTAACCCCAAATCTAACCCTAACACTAAACCTAATGCTAAAACTCACCCTCACCCTAACCCTAATCCTAAACCTAACCCTCACCCTAACCCTAACCCTCACACTAACCCTAAACTTAACCTGAACCCTAACTCTCAAGCTAACCCTAACAATAACCGTCAACCTAAACTAACACTCACCCTTTCCCTCAGCCTTAACCTAAGCCTAAGCCTAACCCTAACCCTAAACCTCACACTCACCTTAACTATTACCCTAAACCTAAACCTAAACCTAAGCCTAACCCTCACCCTCACCTTAACCCTCACCCTAACCCTACCTCTAACACTAACCCTAACCCTAACCCTCACCCTCAGTCTCACACTTACCCTAATTCTAAACCTAAACCTCACCCTCACCCCAAACCTAAACTTAACCCTAATCCTCAACCTCACCTTAATCCTAACCCTAAAGATCACCCTCAACCTAGCCCTCAACCTAAGCCTAAGCCTAACACTAAACCTAACCCTAACACACACACTCACCCTCAACCTAACCCTAAACCTAACCCTTACTCTCACCCTCACCCTCACCCTCAGTGTAACCCTAAGCATAACCCTAACCCTAACCCTAACACTCAAAGTCATCCTAACCCTTACCCTAATCCTAATCCTAACCCTAACACTCACCCTCACCCTCAGCCTCACCTTAAGCCTAACTCTAACCTAAAAACTCACCCTCACCTTAACCCTAACCCTAACTCTAAACCTCACCTTCAACCTAGCCCTCATCCTAACCCTAATCCTAAATCTAACAATCATCTTAACCCTCCCCATAATCCTAACCCTAACCCTCACACTAACCCTAATCCTCACACTCACCCTCAGCCTCAGCCAAAACCTAAGCCTAACCCTAATACTCACCCTAACCCTACCCCTCACACTCACCCTAACCCTAACCCTAATCCTAAACCTAACACTATCCCTAACCCTAACCCTCACCCTAACCCTCACCGTAACCCTAAACCTAACACTAAACCTAACCCTAAACCTAACCCTAAATCTAACCCTAAACCTAAACCTAATCCTCAGCCTCACCTGCACCCTAAGTGAAACTCTAACCCTAACCCTCACCCTAAGTCTAAGCCTAATCCTAACCCTAACCCTAAGCCTCATACTCACCCTCACCCTAACCCTAAACCTAACCCTAAACCTATCCCTAACCCTAACCCTCACCCTAACCCTAACCCTAGCCCTCATCCTAACCCTAACACTAGCCCTCACCCTAACCCTAACCTAAGCCGAAACCTCATCCTTAAACGGACACTAACCATAACCCTAACCCTCAACCTCATGCTTGGCCTAAGCCTAAGCCTAACCCTAACCCTCACACTCACCCTAACCCTAACTCTAACCCTAAATCTTATCCTCACCATAACTCTAACTCTAACCCTAACCCTAACCCTAACAATAACCCTAACCCTCACCCTAAACATAATCCTCACCCTAACCCTAAACCTCACACTAACACTTACCTTCACCTACCACTAACCCTAACCCTAACACTAACCCTCACACTAAGCCTAACCCTAAACTCACCCGAACCCTAACCCTAAACCTAACCCTCAACCTAACCCTAACCTTCACGCTCAATGTAACCCTAACCCTAACCCTGACCATCACCATAACCATAACCCTCACCCTCACCCTAACCCTCACCCTAACACTTACCCTCATCCTAACACTAACCCTAATACTAATCCTAATCCTATCGCTAACAATCACCCTCACAGTAACAGTAACCCAAACCATAATCCTAACAAAAACCCTAACCTTAACCCTAACCCTCACCCTAACCATTACCCTCACCCTAAAACTAAACCTCACCCTAACAATTACCCTCACCTTAACACTAATCGTAACCCGAACACTAAGACTCACATTAACCCTAACCATCACCCTAACCCTAAACCTCACCCTAAAACTAACCCTAAACCTCAACCTAACCCTAGCCCTAACCCTAACCCTAAGACTCATCCTCACGGTAAACCTCACACTAACCCTAACACTAATCCTCAGTCTAACCCACACCCTCACCCTAACCCTAACCCTAAGCCTCACTCTAAACCTAAACCACACCCTTATCGTAACCCTCACCCTCAACCTAACCCTCACGTTACCCTTAATGTCACCCCCACCCTAACCCTCATCCTAACCCTAACACTCAAACTAACACTAACTCTAAACCTAAACCTCACCCTCACCCTAATCCTAACTGTAACCCTAAAACTAACACTAAACCTCACATTAACCCTAACCCTAACTCTCACCCTCAACCTCACGCTCAGCTTAAAACTAAGCCTAAGCCAAACCCTTACCCTAACCCTCACCCTCACCCTTGCACTCACCCTAACACAAATCCGAACCCTAACCCTCAACCTAACCCTCACCCTCACCGTAACCCTTACCTAACCCTAACCCTCATATTCACCCTAACCCTAATCTTAACCCTAAACCTCAACCTAACCCTAACCCTCAACCTCACCGTAACCCTTACCCTAACCCTCACCTTAACCCTAAACTTAACCTGAATCCTACTCTCACACTAACCCTAACACTAACTCTCACACTAACCCTAACATTAAACCTCAACCTCACCTTAGCCCTCACCCTAACCCTAATCCTAACCCTAACCCTCATCCGAACTCTCCCCCTAACCTGTAACCTTACCCTCAAACTAAAACTGAAACTCACCCTCACCCTCACAATCAGCCTAACCCTAAACCTAACCCTAAACCTAACCCTAACACACACACTCACACTCACCCGAACCCTAATCCTAACCCTAAACCTCACCCTCACCCTCACCCACAGTGTAACCCTAAGCCAAACCCAAACCCTAACCCTAACCCTCAAAATCACCCTAAACCTTACCCTAATCCTAATCCTAACCCTAACACTAACCCTCACCGTCAACCTCATCTTAACCTTAACTCTAACCCTAAACCTCACCCTCACCCTAACCCTAAACCTAACCCAAACTGAAACCTCACCCTCACCCTAACCCTAAACCTGACCCTCACCCTAGCCCTCACCCTAACCCTAATACTAACCCTGACACTCATTCTAACCCTCCCCATAACCATAAACCTAACCCTCACCCTAAACCTAACCCTCACCCTCACCCTAAACCTCAGGCTAACCCTAAGCCTAACCCTAACCCTAACCCTACCCCTAACCCTCACATTCACCCTAACCCTACCCTTAAACCAAATCCTAAACCTAACCCTAACCCTCACCCTCAGCCTAAACCTCACCCTAAACCTAACTCTAAACCTAACAGTAACCCTAACCCTAACCCTCACCCTCAGCCTCACCTTAAACCTAACTCTAACTCTAAACCTCACCCTCACCCTAAACCTAACCCAACCCCTAAACTTCACCCTAACGCTAACCCTAAAGCTCACCCTTACCCTAGCCCTTAACTAACCCTAATCCTAACCCCAACCCTCATCCTAACACTTCCCCTAACACTAACCCTCACCCTCAACCTCACCCTCACCCTCACCGTAATCATAACCCTAAAAATAACGCTAACAATAACCCTAAACCTAACCCTAAGCCTCACCCTAACCACAAGCCTCACCCTAAAACTAACCCTCAGCCTAACAATTACCCTCACCCTAACACTAACCCTAACCTTAACACTAACCCTCAAACTAACCCTAACCATCCCCCTAATCCTAAAGCTCACCCTAACACTAATCCTAAACCTAACCCTCACCTTAGCCCTCACCCTAACCCTAACCCTCATCCTTACCCTAAACCTCACAATAACCCTAACACTTATCCTCAATCTAACCCTCACCCTCACTCTAACCCTAACCCTAACCCTCACCCTAACCCTAACCCTCACCCTTACCATAACCCTCACCCTCAGTCTAACCTTCACCTTTACCCTTACAGTAACCCCCACCCTAATCCTGACCATAACTCTAACCCTCACCCTAACCCTAACTCTACCCCTAAACCTCACCCTCACTTAACCCTAACCCTACCACTAAACCTCACCCTAACCCTAACTCTAAACCTTATCCTCAACCAAACGCTCAGCCTAACCCTAACCCTAAGCCTAACACTTACCTTAACCCACATCCTCACCCTAGCCCTCACCCAACCCTAATCCTAATCCTAACCCTCACCCTAACCGTAACGCTAACCATCAACCTAAATCTAATCCTCAGCCCCACCCTCACCCTCAGCCTAACCATAAGCCTAAGCCTAAGCCTAACCCTAACCCTCACACACACCCTCACCCTAACCCTAATCCTAGCCCTAACTCTAACACTAATCCTAAACCTCAACCTAACCCTCACCCTAACCTTAACCCTAAAATTAACCCTAACCCTAACCCTCGACCTAACCCTCCAACTAACCCTAAACCTAACCCTAAACCTTATCCTCACCCTAACCCTAATCCTAACCCTAAACCTAAACCTCACCCTAACCCGAAATCTAACCCTCACCCTCACCCTCACCCTCACCATAACTCAAACCCTAACCCTAACCATAACACTAATCCTAACCCTAACCCTAACCCTAACCCTAATGCTAACACTCAGCCATACCCTAACCCTAATCCTAACACTGACCCACACCCTAACCCTAAACCTCACCCTCACCATAACCCTAACCCTCATACTAACCCTCACCCTAAACCTAACCCTAACCTTAAACCTTACCCTAACACTAACCTTAATCCTCACCCTCACCCTAGCCCTCAACCTAAACCTTATCTTAACCCTAATCTTCATCCTAACCCTCACCCTAACCCTAATCCTATCCCTCACCCTAACCCTAAACCTAACCCTCAACCTAACCCTAAACAGCACCCTCACTGTAACCCTAACCCTAACCTTCACCCTAACCCTAAACTTAACCTGAACCCTAACTGTCAAGCTAACCCTAACCCTAACGGACAAGCTAAAGCTAACCCTCACCCTCTCCCTCATCCTAACCCTAAGCCTAAGCCTAACCCTAACCCTAACCCTCACCTTAACCCTAACTCTACCCCTAAACCTCACCCTCACTCTAACCCTAACTCTAACCCTAACACTAAACCATACCCTAACATAACCCTAACCCTTATCCTCAACCAAATGCACAGCCTAACCATAAGCCTAAGCCTAACACTTACCCTAACCCACACCCTCACCCTAGCCCTCACCTGAAACCTAATCCTAACCCTAACCCTCATCCTAATTCACAAACTAACCCTAACCCTAACCATCACCCTAATTCTTATCCTCACCCCCACCCTCACCCTCAGCCTAAACCTATTCCTAACCCTAACTCTAATAGTAATCCTAAACTTCAACCTAACCCTCACCCTTACTTAACCCTAAACGAACCCTAAACCTAACCCTCGACCTAAGCCTCCAACTAACCCTAAACCTAAACCTCACCCTAACCCTAAACCTAACCCTCACCCTCACACTCACCCTCACCCTCACCATAACTCAAACCCTAACCCTAACAATACCACTAATCCTAACCCTAAACCTAACCCTAACCCTAACCCTAATGCTAAATCTCACCCTCAACCTAACCCTAATCCTAACCCTAACCCTCACCCTAACCCTAACCCTCACCCTCACCGTAACCCTAACACTCATCCTAACCCTCACCCTAAACCAACCCCTAACCTTAAACCTTACCCTAACTCTAACCCTAAGCCTCACCCTCACCCTAGCCCTCAACCTAACACTAATCGTAAACCTAATCCTCATCCTAAACCTCACTCTAACCCTAACCCTAACCCTCACCCTAACCCTAACGCAAACTCTCAACCTAACCCTAAACATCACCCTCACCATAACCCTAATCCTAACCCTCACTCTAACCCTAAACTTAACTTGAAACATAACTCTTAAGCTAACCCTAACCCTAACCGTCAACCTAAAGCTAACCCTCACCCTCTCCCTCAGCCTAACCCTAAGCCTAAGCCTAACCCTAACCCTATACCTCACACTCACCCTAAACATTACCCTAAACCTAAATATAACACTAAGCCTAACCCTCACACTCTCCTTAACCCTCACCCTAATACTAACTCTAACACTAACTCTAACCCTAACCCTCATCCTCAGCCTCACCCTTACCCTAACTCTAAACCTAAACCTCACTCTCACCCTAACCCTAATCCTAAACCTCACCCTAATCTTAACCCTAAACCTCACCCTCAGCCTAGCCCTCACCCTAAGCCTAATCCTAACCCTCATCCTAACCCTCACCCTAACAATAACCCTACCCCTCACCCTACCCCTCACCCAAACCCTAATCCTAACCTTACCCCTCAACTTAAACCTAACCCTCACCCTCACCCTCACCGTAACCCTTACCTAACTCTCACCCAATACATATAATTAACACAAATCCTAACTATCACCCTAACCCTATCCCTATCCCTAAAGCTCACCCTAACCCTAACCCTAAACCTCACCCTCACCCTAGACCTCACCCTAACCCTAATCCTAACCCTAACCCTCATCCTAAACTTCCCCCTAACCCTTACCATAACCCTCACCCTCACCCTAACCCTAAACCTAACCCTTACCCTCACCCTGAGCCTCAACCTCAGTGTAATCCTAAGCCTAATCCTAACCCTAATCCTAACACTCACACTCACCCTAACCCTTACCCTAAACCTAATCCTAACCCTAACCCTCACCCTCACCCTCAGCCTCACCTTAAGCCTAACTCTAATCCTAAAACTCACCCTCACCCTAACCCTCACCCTAACACTCACCCTAAACCTAACCCTAAGCCTAACACTAACCCTAACCCTAACCCTCGCCCTCAGCCTCACCCTAACCCTAACTCTAACCCTAAACCTCACCTTCACCATAACCCCAACCTTAACCCTAACCCGAAACCTCACCCTAACCCTAACCCTAACCCTAACTCTAACCCTAAACCTCACCCTCACCCTCACCCTAACCCTAACCCTAACCCTAAAACTTACCTTAACCCTAAACTTCACCCTCACCCTCAACCTCACTGTAACTCTCGCCCTAACCTTAACAATAATACTAACCCTAACCCTAACCCTCACCCTCACCCTCATCCTCACCCTCACCGCAAACTTAACCCTAAACATAACAATAACATTAACCCTAACCATAAACCTAAACCTAACTCTAAGTCTAATCCTCACCCCCACAATCACCCTCAGCCTAACCCTAAACCTAACCCTAACACTAACACTAACACTAACCCCAAACCTAAACCTAACCCTGAATCTAACCCTAAACCTAACCCTAATCTTCAACCTCACCTGCACCCTAAACCACACCCTAACCGTCACTCTAACTCTAAGCCTAACCCTAACCCTAAACCTAAGCCTCACACTCACCCTCACCCTAACCCTAAACCTAAACCTAACCCTATCCCTAACCCTAACACTTACCCTAACCCTACCCCTCACCCTCACCCTAACCCTAACCTTAAACTTCATCCTAAACCTGACACTAATCATAACCCTAACCCGCAACCTAACCCGAACCCTAACCCTAAACCTAACACTAACATTAACTCGAACCCTAAATCTCACCCTTACCCTCACCCTAAACCTAACTCTAACTGTAATTCTAACCCTAACAACAACCCTAACCCTAACCATAACCATAATCCTCACCCTAACCCTAACCCTCATCCTAAGACTTACCCTCACCATAAGCCTAACCCTAACGCTAACAATAACCCTAACCCTCACCCTCACCCTAACCATAACCCTCACCCAAACCCTAAGCTCACCCTAACACTAACCCTAACACTTATCCTCAATCTAACCCTCACCCTCACTCTAACCCTAACCCTAACCCTCACCCTGACCCTAACCCTCACCATTACATTAACCCTTACCCTTAGTCTAACCCTCACCTTTACCTTTACTGTAACCCCCACCCTAACCCTGACCCTAAACCTAACCCTAACCCTAACCCTAACTCTACCCCTAAACCTCACCCTCACTCTAACCCTAACTCTAATACTAACCCTAACACTAAAACTCACCCTAACCCTTATCCTCAACCAAATCCTCAGCCTAAACCTAAGCCTAACATTTACCCTAACCCACACCCTCACCCTACTCCTCACCCTAACCCTAATCCTAACCCTCATCCTAACCCTCACCCTAACCCTAACCCTAAACATCACCCTAACTCTAATCCTCACCCCCACCCTCACCCTCAGCCTAACCCTAAGCCTAATACTAAACCTAACCCTAACCCTCACACCCTCACCCTAACCCTAATCCTAAACCTAACTCTAACATTAACCCTAAACCTCAACCTAACCCTCACCCTAACCTTAACCCTAAAACTAAGCCTCAACCTAACCCTCGACCTAATGCTCCAACTAACCCTAAACCTCACCCTCACCCTAACCCTAAACCTAACCCCAAACCTAAACCTCACCCTAAACCTAAACTTAAACCTCACCCTCACCATCACTCTCACCATCACCATAAATCTAACCCTAACCCTAACAATAACACTAATCCTAACCCTAAACCTAACCCTAACACTAACCCTACAGCTAACACTCACCCTCACCCTAACCCTAAAATCCTAACCCTAACCCTCACCCTAACCCTAACCCTCACCCTCACCATAACCCTAACCCTCATCCTAACCCTCACCCTAAACCTGACCCTAACCTTAAACCTTACACTAACACTAATCCTAATCCTCACCCTCACCCTAGCCCTCAACCTAACCCTAATTGTAAGCCTAATCCTCATCCTAACATTCACCCTAATCCTAATCCAAACCCTCACCCTAACCCTAACCCTAAACCTAACTCTCAACTTAACCCTAATCATCACCCTCACAGTTCCCTAAACCTAACCCTCACCCTAACTCTAAACTTAAACTGAAACCTAACTCTCAAGCTAACCCTAAACCTAACCCTCAACCTAAAGCTAAACCTCACCCTCATCCTCTCCCTCAACCTAATTCTAAGCCTAAGCCCAACCCTAACACTATACCTCACACTCACCCTAAACATTACCCTAAACCTAATCCTAACCGTAAGCCTAACCCTCACCCTCACATTAACCCTCACCCTAACCCTAACTCTAACACTAACCCTAAACTTAACCCTCAACCTCAGCCTCACCCTTACCCTAACTCTAAACCTAAACCTCACCCTCACCCTAAACCTAACCCTAACCCTAAACCTAAACCTCACCCTAAACCTAACCCTAAACCTCACCCTCAGCCTAGCCCTCACCCTAAACCTAATCCTAAACATCATCCTAACCCTCACCCTAACACTAACCCTAACACTCACCCTCACCCTCACCCTAACCCTAATCCTAACCCTAAACCTCAACCTAACCCTAACCCTCACCCTCAACCTCACCTTAACACTTACCCTAACCCTCACCCTAAACATAAACTTAAAACGAATCCTAACTCTCACCCTAACCCTATCCATAACTCTCAACCTAACCCTAAACCTAAAGGTCACCCTCAGCCTAGTCCTCACCCTAACACTAATCCTAACCCTAACCCTCATCCTAACCCTCCCTGTAACCCTTACCTTAATCCTGACATTAACCCAAACCATCACCCTCAACCTCACACTCATCCAAACCCAAAGCATAACCCTAAACCCAACTCTAACACACACACTCACCCTCACACTAACCCTAATCCTAACCCTTACTCTCACCCTCACCCTCACCCTCAGTGTAACCCTAAGCATAATCCTAACCCTAACCCTAACCCTTACCCTAATCCTAATATTAACCCTAACCCTCACACTCACATTCAGCCTCAACTTAAGCCTAACTCTAACCCTAAAACTCACCCTCACCCTAACCCTAACCCTAACGCTAAACCTCACCCTCACCCTAGCCCTCAACCTAACCCTAATCCTAACCCTAACAATCATCCTAACCCTCCCCATAACCCTAACCCTAACCTTCACCCTAACCCTAAGCCTCACACTCACACTCACCCTCAGCCTAACCCTAAGCCTAACCCTAATACTAACCGTAACCCTAACCCTCACACTCACCCTAAATCTAACCCTAATCCTAATCCTAACCTTAACCCTCACCTCACCCTCACCCTAACCCTCACCCTAACCTTAACCCTAAACCTAACACTAACCCTAACCCTCACACTCAGCCTCACCCTAACCCTAACTCTAAACCTAAACCTAACCCTCATCATAACCCCATCACTAACCCTAACCGGAAACCTCACCTTAACCCTAACCCTAACCCTAAATCTAACCCTAAAACTCAACCTCACCCTAATCCTAATCCTAACCCTAAAACTCAACCTAACCCTAACCTTCACCCTCACCTTCAACCTCACCATAACTCTAGCCCTAACCCTAACAATAATACTAACCCTAACCCTAGCCCTAACTCTAAACCTCACCCTCGGCCTCACCCGCACTGCAAACTTAACCCTAACCATAACACTAACATTAACCCTAACCCTAAGCCTAAACCTAACCCTAACACTAACACTAACCCTAACACTAAACCTAACCCTAAATCTAAACCTAAACCTAACCCTAAACCTCAGCCTCACCTGCACCCTATAACCCAAACCCTAACCCTCACCCTAACTCTAAGCCTAACCCTAACCTTAACACTAAGCCTCACACTCACCCTCACCCTAACCCTATTCGTAAACATAACCCTATCCCTAGCCCTAACACTAACCCTAACCCTCAACTTAGCCCTCACCCTAACCCTAAAGCTAACCCTAAAGCTCATCCTAAACCTGACACTAACCATAACCCTAACCCTCACCCTAACCCTAACCCTAACCCTCACCCTCATGTTCTGCCTAAGCCTAAGCCTAAGCCTAAGCCTAAGTCTAACCCTCACCCTAACACTAACCCTAACACTAAACCTAAATCCAACCCTAAATCTCACAATAACCCTAACCCTAACTCTAAACCTAAACCTAACCCTAACAATAACCCTAACACTCACCCTAATCATAATCCTCACCCTAACCCTAAACCTCAACCTAACACTTACCCTCACCCTAACACTAACCCTAACCCTAACACTACCCTCACACTAACTCTAACCCTAACCTCACCTTAACCTGAACCCCAACCCTAACCCTCAACCTACGCCTAACCCTCATGCTCAACGTAACCCTAACCCTAACCCTGAACTTCAACCTAAGCATAACCTTCACCGTAACCCTAACCCTCACCCTAACACCCTCAACCTAACCCTAACCCTAATCCTAATCCTAACCCTAAACCTAACCCTCACCCTCACAGTAACCTTAACCCTAACCCTAAACCTAACAAAACCACTAAACCTAACCCTAACACTAACCCTAACCATTACCCTAACCCTAAACCTAACCCTCACCCTAACATTTATCCTCACCTTAACAATAAACGTAACCCGAACACTAAGCCTCAAACTAACACTATCCATCACCCTAACCCCAAACCTCACTCTAACACTAACCCTAAACCTCAACCTAACCCTAGCCCTAACCCTAACCCTAACACTCATCCTCCCTGTAAACCTCACACTAACCCTAACACTAATCCTCAATCTAACCCTCACCCTCACTATCATGCTCACCCTAACCCTAATCCTAAAACTAACCCTCATCCTAAGACTCCGCCTAAACCTGACCCTAATATTAATGCTAACCCGAAGCATAACCCTCACCCTCAGCCTCACCTTAACCCTAACTCTAACCCTAAACCTCACCCTCACCCTACCCCTAAACCTAACCCTAAACCTAAACCTTACCCTAACCCTAAACCTCAACCTCACCCTCCCCTAGCCCTCACCCTAACTCTAATCCTAACCCTAATCCTCATCCTAACAATCCCCATTACCCTAAAACTAACCCTGACCCTAACCCTAACCCTCACCCTCACCCTAACCCTCAGCCTAACCCTAAGCCTAACCCTAACTCTAACCCTAACCCTCACACTCACCCTAACCCTAAACCTAATACTAATCCTAACCCTAACCCTACCCTCACCCACTGCCTAACATTCACCCTAACCCTAACCCTAAACCTAACACTAACCCTAACCCTAACCCTCACCCTCAGCCTCAGCCTAACCCTAACTCTAAACCTAAACCTCACCCTCACCCTACCCTTAACCCTAACCTAACCCTAAGCTTCACCCTAACGCTAACCCTAAATCTCACACTAGCCCTTACCCTAACCCTAATCCTAACCCTAACCCTAATCCTAACCCTTCCCCTAAACTTAACCCTCACCCTCAACCTCACCCTCAGCCTAACCCTAAGCCTAAAACTAAACCTAACCCTAACACAAACACTTACCCTCACCCTAAACCTAATCCTATCCCTAACCCTAACCCACCCCTAACTCTCACCCTAACCTTAACCCTAACAATAACCCTAACCCTAACCCTCAACCCAACCCTCACCCTAACCCTTACTCTAACCTTAAACCTCACCCTCACCCTAACCCTAACTCTAACACTAACCCAAACCCTAAACCTCACCCTAACCCTAACCCTAAACCTCACCCTCATTCTCAACCTAACCTTAACACTAAACCTAATCCTAACAATAACGCTAACCCTAATCCTAAACCTCACCCTAACCATTACCCTCACCCTAACCCATACCCTCACCCTAACACTTACCCTCACCCTAACACTAATCCTAATCCTAACACTAAACCTCACACTAACCCTAACCCTCACCTTAAACCTAAATCTCACCCTAAACCTAACCCCAAACCTCACCCTTACCCTTTCCCTCACCTTAACCCTAATTCTAAAGCTCACCCTCATTCTAACCCTAACCTTAACCCTAAACCCCACCCTAAATCTAAACCTAACCCTCACCCGCACCCTCACCCTCACTGTAACTCTAACCCTAACACTAACAATTACACTAACCTTAACCCGAACCATCACCCTAACCCTAATACTCTCCTCCAACCTCACCCTCAGCCTAACCCTCAGCCTCAGCCTAAGCCTCAGCCTAACCCTCACACTCACCCTCACCCTAACCCTAGTCCTAAAGGTAATCCTATCTCTAAACCTCAACCTAACCCTCACCCTCACCCTAACCCTAACACTAACCCTAACCCTAAACCTCACCGTAACCCTCCCCCAAACCCTAACTCTAACCATAAACCTCACCCTCACCCTAAACCTAACCCTAAACTTAATCCTAATACTAACCCTAACCCTAATCCTCACCCTCACCCTCAACCTCACTGTAACTCTAACACTAACCCTAACAATAACAGTAACCCTAACCCTAACCCTCAACCTAACCATAACCCTCACCCTCAGCCTCACCCTACCTGCAAACTTAACCCTCACCATAACACTAACAATAATCCTAACCCTAACCTAACGCTAACCCTAACCTTAACCCTAACCCTAATCCTCAACCCAACCCTCACCCTCAGCCTAACCCTAACTGAACCCTAACCCTAACCCTAACCCTCACCGTAACCCTAACGCTAACCCTAACCCTAACACAAACCCTAACCCTCACCATAACCCTAACCCTATCCCTAACCCTAACACAAACCCTAACCCCAAACCAAACCCTAAACCTAAACCTAATCCTCAGCCTCACCCTCACCCTAACCCAAAACATAACCCTAACCCTCACACTAACCCTAAGCCTAACCCAACCCTAACCCTCACACTCACCCTCACCCTAACCCAAATCATATACCTAAGCCTATCCTAACCCTAACCCTCACCCTAACCCTCACCCTAGCCCTCACCTTAAACCTAATCCTAACTGTAAACCTCATCCTAACACTCTCGCTAACCCTAACCCTAAACCTCACCCTAACCGAACCCTAACCCTCCCCCTCATGCTCGGCCTAAGCCTAAGCCTAATCCTAAGACTAACCCTAACCCTCACCCTATCCCTAACCCTAACACTAACCCTAACTCTAACCCTAAACCTCACCCTCACCCTAACCCTAACGCTAACATGAACTCGAAACCTAAACCTCATCCTAACCCTAAACCTAACCCACACCCTCACCCTCACCGTACCCGTATAAACCTAACCCTAACCCTAACCCTCACCCTAAGCCTAACCCTCAGCCTAATATTTACCCTCACCCTAACACTAACCCTAACGCTAACACTACCGCTCACACTAACCCTAACAATCACCCTAAACCTCACCATAACCCTAATTCTACCCCTAAACCGCACCCTCACCCTAACCCTAACCATCCCCCTAACCCTAAACCTCAACCTCACCCTCACCCTCAGCCTAACCCTAAGCCTAACCCTAACCCTAACCCTAACCCTCACACTCACCTAAACCTTACCCTAATCCTAATCCTAACCCTAAGCCTAACCCTTACGTCACCCTAACCCTAAATCTAACACTAACCCTAACTCTAAACCTCACCCTTAGCCTCACTCTAACCCTAATCCTAAACCTAACCCTCACCCTAAACCTAACCCTAACCCTCACCCTCACCCTGACCCTAACCCTAACCCTTACCCTAACCCTCAACCTAACCCTCACCCTCACCCTCACAGTAACCCTTACCCAAACCTTCACCCTAACCCTAAACTTAACCCGAACCATAACTCTCACACTAACCCTAACCCTAACCCTAACCGTAACCCTACCCCTCACCCTCTCTCTCAGCCTAAGCCTAAACCTAAACCTAACCCTAACCCTAACACACACACACTTTTCCTCAGCCTAACCCTAAGCCCAAACCTAAATCTAACCCTATCTCACACACTCACATTCTCCCTAACCCTAATCCTAACTCTAAACCTAACCCTCAACCTAATGCTGATCCTAACCCTGACTCTAACCCTAAACCTCACCCTCACCCTCACCCTAACTCAAACCCTAAAACTCACCCTAACCCTAACTCTAACCCTCAACCTAACCATAACCATAAACATAAACCTTACCCTAATAATAACCCTAACCCTAATCCTAAGCCTCACCCAAACCATAACACTAACCCTAACAGTAAACCTCCCCCCTAATCCTCCCCCTAATCCCAACTCTAACCCTAAACCTCACCCTCACCCTCACCTTAACACAAACCGTAACCATAACCCCAAACCTCACCGTACACCTAAACCTCACCCGCACCCTCACCCACACAGTAACTCTAACCCTAACCCAAACAATAACACTAACCATAACCCTAACTATCACCCTAATCTTAATCCTCAACCCCACACTCACCCTCAGCCTTAGTCTAAGCCGAAGCCTAATCATAGCCCTAACCCTCACAATCAGCCTCACCCTAACCCTAATCCTAACCCTAAACCTATCCCTAAACATCAACCTAACCCTCACCCTTACCCTAACAATAAACCTAACCCTAACCCTCACCCTAACCCTCCCCCTAACCCTAACTTTAACACTAAACCTCACCCTAGCCCTCACCCTAACCCTAATCCTAACCCTAAACCTCATCCTAAAACTCACCCTAACCCTAACCCTAACCCTCACCCTCACCCTAACCGTAACCCTAAATCTCACCCTAACCCTAAACCTAATCCTCACCCTCACCCTAACTCTGAACTTAACTCTAACCCTAACACTAACAATAACCCAAACCCTAAACCTCACCCTAATGCTAACCATAAGGCTCACCCTCTCTCTAGCCCTCACCCTAACCCTCATCCTAACCCTAAACCTCATCATAACCCTCACCCTAACCCTAAAACCCTAACCCTGACACTATACCTAACCCTCACACTCAACCTCATGCTTGGCCTTGAGCCTAAGCCTAAGACTAAGACTAAACCTAACCCTCACACTCACCATCACCCTAAACCTAACATTAACCCTAACCCTAACCCTCAAACTAGCCCTCAATCTAATGCTTAATCTAACCCTAAAACTCGCCCTCAGCTAACCCTAAAGCTCACCCTCACCCTCACCCTCCGCCTAATACTAAGCCTAAGCCTAACCCCAGCCCTAACCCTAACACTAACCCTCACCGTCACCCTCAGCCTAACCCTCACCCTAACTCTCACCCTCACCCTAACCCACACCCTAAACCTAAGCCTAAGCCTAACCCTCACCCTAACCGTTACTCTAACCCTAACCCCAACCCTCACCCTAACCCTAACTCTCATCCTCACCCTCACCCTAACTCTAATGCTAACCCAAACCCTAATCCTAACCCTCACACTCACCCTCACCTTAACCCTAGTCCTAAACCTAACCTTAACCCTAACCCTCAACCTCACCCTAAACCACAACCTAACCATAGACCTAACACTAACCCTAACCCTAACCCAAACTCTAACCCTAACCCTAAACCTAAACCTCAACCCTGATCCTGACCGTAACCATAACCCCAATCCTAACCCTAACAATAACCCTAACCCTAACCCTCATCCTAACCATATTCTTCACTCTAAATATAACCCTCACCCTAATACATACTGTCACCCTAACCCTAACCCTAACCCTCACACTCAACCTAACCCTTACCATAATCTTAATCGTAACCCTAAGCCTAACCCTCACCCTCACCCTGAATCTCACCCTAACCCTAAACCTCACCATCACCCTCAGCTTAATGCTAAGCCTAATCCTAAACCTAAGCCTAACCGAAGCACTCACCCTAACACTACCCCTAATCGTAATCCTAACCCTAACCCTAACCCTCACCCTCATCCTAACCCTCAACCTAACCCTACCCCTAACACTAAGCCTAACCCTAAACCTCACCCTAACCCGAAACCTAACCCTCACACTCAACCTAACCCTAACCCTAACACTAACCCTAACACTCACCCTCAACTTAATCCTAATCCTAATCCTAACCCTAATCCTCACCTTCACCCTAACCCTCACCCTAACCCTACCCCTAACACTAACACTAACCCTAACCCTAAACCTAACTCTCCCCCTAACCCTAAGCGTAACCCTACCCCTAACCATAACCCTCACACTCACCTTCAATCTAAACCTGATCCTAACCCTCACCTTTACCCTTACTGTCACCCTCACCTTAACCCTACCCCTAACATTATCACTAACCCTCACCCTAACTCTCACCCTAACCCTAAACCTAACCCTCACCCTAACCCTAAACATAACCCTCACACTCAGGCTCGGTCTAAGCCTAAGCCTAACCCTAAGCTTAAGCCTAACCCTAACACTCACACTGACCCTCACCCTCACCCTAACCCTATCACAAACGCTAACTCTAACCCTAAACTTCACCCTCACCCTAATCCTAACTCTAATCCTAACCCTAAACATAAACCACACCATAACCCTAACCCTCACCCTCACCATAAATGTAACCCTAACCCTAACCTAACAATAACCCTAAACCTAAGCCTTACCCTCATTCTAACCATAACCCTCACCCTATACCTAACCCTGAAACTAACACTTACCCTCACCCTAACACTAACCCTAACCCTAACACTAACACTCACACTAACCCTAACCATCACCCTAACATTAAACCTCACCCTAAGAATAACCCTAATCTTAACCCTCAACCTAGCCCTCACTCGAACCCTAACCCTCATCCTCATTCTAAACCTCACACTAACCCTAAACCTAAGCATCAATTTTAACCTCACCCTCACCCTAACCCTAACCCTAACCCTAAACCTAGACCTTACCTTAATCCTCACTCTCAGCCTAACCCGCAGCTTTACTCTTACTGTCACCCTCACCCTAACCCTAACCCTCATCCTAACCTTCACCCTGACCATAATCCTGACCATCACCCTAACCCTAACACTCACCTTCAACCTAACCATCAGCCTAACCCTACAGGCTAAGCCAAAAACTCACACTAAACCTCACCCTCACCCTAGCCCTCACCCTAAGCCTAATCCTAACCCTAACCTTAATCATAACACTAAACCTAACATTAACCCTAACCATCACCCAAAAACTAATCCTCATCCCCACTCTCACCCACAGCCTAAACCTAAGCCTAAGCCTAAACCTAACCCTAAACCTCACACTCACCCTCACCATAACGCTAATCCTAAACCTAACCCTAACCCTAAACCTAAACCTCAAACTAACCCTCACCCTAACCCTAACCCTAACACTAAACCTAACCATAACCCTCACCTAACTGTCCCCCTAACACTAACTCTAACCCTAAACCTCACCATCACCCTAACCCTAAAAGTCACCCTCACCCTCACCCTCACAATAACTCTAATCCTAACCCTAACAATAATCCTAACCCTAACACTAAACCTAACCCTAACCCTCACCCTAACACGCCCCCTAACCCTTACTCTAACCCTAAACCTCATGCTCATATTAACCCTAAACCTCACCCTCACCCTCACCCTAACCCTAACCCTAACCCTAACCCTCACCCTCAGCCTCACCCTTACCGAAAACTTAACCATAACATTAACAATAACCCTAAACTTAACCCTAATCCTAACCCTCACCCTCACCCTAACCCTAACCCTAACCCTAACCCTCACCCTAACCCAAAACCTCAACCTCACCGTAACCCTAACCCTAACACTCACCCTAACCCTAAACCTAACCCTAATCCTAAACCTTGCCATAATGCTAACCCTAACCCTCACACTCACCCTTGCCCTCATCCTAACCCTAATCCTAAGCCTAAAGCTCATTCTATCCCTCACCCTAATCCTAACCTTAAACCTCACCCTAAACCTAACCCTCACCCTCACCCTCAGCCTAACCCTAAGCCTAAGCCTAACCCTAACCCAACCCTCACACTCAACCTCACCCTAACCCTAACCCTAAAACTAACACTAAACCTAACCCTAACCCTCACCTAACCCTCCCCCCAACCTAACTATAAACCTAAACCTCACCCTCACCCTAACGCTAACTCTAGCCCTTAACCTCACACTAAAACTAACCCTAATCCTAACAGTAACCCTCACACTAACCCTAACCACCACCTTAACCCTAAACCTCAACCTAACCCTATACCTAACCCTCAGCCTCACCTTAGCCCTCACCCTAACCCTAACCCTCATACTCAAAATAAACCTTACTCTAACCCTAAAACTAATCCTCAATCTAACCCTCACTCTCACCCGCACCCTCACCCTCACAGTAACTCTAACCCGAACCCAAACCCTAAACCTCACTCTATCCCTAACCCTAAGCCTAACCCTAATCCTCACGCTCACCCTAACCCTAACAATAACCCTAAACCTAACCCTCAACCTAACCCTCCCCTAAACCTATATCTAACCCTAAACCTCACCCTCACCCTCACCCTAACCCTAACCCTAAACCCCACCCTAACCCAAACCCTAACCCTCACCCACACCTTCACTCTCACCATAACTCTAACCCTAACCCTAACAATAACCCTAACCCTAACCGTAACCATCACTCTAACCCTAATACTCAACCCCACCCTCACCCTCAGCCTAACCCTAAGCCTCAGCCTAACCCTCAACCTAACCCTCAACTCACCCTCACCCTAACCCTAACCCTAACCATAACCATAAACCTAATCCTCACCCCCACCCTCACCCTCAGCCTAACGCTAACTTAACCCTAACCCTAACCCTAAACCTAACCTTCTCCAGAACCCTAACCCTAACCCTGACCCTAAAAAAAAACCTAACCCTCACCGTAACCCTAACCGTAACCCTAACCCTAACACAAACCCTATCCCTAAACCAAACCCTAAACCTAAACCTAATCCTCAGCCTCACCCTCACCCTAACCCAAAACATAACCCTAACCCTCACCCTAACCATAAGCCTAACCCAACCCTAACCCTCACCGTAACCCTAACCCTAACCCTATCACAAACCCTAAACCTAACCCTAACCCTCACCGTAACCCTATATCTAACCCTAACCCTAACACAAACCCTAACCCTAACCCTAACCCTAACCCTAAACCTCAGCCTAACCCGAACCCTAACCCTCCCCCTCATGCTCGGCCTAAGCCTAAGCCTAAGCCTAACCCTCACCCTATCCCGAACCCTAACACTAACCCTAACTCTAACCCTAAACCTCACCCTTACCCTAACCCTAACTCTAACACGAACCCGAAACCTAAACCTCATCCTAACCCTAAACCTAACCCACACCCTCACCCTCACCGTAACCATATAACCCTAACCCTAACAATAATCCTAACCCTAACCCTAACCCTCACCGTAACCCTAACCCTCATTGTAATATTTACCCTCACGCTTACACTAACCATAACGCTAACACTACCGCTCACACTAACCCTAAAAATCACCCTAATCCTCATCCTAACCCTCACCCTAACCCTAACTCAAAATCTCACCCTAACCCTAACCCTATCCCTTACCCTCAACTTAACCCTAACCCTCACGCTCAACTTAAGCCTAACGCTAACCCTCACCCTAACCCTAAACTTAAACTGAACCCTAACTCTCACCCTAACACTAACCCTAACACTAATCCTAAGCCTCACCCTCACCCTCACACTCACCCGCACCCTCACCCTCACAGTAACGCTAATGCTAACCCAAACCCGAACCCTAAACATCACCCTAACCCTAAAACTCACCCTCATCCTAGCTCTCACCCTAATTCTAATCCTAACCCTAACCCTCATCCTAACCCTCCCTATAACCCTAACCAAAAACCTCACCCTATCCCTAACCCTCATCCCCACCCTCACACTCAGCCTAATCCTAAGCCTAAACCTAAGCCTAACCCTAAACCTAACAATAACCCCCACACTCACCCGCACCCTCACCCTCACAGTAACTCTAACCCTAACCCAAACGCTAACCCTAAACTTCACTCTAACCCTAACCCTAAGCCTAACCCTAACCCTTACCCTCAACTTAACCCTAACAATAACCCTAAAACTAACCATCACCCTAACCCTCCCCCTAACACTATATCTAACCCTAAACCTCACCCTCATCTTCACCCTAACCCAAACCCTAAACCCCACCCTAACCCTAAACCTAACCCTCACCCGGACCCTCACCCTCACCATAATTCTAACCCTAACCCTAACAATAACCCTAACCCTAACCTAACCCTAACCCGCACCCTCACCCTCACCATAACTCTAACCCTAACCCTAACCCTAACCCTAACCCTAACCCTAACCGTAACCCTAACCCTCACCCTAACCATAACCCTCACCCTAACCGTAACCCTCATGCTAATATTTACCCTCACTCTAACACTAACCCTAACGCTAAAACTACCGCCCACACTTACCCTAAAAATCACTCTAAGCCTAAACCTCACCCTAACACTAACCCTAACCCTCAAAATCACCCTACCACTCACCCTAACCCTATCATCCTCACCCTAAACCTCAAACTAACCCTAACACTAATCCTCAATCTAATCCTCATCCTCACCCTAACACTAAACCTAACGCTCACCTTCATCTTTATCGTAACGCTCATCCTCAGCCTAACCCTCATCTTTACCCTTACAGTCACCCCCACCCTAGCCCTCTCCGTAACCCTAACCCTCACCCTAACCCTCACCTAAACCTAATTCTACCCTTAAACCTCACCCTCACCCTAACCCTAACTCTAACTCTAACCCTAACACTAAACCTCACCCTAACCCTAACCCTAACCCTCACCCTCAACCTCACCGTAACTGTAAACCTAACCCTAAACCTAACAATAACCATAACTCTAAACCTAACCCTCACCTCAGCCTAAACATAACTCTTACCCTAACCCTAACCCTCACCCTAACACTTACTCTCCCCCAAAACACTAACCCTAACCCTATCACTAACCCTCACACTAACCCTAACCCTCACCCTAATCCTAAACCTAACCCTAATAATAACCCTAACTCTAACCCTAAACCTCACCCTAGCCCTCACCTCAAACCTAAGACCTACCCCCACCCTTACCCTAACCCTAACCCTCATCCTCACCCTAAACCTCACACTAACCCTAATCCTCAATCTAGCCCTCACTCTAACCCTAACACTTACCCTAAACCTAACCCTAAACCTCACCTTTATCTTAACCCTCACCCTTAGCCTAAATCTCAACTTTACCCTTACCATCATCCTCACCCTAACCATAAACCTCATCCTAACCCCCACCCTAACCATAAACCTAACAATCACCCTAACCCTAAACCTCACCCTCAACCTCATGCTGAGCCTAACCCTAAGCCTAAGCCTAACCCTGACCCTAACACTCAGGAGAGCCCTCTCGTTTACCCTAATCTTAAACCTAACCCTCATCCTAACCTTCACACTATCCCTAACCCTCAACCTAACCCTGTCCACCACCCTAACCCTAACCCTAATCCTAATCCTAACCCTAACCCTCGCACTCACCATAACCCTAACCCTAACCCTAATCCTAACCCTAACCCTAAACCTCAACCTCACCCTAGCCCTCACCCTAACCCTAATCCTAATCCTAACCCTCATCCTAATCCTCACCCTAACACTAACCCTAAATGTCACCCTCACCATCAGCCTAACCCTAATCTTAACCCTAACCCTCAACCTAAACCTAACCCTCACCCTCAACATAAACCTTACCCTAACCCTCAACCTAACACTAAAGTTAACCCGAACCCTAACTCTCACCCTCACCCTAACCCTAACCCTCACCCTAAACCTAACCCTAAAATTCACCCTTAGCCTAGCCCTCACCCTATCCTTAATCCGAAACCTAACACTCATCCTATCCCTCTCCCTAAAACTTTCCCTAACCCTAACCCTAACCCTAACCCTAACCTACAACCTCACCCACAGCCTAACTCTAAGCCTAACCCTAAACCTAACCCTAACACACAGACTCACACTCACCCTAACCCTAATCCTAAACCTAACGCTAACCCTAACCCTACTACTCTCACCCTAACCCTAACCCTATTACTAACCCTAAACATAACCCTAACCTAACCCTCACCCTAACCCTAACTCTAAACCTAAACGTCACCCTCACCCAAAACCTAACTCTAACCCTAATGCAAACGCTAAACCTCACCATAACCCTAAGTCTATCCCTAACCCTCACCCTCACAGTAACCTTAACCCTAAACCTCACCCTAACAATAATCCTAAACCTAATCCTAACCTTCAACCTACCCATAAACCTCACCCTAACCCAAAACCTGACCCTAACACTTACCCTCAACCTAACACTAACCTAACCCCAACACGAACCCTCAAACTAACCCTAACCCTAAACTCACCCTAACCCTAACCCTAACCCTAAAACTCGCCCTAACACTAACCTTCACCCTCACCCTCAACCTCACCGTAATTCTAGCTCTAACCCTTACAATAACCCTAAACCTAAGCCCAACCCTAACCCTCACCCTCAGCCTCACCCTCACAGCAAACTTTAGCCTAATCATAACACTATCAATAACCCTAACTCTAAGCCTAACCCTAACACTAATTCTAATCCTCACCCACACAGTCACCCTCATCTTAACCCTAAACCTAAACCTAACCCTCATCATAACCCTAAACCTAACCCTAACCCGAACACTAACCCTAACCCTAATCCTAACCCTAAATCTAAACCTAAACCTAAACCTAATCCTCAGCCTCATCTGCAACAGAACCCAAACCTTAACGCTAACCCTCACCCTAACTCTAAGCCTAACCCTAACCCTCACCCTAAACCTCACACTCACCCTCACCCTAACCCTAATCCTAAACCTAACCATAACCCTAACCCTAACCCTAACCCTAATCCTAACCCTAACCCTAACCCTAAAACTCACACTAACACTAACCCTAACCCTCACCCTCAAACTCAACCTCAGCTAAACCCTAAGCCTAAGCCAAACCCTTACCCTAACCCTCACCCTCATCCTAGCCTTCAGCCTAACACAAATCCTAACCCTAACCATCAACCTAACCCTAACCCTCACCCTCACAGTAACCCTTACCTAACCCTAACCCTCACCCTCACCCTAACCCTAATCTTAACCCTAAACCTCAACCTAACCCTAATTCTCATCCTATCCCTCCCTGTAACCTTTAACCTAACCCTCACACTAACCCTAACCCTCACCTTCAACCTCACCATCAGCCTAACCCTAAGTCTAACGCTAAACCTAAACCTAACAAACACATTCACCCTCAACCTATCCCTAATTCTAACCCTAAACCTCACCCTCACCCTCACTGTCAGTGTAACCCTAAGACAAACCCGAACCCTAACCCTAACACTGACATTCACTCTAACCCGTACCCTAATCCTAATTCTAACCCTAACCCTAACCCTCACCCTCAGCCTCAACTTAACCCTAACTCTAACCGTAAACCTCACCTTCACCCTAACCCTAAAATTAACCCTAACTCTAAACCGCACCCTAACCCCAAGCCTAAACCTCACCCTCACCATAGCCCTCACCCTAACCCTAATGCTAACACTAACCCTCATCCTAACCCTCCCCATAATCCTAACCCCAACCCACACCCTAACCCTAATCCTCACCCTCACCCTAACCCTCAGCCTAAACCTAACCCTAAACCTAACCCTCATACTCACCCTTATCCTAACCCTAATCCTAATCCTAAACCTAACCCTCACCCTCAGCCTAACCCCCACCCTCACCCAAGCCTAAACCTAACACTAACCCTAACCCAAAACCTCACCCTCAGCCTCACCCTAACCCTAACTCTAACCCTAAACCTCACACTCACCCTAACCCTAACCCTAACGCTAACCCTAAACTTCACCCTAACGCTAACCCTAAACCTCACTCTCACCCTAGACCTGACCCTAACCCTAATCCTAACGCTAACCCTCATCCTAACCCTACACCTAACCTTAACCCTCACCCACAACCTCACCCTCAGCCTAATCCAAAGCCTAACACTAAACCTAACCCTAACACACAAACTCACCCTCACCCTAGCACTGTCCCTAACCCTAAACCTAAACCTAACCCTCATCCTAACCCTCACCCTAACCCTAACCATCAACCACACCCTAATCCTCACCCCCACCCACACCCTCAGCCTAACCCTAAGCCTAAGCTTAAACCTAACCCTAACTCTCACACTCACCCTCACCCTAATCCTAATCCTAAACCTAACCCTAAACCCCAAGCTAACCCTCACCCTAACTTTAACCCTAACACTAACTCTAACCCTCGACCTAACCCTCACCCTAAACCTAAATGTAACCCTTAACCTCACCCTAACCCTAACCCTCATGCTCACCATAACTCTAACCCTCATCCTAACCCTAATGCTAACCGTAAACCTCACCCAAACACTTATACTAAACCTCATTCTCACCCTAGCCCTCATACTAAACCTAATCCTAACCCTAACCCTAACCCTCATCCTAACCCTCACCCTAACCCTAACCCTAACAATAACCCTACCCCTAACCCTAACCAACACCCTAACCCTAATCCTCACACCCACCGTGACCCTCAGCCTAACCCTAAGCCTCAGCCTAACCCTCAACCTAACCCTCACACTCACCCTTACACTAACCCTAGTCCTAAATGTAAATCTATCCCTAAACCTCAACCTAACCTTCACCCTCACCCTCACCCTAACCCTAACCCTAACCATAACCCTGTCCCGCAGCCTCACCCTCACTGCAAACTTAACCCTAACCATAACACTAACAATAACCCTAACCCTAAACATAACCATAACCCTAATCCTCACCCTCACCCTCACCCTCAGCCTAATCCTAACTTAACCCTAACCCTCACCATAACCATAACCCTCACACTCACCCTCACCCTAACTCAAATCCTAAACCTAACCCTGTCCTAACCCTAACCCTCACCCACACCCTCACCCTAACCCTCACCCTAAACCTAATCCTAACCCTAAACCTCATCCTAACCTGAACCCTAAACCTCCCTCTCATGCTTGGCCTAAGCCTTAGCTTAAGCCAAAGCCTAACCCTAACCCTCTTCCTATCCCTAACTCTAACACTAACCCTAACTCTAACCCTAAAACTCACCCTCACCCTCACCCTAACTCTAACACTAACCCGGAAGCTAAACCTCATCCTAAACCTAACACTAAACCACACCCTCACCCTCACCGTAACCGTATAACCCTAACACTAACAATAACCCTAACCCTAACCCTAACACTCACCCTAACCATAACCCTCACCCTAACCCTAACCCTCACCCTAATATTTAGCCTCACCCTAACACTAACCCTAATGCTAACACTACCGCTCACACTAAACCTAAAAATCACCCTTACCCTAAACCTCACCCTAACACTAACCCTAAACCTCAACCTCGCCCTATCACTCACCCTAACCCTAACCCTCATCCTAACCCTAAACCTCTCACTAACTCTAACACTAATCCTCAATCTAACCCTCACCCTCACCCTAACCCTAAACCTAACCCTCACCCTAACCCTAACCCTCATCTTTACTGTAACGCTCACCCTCAGCCTAACTCTCATCTTTACCCTTACCGTCAACCCCACCGTAACCCTCACCCTAACCCTAACGCTCACCCTAACCCTAATTCTACACCTAAACCTCACGCTCACCCTAACCCTAACTCTAACACTAACACTAACACTAAACCAACCTCACTCTAACACTAACCCTAACCCTCACCCTCACCCTCAATGTAACCATAACCCTAACAATAAACCTAACAATAATCATGACCCTAACCCTAACACTCACCCTAACCATAACCCTCATCCTAACCCTAAACATCAACCTAACACTTACCCTCACACTAACACTAACCCTAACCCTAACAATAACCCTCACACTAACCCTAAACCTCACCCTAATTCTAAACCTAATCCTAAACCTAAATCTAACTCTAACCCTAACCCTCAAACTAGCCCTCACCCTAACCCTAAGTCCTACCCTCACCCTTACCCTAACCCTAACCCTCATCCTCACCCTAAACCTCACACTAACCCTAACCCTAATCCTCAATCTAATCCTCACCCTAACCCTAACCCTAACCCTAACCCTCAACCTAACCCTATACCTAACCCTAACTCTAACCCTAAACCTCACACTCACCCGTAACCTTACCCTAACCCTAAAACTCACCCTAACACTAAACTTCATCCTCACCCTTAACCTCACCGTAATACTAGCCCTAACACTAAAAATAACACTAACCCTAACCCTAACTCTAACCTTCACCCTCAGCCTCACCCTCACCACAAAATTAACGCTAACCATAACACTAAAAATAAGCCTACCCTAAGAATAACCCTAAACCTAAATCTAATCCTAACCCCCACCTTCACCCTGATCCTAAAACTCACACTAACCCTAAAAGTAATCCTCAATCTAAACCACACCATCACCCTAAACCTAACCGTAACCCTCACCCTAACCCTAACACTCACCCTTACCGTAATCCTCACTCTCAGCCTAACCCTCAACTTTACCCTTACTGTCACCCTCACCCTAACCCTCACACTAACCCTAACCCTCATCCTAACCCTAACACTAACCCTCACTCCCTACTAAACCTCACCCTAACCCTAACCCTAACACTAAACCTAACCCTAACCCTAACCCAAAACCTCACCCTAACACTAACTCTAACCCTAAACCTCACGCTGACCCTAACCCTAACCCTAATACTAAACCTCACCGTAAACCTAAACCTTACCCTAACACTTACCCTCAACCTAACAGTAACACTAATACTAACACTAACCCTCACACTAACGCTAACCATCACCCTAAACCTAACATCACCCTAATCCTAACCCTAAATCTAAAACTAACCCTCATCCTAACCCTCACCCTAACCTTAACCCTAAACATCACCCTAACCCTAACCCTCACCCTCACTTTTAGCCTCACCCTAACACTAAGCCTAAGCCTAAACCTAACCCTAAACCTCACACTCACCGTAGCCCTCACCCTAACCCTAATCCTAACTCTAACTCTCATCCTAACCCTCAACCTAACCATAACCAGAACCATCACTCTAAACCTAATCCTCATCCCCACCCTCACCTTCAGTGTAACCCTAACCCTAAGACTAACCCTAACCATAACCCTCACATTCACCCTCAGCCTAACCCTAAACCTAACCCTAACACTAACCTTAAACCTAAGCCTCAACCTAACCCTCACCCTAACCCTAACCTTAACCCTAACCCTCACCGTCACTTTAGTCCTCACCCTAACCATCAACTCAAAACTAACCCACACCTTCACCGTAACCCAAACGCTAAACCTGACCCTAACCCTACCCCTAACCCTAACACTAAACCTGACCCTAATCCTAACACTAACCCTCACCCTCACATTAGCCCTCATCCTAACCCTAATTGTAACCCTAAAACTCATCCGAAACCTCACCCTCACCCTTACACTAACCCTTACGCTAACCCTAAACCTAATTCTAACCCTCACCCTAAATCTACCCAGACCATAACCCTAACCATAACCCTTACCTCAACCTCACCCTCAGCCTAACACTAAGCCTAACCCAAACCCTAACCCTCACACTCACCCTCACCCTAACCCTAATCCTACCACTAACCCTAACCCGAACCCTAAACCTCAACCTAACCCTCACCCTAACCCTAACCCTAACACTAACCCTAACCCTAACCCACACCCTAACCCTCTCCCTAAACATAATTCTAACCCTAAACCTCACACTCACCCTAATCCAAATCCTAACCTTGACCCTAAATCTCACCCTAACCCTAACCCTCACCCTTACCCTCACCCTCACCCTCACCATAACCCTAACCCTCACCCTAACCCTAACACTAAACCTCACCCTACCACTAATTCTAACACTCACCCTCACCCTAGCCCTCACTCTAACCCTAATCCTAACCCTAATCCTCATCCTAACACTCACCCTAACCCTAACCCTAACCCTCACCCTAACCCTAATCCTAACCCTAAACCTCACCCTCACCCTTACCCTCACCCTCACCCTCACCATAACCCTAAACCTCACCCAAACCCTAAACATAAACCTCACCCTAACACTAACCCTAACACTCACCCTCACCCTAGCCCTCACCCTAACCCTAATCCAAACCCTTACCCTAACCATAACCCTCACCCTCACCCTCATGGTAACTCTAACCCTAAACCTAACAATAACACTAATCCTAACCCTAAACCTAACCCTAACCCTAATCCTATCCCTAATCCTCACCCTCAGCCTCACCCTCACTGCAAATGTAACCATGCCCATATCACTAACAATAATCCTAACCCTAAACCTAATCCTAACAATCACCCTCACCCTAACCCTAATCCTAAACTTAACCCTCACTCTAACCCTAACCCTAACCCTCACCGTAACCCTAACCCTCATCCTAACCCTCACCCTAACCCTAAACCTCACCCTAACACTAACCCAAATCCTCACCCTCAACCTAGCCCTCACCCTAACCACCATCCTAAACCTAATCCTCATCCTAACACTCACCCTAACCCTAATCCTAACCCTCACCATAACCCTAATAGTAACCCAAACCATCAACCTAACCCGACCCCTCACCTTCACTGTAACCCTAACCCTAACCCTCACCCTAACGCTAAAATTAACCCGAACCATAATTCTCACCCAAATGCTAACCCTAAGCGGAACACTTACCCTAACCCTCACCCTCACCCTCAGCTTAATGCTAAGCCTAACCCTAAACCTAAGCCTAACACAAGCACTCACCCTAACACTAACCCTAATCCTAATCCTAACCCTAACCCCAACCCTCACCCAAATCCTAACCCTCACCCTAACCCTAACACTAACACTAACCCTAACCATAAACCTAACACTAACACTAACCCTCACCCTAACCCTCACCCTAACCGTAACTCTAACCCTAAATCTCACCCTCACCCTCACCCTAACCCTCACCATCACCCTCACCCTCAGCTTAACCCAAAGCCAAAGCCTAACGCTAACCCTAACCCTCACCCTAACACTAGCCCTCAACATAACCCTAACTGTAACACTAACCCTAACCCTAACCCTAACACTAACCCTCACCCTAACCCTCACCCTAACCGTAACTCTAACCCTAAATCTCACCCTCACCCTTACCCTAACCCTCACCCTCACCCTCACCCTCAGCTTAACCCAAAGCCAAAGCCTAACGCTAACCCTAACCCTCACCCTCAAACTAGCCCACAACATAACCCTAACTGTAACACTAACCCTAACCCTAACACTCACACTAACCCTAACCCTAACCCTAACTCTAACCCTAAACCTCACCCTGACCCTAACCCTAACCCTAACTCTAAACCTCATCCTAACCCTAACCCTAACCCTCAACATCACCCTCACCCTTACCCTTACCTTAACCTTAACCCTAACCCTAGCCCTAAGAATAACCCTAACCCTTAACCTAACCCTAAACCTCACCCTCACCGTAACTATAACCCTAACACAAACTCACACACTAACCCAAACTCTGACACTAAACCTAATGCTAAACATCACCCTAACCCTAAAATTAACCCTAACCCTTACCCTAGCACATACCCTAACCCTAATCTTAACCCTAACCCTCACTCTAACCCTCACTCTAAACATAAACCATACCCTAACCCTAAATCTAACCCTCAACTTCACCCTCAGCCTCAGCCTAACACTAACCCTAACCCTAACCCTCACACTCACAGTCACAGTTACCCTAATCCTAACACTAACTCCAAACCTAACCCTAATACTAACCCTAACCCTAACCCTGACCCTAAACCTCACTCTAAACCTAACCTTAACCCTTAACCTCACCCTCACCCTAACCCTAATCCTAACCCTAACCATAACACTAACCCTCACCTTAAACTTAATCCTAATCCCAACCCTAACCCTAACTGTAACCCTAACTATAACCCTAACCTTAACACTAACACTAACCCTAATCCTCAACCCTACCCTCACTCTAAGCCTAACCCTAAGCCTGTCCCTAACACTAACCCTAACTCTAACCCTAAACCTCACCCTCACCCTAACCCTATCTCTAAACCTAACCCTAAACCTCACCCTGACCCTAACCCTATCCCTCACCTGCAACCTCAGCCTCGCCGTAACTCTAACCCTAACCCTAACAATAACACTAACCCTAAACCTAACGATCACCCTAAAGCTAATCCTCACCCCCACCCTCACCCTCAGCCTAATCCTAAGCCTACCCTAACCCTAACACTAACCCTCACTCTCACTCTCACCCTAACCCTAACACTAAGCCTAAGCCTAAGCCTAAGCCTAACCCTAACCCTAACCCTAACCCTAACCCTCACCCTAACCTAACCCTAACCCTAAAACTAACTCTAACCCTAAAACAAAACCTAACCCTCACCCTAAACCTAACCCTAAACCTCATCCTAACCCTCACCCTAAACCTAACCCTAATCCTCACCCTAACCTTAACCCTAACCCTCACCCTCACACTCGGCCTAAGCCTAAGCCTAAGCCTAAGCCTAACCCGAACTCTAAACCTCATCCTAACCCTCACCTTATACCTAACCCTAACACTAACCCTAAACCTCACCATCACCCTAACCCTAACTCTAACCCTAAACCTAAAACTAAACTTCACCCTAAACCTAAACCTAACCCTCACCCTCAACCTCACCTTAAACCTAACCCTAACCCTAACAATAACCCTAACACTAAACCTAACCCTCACCCTAACCATAAGCCTCAACATAACCCTAACCCTCAATCTAACCCTCACCCTCACCCTAACCCTAACCCTAACCCTCACCCTAACCCTAACGCTAAACGTAACCCTTACCCTCACCTTAACCCTCAGCCTAAATCTAACCCTAAACCTAACCCTAACCCTCACACTCATCCTCATCATAACACTAATCCTAAACCTAAGCATAACCCTACCCCTAAGCCTCAACCTAACCCTCCCCCTAATCATAACCCTAACACTAACCCTAGCCCTAACCCTCAACCTAACCCTCCCCATAACCCTAACTCTAACTCTAAACCTCACCCTCATCCTAACACACACCCTAACCCTAAACCTCGCCCTAACCCTCACCTTCACCGTAACCCTAAACCTAACCCAAACCCGAACCCTACCCCTAAACCTAACGCGAACCCTAAACCTCACCCTATCCCTAACAATAACCCTAAACCTAACCCTAAACCTAACACTCCCCCTACCGCTATATATAACCCTCAACCTCACCCTCACCTGACCCTAACTCTAACACTAACACTAACCCTAACTCTAACCCTAAACCTCACCCTAACCCTAACACTAACTCTAACTCTAACCTGAAACCTAAACCTAAACCTAACCCTAACTCTCACCCTCACCCTCACACTCAACATAGCCCTAACCATAAAAATAACTCTAACCCTAACCCTCATCCTAACCATAACATTCACCCTAAACCTAACCCTCACCCTAACACTTACCCTCACCCTAACACTAACCCCAACCATAACACTAACCCTCACACTAACCCTAACCATCACTCTAACCCTAAACCAAACCCTAACCCTAACTCTCACCCTCACCCTAGCCCTCAGCCTAACCCTAACCCTCTTCCTCACCCTTAACCTCACACTAACCCTAACACTAATCCTGAATCTAACCCTCACCCTCACCTTAATCCTAACACTCACTTGTACCTTAACCCTCACCATCAGCCTAAACCTCACCTTTACCCTTACGGTCACCCTCACCCTAACCCTCACCATAGCATAAATCCTCATCCTAGCCCTCACCCTAACGGCAACCCCAACCATCACCCTAACCCTAACCCTCACCCTCACGCTCAGCCTAAGCCTAACGCTAAGACTAAGCCTAAGCCTAACCCTAACCCTCACCCTCACCCTAGCCCTCACCCTAACCCTAATACTAACCCTAACCCTCATCCTAACCCTTAACCTAACCATAACCCTAACCGTCATACTAAACCTAATCCTCATCCCCACCCATACCCTCAGCCTATCTGTAAGCCTAAGCCAAACCCTAACCCTAACCCTCACATTCACCCTCACCATCAACGTAATCCTAAACCTAACCCTAACCCTAATATTAAAACTCAACCTAACCCTCACCCTAACCCTAACACTAACCCTAACCCTAACACTCAACCTAACCCTCCCCCTAAACTTAACTCTAACCCTAAACCTCACACTCACCCTAACCATAATCCTAACCCTAAACCCCATCCTAACCCTGA
The DNA here is from genome assembly GCF_024711535.1 of Dipodomys merriami. Taxonomy (NCBI): domain Eukaryota; kingdom Metazoa; phylum Chordata; class Mammalia; order Rodentia; family Heteromyidae; genus Dipodomys; species Dipodomys merriami. The sequence continues at coordinate 348,328 of NW_027206341.1, read as the reverse complement.
TCCTAACCCTCACACTCACCCTCACCCTTACTGTAACTCTAAACCTAACCTTAGCTATAACACTAACCCTGAACACTAACACTAACCCTGAACCTCACCCTAACTCTAACCCTAACACCAAGCCTCACCCTAATCCTAATCCTAACCCTCAGCCTCACCTTAACCCTAACCCTAACCCTATCCCTAAACCTCACCCTCACCATAACCCTAACCCTAACCCTAAACCTCACCGTAACGCTAACCCTAAACGTCCCCCTAACTCTAGTCCTCCCCCTAACCCTAATGCTAGCCATAAACCTCATCCTAACACTCACCCTAACCCTAAAACCCTAACACTAACCCTTAACCTCACACTCAAGCTCTGCCTAAGCCTCCGCCTCAGCCTAAGACTAACCCTGACCCTCACACTCACCCTCACCCTAACCCTAACCCTAACACTAACCCTAACCCTAACCCTCACACTAACCCTCACTCTAACGCTAACTATAAACTTTAACCTCACCGTCAACCTAACCCTAAATCTCACCCTGACCATCACCCTCTGTCTAACATTAAGCCTAACCCTAACCCCAACCCTAACCCTAACACTAACCCTAACCCTCACCCTACCCCTCACCCTAACCCTAACCCTAACCCTCACCCTCACCCTAGCCCATACACAAACCCTAAGCCTAAGCCTAACCCTCACCCTAATCCTCACTCTAACTCTAACCCCAACACTCACGCTAACTTTAACCCTCATCCTCACCCTAACTCAAATTCTAATCCTAACCCTAACCCTAACCCTCACACTCACCCTCACCTTAACCCTAACCCTAATCCTAACCCTAACACTAATCCTCAACCCCACACTAAACCTCACCCTATCCCCAAATCTAACCCTAACACTAACTCTAACCCTCACCCTATCCCTCACCCTAACCCTAATCCTAAACCTCACCCTCAACCTAGCCCATACCCAAATCCTAAGCCTAAGCCTAACCATCACACTAACCCTCACTCTAACCCTAACCCCAACACTCACCCTAACCGTAAACCTCACCCTCACACTTGCCCTAACTCTAACCCTAACCCTAACCCTCACACTCACCCTAACCCTAATCCTAAATCTCACACTAAACCTAAACCTTACCCTAACACTTACCCTCACCCTAACACTAACACTAAACCTAACACTAACCCTCACACTAACGCTAAAAAATCACCCTAAACCTAAACCTCACCCTAACCCTAAAGCTAACCCTCACCTTCACCCTAGCCCTCAACCTAACCCTAACACGTATCCTCACCCTAAACCTCACACTAACCGTAACACTAATCCTCAACCTAAACTTCACCCTCACCCTAACCCTAACCCCGACCCTCACCCTAACCATAACCCTCAGCTCAATCTCACCCTCAGGCTAACACTAAGCCTAACACAAATGCTAACCCTAACCCTCACACTCACCCTCACCCTAACCCTAATCCTAACACTAACCCTAACCCTAACCCTAAAACTCAACCTAACCCTCCCCCTAATCCTAACCCTAACACTAAACCTATCCCTAACCCTCACGCTAACCCTCCCCCTAACCCTAACTCTAACCCTAAACCTCACACTCACCCTAACCCAAATCCTAACCCTGACCCTAAACCTCACCCTAACCCTAACCCTAACCCTCACCCTTACCCTCACCCTCACCCTCACCGTAACTCTAACCATAAACATAACAATAACACTAATCCTAACCCTAAACCAAACCCTAACAATAATCCTATCCCTAACCCTCACCCTCAGCCTCACCCTCGCTGCAAAGGTAGCCAGAACAATAACACTTACAATAATCCTAACCCTAACCCTAATCCTAACCCTCACCCTCACCCTAACCCTCATCCTAACCCTAACCCTCACCCTAAACCTAAGCCGCACCCTTATCATAACCATAACCCTCACCCTAACCCTAACCCTAACTCTCACCCTAACACTAACTCTAACGCTAAATTTCACCCTCACCCTCACCCTAACCCTCACTCTCACCCTGAGCCTCAGCTTAACCCAAAGCCATAGCCTAACCCTAACCTTAACACTCACCCTCACACTAGCCCTCACCATAACCCTAACTGTAACAGTAACCCTAACCCTAACACTCACACTAACCCTAACCCTAACCCTACCTCTAACCCTAAACCTCACCCTGACCCTAACCCTAACCCTAACCATAACACTAAATCTCATCCTAACCCTAACCCTAACCCTCAACATCACCCTCAACCTCACCCTTACCTTGACCTTAACCCTAACCCTAACCCTAAAAATAACCCTAACCCTAAAACTAACCCTAAACCTCACCCTCACCCTTACTCTAACCCTAACCCAAACCCTCATCCTAACCCGAACTCTGACACTAAAATTAACGCTAAATGTCACCCTAACCCTTACCCTAACCCTAACCCTCATGGTAGCACATACCCTAACCCTAATCCTAACATTAACCCTAACTCTAACCCTCACACTCACCCTCTCCTTAACCTTAATCCTAATCCTAACCCTAACCCTTACCCTAACCCAAACTCTAACCCTAACCCGAACCCTAACCCGAACCCTAATCCTCAACCCCACCCTCACCCTCAGCCTAACCCTAAGCCTGTCCCTAACACTAACCCTAACGCTAACCCTAAACCTCACCCTTACCCTAACCCTATCTCTAAACCTAACCCTAAACCTCACACTGACCCTAATCCTAACCCTCACCCCCACCCTCAGCCTCAATGTAACTCCAACCCTAACCCTAACAATAACACTAACCCTAACCCTAACGATCACCCTAAGCCTAACCCTCACCCCCACCCTCAACCTCAGCCTAACCCTCAGCCTAAGGCTAACCCTAACACTAACCCTCACCCTCATTCTCACCCTAACCCTAATCCTAACCCTAACCCTATCCCTAAACCTCAACCTAACCCTCACCCTTACCCTAATGCTAACACTAAACCTAACCCTCACCCTCACCCTAACCATCCCCGTAACCTGAACTGTAACCCTAAACCTCAACAGCACCCTAACACTAACCCTAACCCTAAACCTAAACCTCAGCGTAAAACTCACCCTAATCCTCATCCTCACCCTCACTCTCACCAAGCCCATAACTATAACCCAAACCCTAACAATAATAGTAACCCTAACCCTAACCCTAACAATAACCATAAACTTCACCCTGTGCCTCACCCTCACCGCAAATGTAACACTAACCATAACACTAACAATAACCCTAAACATAACCCTAAGCCTAAGCCTAACCCTAAGCCTAAGCCTAACCCTCACCTTAACCCTCACCCTAACCCTAACCCTAACACTAAACCTAAACCTAACCCTAACCCTAAACCTCATCCTAACACTCATCCTAAACCTAAACCTAACCCTAACCCTCACTCTCGGCCTAAGACTAAGCCTAAGCTTAAGCCTAACCCGAACTCTAAACCTCAACCTAACCCTCAACTTAACCCTAACCCTAACACTAACTCTAACTCTAACCCTAAACCTCACCATCACCCTAACCCTAACTCTAACCCTAACCCTAAAACTAAACCTCACCCTAATCCTAAACCTAACCCTCACCTTCAACCTCACCGTAACCCTAACCCTAACCCTAACAATAACCCTAACACTAAACCTAACCCTCACCCTAAACATAACCCTCCACATAACCCTAACCCTCAATCTAACCCTCACCCTCACCCTAACCCTAACCCTAACCCTCACCCTCACTCTAACCCTAAACGTAACCCTAACCCTCACCATAACCCTCACCCTAACCCTTACCCTAATCCTAACCCTAATGCTAATTCTAAACCAAAACCTAACCCTAACCCTAACCATCACCCTAAACCTATTCCTCATCCCCACCCTCACCCTGAGCCTAAACCTAAGCCTAAACCTAACCCTAACCCTAACCCCCACACTTACCCTCACCCTAACCAGAACACTAACACTAACCCTAACTCTAACCCTAAACCTCACCCTCACCCTAACCCTAACTCTAACCCTAACCTGAAACCTAAAACTCATCCTAACTCTAACCCTCACCCTCACCCTCAACATAACCCTAACCCTAACCCTAACAATAACCCTAACCCTAACACTAACCCTCATCCTAACCATAGCCTTCACCCTAACCCTAACCCTCACTCTAATACTTACCCTCACCCTAACACTAACCCTAACCATTACACTAACCCTTACACTAACCCTAACCATCACCCTAACCCTAAACCTCACCCTAACCCTAACTCTCACCCTCAACCTACCCCTCAACCTACCCTAACCCTCATCCTCACCCTTAACCTCACACTAACCATAACACTAATCCTGAATCTAAACCTCAACCTCACCCTAACCCTAACACTCACCGTACCATAAACCTCACCCTCAGCCTAGCCCTAACCTTAACCCTAATACTAACCCTAACACTCATCCTAACCCTTAACCTACCATAACCCTAACCATCATTCTAAACCTAATCCTCATCCCCACCCATACCCTCAGCCTAACCGTAAGCCTAAGCCAAACCCTAACCCTAAACCTCAGACTCACCCTACCGTCAACCTAACCCTAAACCTAATCCTAACCCTAACATTAAAACTCAACCTAACCCTCCCCCTAACCCTAACTCTAACCCTAAACCTCACCCTCACCCTAACCATAATCCTAAAACTAAACCTCACCCTAATCCTGATCCTAACACTCACCCTCACCCTCACCCTTACTGTAACTCTAACCCTAACCTTAACTATAACACTAACCCTAAACCTAACCCAAACCCTGAACCTCACCGTAACTCTAACCCTAACACAAACCCTCACCCTAATCCTAATCCTAACCCTCAGCCTCACCTTAACCCTAACCCTAACCCTAACCATAACCCTAACCCTCACTCTCAACATAACCCTAACCCTAACCCTAAACATCACCCTAACGCAAACCCTAATACTCACACTAACTCTAGCCCTCCCCCTAACCCTAATTCTATACATCATCCTAACACTCACCATAACTCTAAAACCCTAACACTAACACTCACCCTCAGCCTCACGCTCCGCCTAAGCCTCCGCCTCAGCCTAAGACTAACCCTGACCCTCACACTCACCCTCATCCTAACCCTAACCATAACACTAACCCTAACCCTAACCTTCACATTAACCCTCCCCCTAACCCTAACTCTAACCCTAAACCTCACACTCACCCTAACCCTAATCCTAAACCTGACCCTAAATCTCACCCTAACCCTAACCCTAACCCTCACCCTTACCCTCACCCTCACCCTCACCATAACTCTAAACCTAACCCTAACAATAACACTAATCCTAACTCGAAACCTAAACCTAACCCTAATCCTATCCATAACCATCACCCTCAGCCTCACCATCACTGCAAAAGTCACCAGAACCATAACACTAAAAATAATCCTAACCCTAACCCTAATCCTAACTATCACCCTCACCCTAACCCTCATCTTAACCCTTACCCTAACAATAACCCTAACCCTCACCCTCACCCTAGCCTTCACCCTAATCCTAATCCTAACCCTATCCCTCACTCTAACCCTAACCCTAAACCTCACCATAAACCTCACACTCACCATAACCCTCATCCTCACACTCACCCTCACCCTAACCCTAACCCTCACTCTCACCATAACCCTAAACCTCATCCTAACCCTCGCCCTAACCCTAACTCTAAAACTAAACCTCACCCTAACAATAACCCTAACCCTCACCCTCACCCTAGCCCTCACCCTAAACCTAATCCTAACCCTAATCCTCATTCTAACACTCACCCTAACCCTAACCCTAACAATCACCCTAACCCTAATCCTAACCCTAACCCTCAACCTAACCCTAACCCTCACCCTCACCGTAACCCGAACCCTAAACCTCATCCAACCCTAAACTAATCACAAACCCTAACTCTCACCCTAACGCTAACCCTAACCCAAACCCTAACCCTAAACCTCAACCTTAACCTCACTCTCAGCTTAAGCATTAGACTAACCCTAACCCTAAGCCTAACCCAAACACTCACCCTCATACTAACCCTAATCCTAATCCTAACCCAAACCCTAACCCTCACCCTCATCCTAACCCTCACCCTAACCCTAACACTAACCCTCAACCTAACCATCACCCTAACCCTAAATCTAACCCTAAACCTCACCCTCACCCTAACCCTAACCTAACCCTAAACCTAAACCTCACACTAACCTTAACCCCTACCCTCAGCCCCACCGTCAGCCTAACCCTCACCCTAAACCAAACCCTCACCATAACCCTAACCCTAACCCTAACCCTAAACCTCACCCTAACCCTAACCTTAATCCTCACCCTCATCCTCACTCTCACTGTAAACTTAACCCTAACCATAACACTAACAATAACCCTAACCCTAACCCTAATCTAACCCTCACCTTCACCCTCACCCTCAACATAACCCTAACCTTAACCCTAACAATAAACCTAAACCTATCCCTAACCCTCATCCTAACCATAACCTTCACCCTAAACCTAACCCTCACCCTAACACTTACCCTCACCCTAACACTAACCCTAACCATAACACTAACCCTAACCATCACCCTAACCCTAAACCTCACCCTAACACTAACTCTCACCCTCAACCTAGCCCTCAACCTAACCCTAACCCTGATTCCCACCCTGAACCTCACACTAACCCTAACACTAATACTGAATCTAACCCTCGCCCTCACCCTAACCCTAACCGTCACCCTTACCGTAACCCTCACCCTCAGCCTAACCTTCACCTTTACCCTTACGGTCACCCTCACCCTAATCCTCACCATAACCTAAATCCTCATCCTAACCCTCACCGTAAAGGCAAACCCAACCATCACCCTAACCCTAACCCTCACATCACCCTCAGCCTCAGCCTAACCCTAAGCCTAAGCCTAACACTAACCCTAAACCTAAACCTCAACCTAACCCTCCCCCTAACCATAACTCTAACCCTAATCCTCACCCTCACCCTAACAATAATCCTAACCCTAAACCTCACCCTAACCCTGATCCTAACCCTCACGCTCACCCTCATCTTATTGTAACTCTAATCCTAACTTTAACTATAACACTAACCCTAAACCTAACCCAAACCCTGACCCTCACTGTAACTCTAACCCTAATCCTTACCCTCAGCCTCACCTTAACCTTTACCCTAACCCTAACCCTAAATCTCACCCTAACGCTAACCCTAACCCTCACCCTAACTCTAGCCCTCACCCTAACCCTAATGCTAACCCTAAACCTCATCCTAACACTCACCCTAACCCTAAAACCCTAACCCTAACCCTCACCCTCACCCTCACGCTCTGACTAAGCCTCCGCCTCAGTCTAAGACTAACCCTGACCTTCACACTCACCCTCATCCTAACCCTAACAGTAACACTAACCCTAACCCTAACCCTCACACTAACCCTTACCCTAACGCTAACTCTAACCCTAAACCTCACCCTCACCCTAACCCTAACCATCACCCACACCTTCCCCATCCGCCTAACATTAAGCCTAAGCCTAACCCCAACCCTAACCCTAACACTAACCCTACCCCTTAACCTACCCCTCACCCAAACCCTAACCCTCACCCTCACCCTAGCCCATACCCAAACCATAAGCCTAAGACTAACACTCACCCTAACCCTCACTCTAACCCTAACCCCAACACTCACCCTAACCGTAACCCTCACACTCACCCTCACCGTAACTCTAAACCTAACCCTAACCCTAACCCTAACCCTAACCCTCACACTCCCCCTCACCTTAACCCTAACCCTAATTCAAACTAACACTAACCCTCAACCCCACACTAAAACTCACCCTATCCCTAACCCTAAACCTAACACTAACCCTTACCCTCACCCTACCCCTCACACTAACCCTAACACTAACCCTCCCCCTCAACCTAGCCCATACCCAAACCCTAAGCCTAAGCCTAAACCTCAACCTACCCTCATTCTAACCCTAACCCCAACACTCACCCTACCCGTAACCCTCACCCTCACCCTCACCCTAATTCTAAACCTAAACCTAACCTTAACCCTAACCCTCACACTCACCCTCACCTTAACCCTAACCCTAATCCTAACCCTAACACTAACCCTCACACCCACACTAAACCTCACCCTAACTCTAACCCTAACACTAACCCTAACCCTAACCTTAAACCTCAGCCTCACCCTAACCCTAACTCTAACCCTAAACCTCACCCTCACCCTAACCCTAACCCTAACGCTAATCCTAAACCTCACCCTAAACCTAAACCTTACCCTAACAGTTACCCTCACCCTAACATGTACACTAACCTTAATACTAACCCTCACACTAACGCTAACAATCACCCTAAACCTAAACCTCACCCTAACCCAAACCCTAACCCTCAACTTCACCCTAGACCTCACCCTAAACCTAACACGCATCCTCACCCTAAACCTCACATTAACCCTAACACTAATCCTCAATCTAACCCTCACCCTCACCCTAACCCTAACCAGAACCCTCACCCTTACAATAATCCTCACCTTCAGCCTAACCCACACCTTTACTCTGTCACCCTCATCCTAACCCTCACCCCAAAGCTAACCCTCATCCTAACCCTCACACTAACCGTAACCCTAACCATCACCCTAACCCTCACCCTCACCCTCGACTTCAGCCTCAGCCTAACCCTAAGCCTAAGCCTAATCCTAACCCTCATCCTAACTCTCAACCTAACCATTAACGGAACCATCACTCTAAACCTAATCCTCATCCCCAACATCACCCTCAGCCCAACCCTATTCCTAAACCTAACCCTAACCCTAAACCTAAACCTCAACCTAACCCTCACCCTAACCCTAATCCTAACCCTCACCCTCACTTTAGTACTCAACATAACCCTCACCTCAAACTTAACCCACACCCTCAATGTAACCCGAAACTTAACCCTCCCCCTAACACTCCCCCTAAACCTAAACCTCACCCTAACCCTAACAATAAACCTCACCCTCACCCTAGCCCTCACCCTAACCCTAATTGTAACCCTAAAACTCATTCTAACCCAAACCCTAACCCTAACCTTAAACCTCAACCTAATCCTAAATCTAATTGTAACCCTCAAACTAATGCTAACCCTGACACTCACTGTAATCCTAACCCTAAACCTCAAACTAACACCAACCCTCACACTCACCCTCGCCCTTAGCCTAAACCTAAGCCAAACCCTAATCATAACCCTAACCCTCATACTCACCCTCACCCTAAACCTAAGCCTAACCCTGACACTAAACCTCACCCTAACCCTAACCCTAACCCTCATGCTTACCCTCACCCTCACCTTCACCGGAACTCTAACCCTAACCCTAACAATAACACTAATCCTAACTCGAAACCTAAACCTAACCCTAATCCTATCCCTAACCCTCACCCTCAGCCTCACCATCTCTGCCAAGGTAACCAGAACCATAACACTAACAATAATCCTAACCATAACCCTAATCCTAACCCTCACCCTCACCCTGACCCTCATCCTCAACCTAACTCTCACCCTAACCCTAACCCTCTCTCTCACCATAACCCTAACCCTCATCCTAACCCTCACCCTAACCCTAACCCTAACCCTTAACCTCTCCCTAACAATAACCTAATCCTCACCCTCAACCTAGCCATCGCCCTAACAATAAACCTAAACCTAATCCTCATCCTAACACTCCCCCTAATCCTTAACCGAAAACCTAATTCAAAACCATCACCCTAACCCTAAACTTAACCCGAACACTAACTGTCACCCAAATGCTAACCCTAACCTGAACCCTAAACCTAACACTCACCCTCACCCTCAGCTTAATGCTAAGCCTAATGCTAACCCTAAGCCTAACCCAAGCACTCACCCTAACACTACCCCTAATCATAATCCTAACCCTAACCCTAACCCTCACCCTCATCCTAACCCTCACCCTAACCCTAACCCTAACACTAACCCTTACCCTAACCCTCACCCTAACCCTAACACTAACACTGACCCTAACCCTAAACCTCACCCTAACCCTAACCCTAACCCTCAAGTTCACCCTAACCCTAACACTAACACGAACCCTCACACTCACCCTCAACTTAATCCTAATCCTAATCCTAACCCTAATCCTCACCTTCACCCTAACCCTCACCCTAACCCTACCCCTAACACCAACACCAGCCCTAACCCTAACCCTAACTCTCACCCTAACCCTAAGCCTAACCCTACCCCTAACCATAACCCTCACACTCACCTTCAATCTAAACCTGATCCTAACCCAAACCCTCACCTTTACCCTTACTGTCACCCTCACCTTAACCCTACCCCTAACACTAACCCAAACCCTAACCCTAACCCTAACCCTAACACTCACGCTCGGTCTAAGCCTAAGCCTAACCCTAAGCTTAAGCCTAACCCTGACCCTCACACTGACCCTCACCCTAACCCTAACACTATCACTAATGCTAACTCTAACTCTAAACTTAACCCTCACCCTAAACCTAACTCTAACCCTAACCCTAAACATAAACCACACCCTGACCCAAACCCTAACTCTCACCCTCACCGTAAATGTAACACTAACCCTGACCTAACAATAACCCTAACCCTAACCCTAACCCTCATTCTAACCATAACCCTCACCCTAAACCTAACCCTCAAACTAACTCTTACCCTCATCCTAACACTAACCCTAACCTTAACAATAACACTCACACTAACCCTAACCATCATCCTAACATTAAACCTCACCCTTAGCCTAACCCTAACCCTCACCCTCAACCTACCCTCACCCTAACCCTAACCCTCATCCTCACTCTAAACCACACACTAACCCTAAAATTAATCATCAATCTTAACCTCACCCTCACCCTAACACTAACACTCACCCTAACCCTAGACCTTACCTTAATCCTCACACTCAGCCTAACCCTCAGCTTTACCCTTACCATCACCCTCACCCAAATCCCTCACCCTAACCATAACCCTCATCCTAACCTTCACCTGACCATAATCCTAAGCATCGCCCTAACACTAACCCTGACCCTCAACCTCACCATCAGCCTAACCCTAAAGCCTGAGCCTAACCCTAACACTAACCCTCACCCTCACCCTAGCCCTCACCCTAACCCTAATCCTAACCCTAAACTTAATCATAACCCTAAACCTAACACTAACACTAACCATCACCCAAAACCTAATCCTAATCCCCACTCTCACCCACAGCCTAACTCTAAGTCTAAGCCTATCCCTAACACTAACCCTCACACTCACCCTCACCATAACCCTAAACCTAAACCTAACCCTAACCCTAACCCTAAACCTAAACCTAACCCTCACCCTAACCCTAACAATAACACAAAACCTAACCCTAACCTTCACCCTAACTATCTCCCTAACCCTAATTCTAAACCTAAAACTTACCCTCACCCTCAACCTAAACCTCAAACTCACCCTCACCCTCACCATAACTCTAACCCTAATCCTAACAAAAACCCTAACCCTAACACTAAACCTAACCCTAACCTTCACCCTAACTCTCCCCCTAACCCTAATTCTAACAATAAACCTAACCCTCACCCTAACCCTAAACCTCACCCTCACCTTACCCTCACCATAACTCTAAACCTAACCCTAACAATAACACTAACCCTAACACTAACCTTAACCCTCACCCTCACCTTAACCCTAAACCTAAACCAAGCCCTCACCCTAAACCTAACCCTAACCCTAACACTCACCCTCAGCCTCACCCTCATTGAAAACTTAACCATAACACTAACAATAACCCTAATCCTAACCCTAATCCTAACCATCACCCTCACCCTAAACCTAACCCTAACCTTCACCCTAATCCTAAACCTCAACCTCACCGTAACCCTAATCCTAACACTCACCCAAGCCCTAAACCTAATCCTAATCCTAAACGTTGCCATAATGCTAACCCTAACTATCACACACACCCTTGCCCTCATCCTAACCCTAATCCTAACCCTAAACCTCATCCTATCCCTCACCCTAATCCTAACCCTAAACCTCACCCTAACCCTAACCCTCATCCTCACCCTCAGCCTAACCCTAAGCCTAACCCTAACCCTAACCCTCACACTCAACCTCATCCTAACCCTAATCCTAATCCTAACACTAACACTAACCCTAACAATAGCCCTCCCCCTAACCCTCCCCCAAACCTAACCCTAAACCTAAACCTCACCCTCAACCTAACCCTAACCCTCACCCTCATCCTCACCCTCAGCCTAACCCTAAGCCTAACCCTAACCCACCTAACCCACCCACTAACCCTAACTCTAAACCTAATCCTCACCCTCAACCTAACCCTAACCCTAAACCTCACCCTAAATCTCACCTTAAGCCTAACCCGCACCCTCACCCTCACCCTAACCATAACTCTAACCCCAACCCTAACAATAACACTAACCCTAACCCTAACCCTAACCATAAATCTCACCCTCAGCCTCACTCTCACTGCAAACTTAAACCTAAACATAACACTAATATTAACCCTTACCCTAACCCTAACCCTAACACTAACTCTAACCCTAACCCTAACCCTAATCCTAACCCCACCCTCACCCTCAGCCTAACCCTAAGTCTAACCCTAACCCTAACCCTACCTTTAACCCTAAACCTCACCCTCACCCTAACCCTATCTCAAACCTAACCCTAAACCTCAGCCTAACCCTAACCCTAACCCTACCCGCACACTCACCCTCATGGTAATTCTAACTCTAACCCTAACAATAACACTAACCCTAACCCTAACCATCACCCTAACCCTAATCCTCACCCACAGCCTCACCCTCAGCCGAGCTTTAAGCCTAAGCCTAACCCTAACCCTCACCCTCACCCTAACCGTAATTGTAACAATAACCCTATCCCTAAACCTCAACCTAACTCTCACCCTCACCCTAATGCTAACACTAAACCTAACCCTAACCCTCACACTCACCCTCACCCTCACCCGAATTATAACCCTAAACCTCACGAGCACCCTAACCATAACCCTAAACCTAACCCTAAACCTCACCCTAAAACTCACCCAAACCCTCACCCTCACTCTCACCATGACCTTAACTCTAACCCTAACCCTAACAATAATACTAACCTTAACCCTAACCCTAACACTAACCGTAAACCTCACCCTGAGCCTCACCCTCACCGCAAACTTAACACTAACCATAACACTAACAATAACCCTAACCCTAACGCTAAACCTAAACCTCACCCTAACCCTAAACCTTACCCTTAACCTCACCCTCACCGTAACCTTAACCCTAACCCTAACCTTAACAATAACCCTAAACCTAACACTAACCTTAACCATAACCATAACCGTCACCATAAAACTAACAATAGTCCTAACACTAACCCTCACCATAACCTTAACCCTCATCCTCACCCTAAACCTCACTCTAACCTTAACACTACTCCTCAAACTAATCCTCACCCTCACCCTAACCGTAACCCTAATCCTCACCCTAACCCTCAACTTGACCCTTAATGTCACCCTCACCCTAACCCTAATCCTCATCCTAACCCTCACCCTAACCATGACCCTAACCATCATGCTAACCCTAACCCTCAACCTCACCCTCAGCCTCAGCCTAACACTAAGCCTATGCCTAAATCTACCCTAAACCTCACCCTCACCCTAGCCCTCACCCTAACCCTAATCCTAACCCTGACTCTCATCCTAACCCAAACGCTAACCCTAAAAATAACCCTAAACCTAACACTAACCCTCATTCTAAACATAAACCTCACCCTAACACTAACTCTCACCCTAACACTTACCCTCACACTAACCCTAACAATCACCCTAACATTAACACTCACCCTAACCCTAAACCTAACCCTCATCCTCACCCTAGACCTCAACTTAATCCTAAACCTCATCCTCACTCTAAACCTCACACTAACCCCAAAAACGAATCCTCAATCTAAACCACACCCTAACCCTAACCCTAAACCTCACCCTAACCCTAACCCTCACCCTTACTGTAATCCTCATTCTCAGCCTAACCCTCACCTTTACCCTTACTGTCACCCTCACCCTAACCCTCAAACTAACCCTAACCCTCATCCTAACCCTCACCCTGATCATAACCCTAAGCATCACCCTAATCCTAACCCTCACCCACAACCTAACCCTAACACTCACTCTCACACTAACGCTCAAATTAACACTTACTCTAACCCTAAACCTCACCCTCACCTTAACCCTAAACCTCAACCTCACACTCACCCTCAGCCTAACCCTAAACCTAAGCCTAACCCTCACCCTAACCCTCACACTCACCCTCACAGTAACCCTAAACCTAATCCTAAACATAACCCTAACCCTCACCGTAACCTTAACACTAACCATAACATTAACCCTAACACTAATCCTAAACCTAACCCTCACCCTAACACTAACTCTAAAATTGAACCTCACCCTCAACCTAACCCTAACTCTAAACCTCACACTAAACCTAACCCTAAACCTCACCCTCACCCTAGCGCTCACCTAACCCTAATCCTAAACCTAACCCTCACCCTAAACCTCACCCTAAGCCTCACCCTAACCCACACCCTAAACCTAATTCTAACATTCACCCTAAACCTAAACCTCACCCTCAGCCTAACCCTAAGCCTAACCATTAACCTAATCCTAAACCACACACTCACCCTCACCCTTACCCTAATCCTAACTCTAACCCTAACTCTAACCCTAACCCTCACACTAACCTTCATCCTAACCCTAACTAAACACTAACCCTAACCCTAACCGTCAACCTAACCCTCACCCTAAGCCTATCAAACCCTAAACCTCACCCTACCCCTAATCCTAACTCTAACTCTAATCCTAACCCTAAACCTCACACTTACCCTAACCCTAACCCTCACCCTCACCCTCACCCTCAACATAACCCTAAACCTAAAATTAAAAATAACCCTAACACGAACCCTAACCCTCAACCTAACTGTAACCCTCACCGTAACCCTAACCATCACCCTAACACTAACCCTAACCCTAACACTAACCCTCACTGTAACCCTAACACTCACACTCACCCTCACCCTAACACTAACCCTAACCCTAACCATCAACCTCACCCTAGCCCTCACCCTAACCCTAATTCTAACTCTTACCCTCACCTAACCCTCAACCCTTATCCTCACCCTAAACCTCACACTAACCCTAACCCTAATCCTCAATCTAGCCCTCCCCCTCCCCCTAACCCCTAACCGTCACACTTACCCTAACCCTCACCCTAACCGTCACACTTATCTTAACCCTCACCTACAGCCTAACCCTCAACTTTACCCTTACCTTCACCCTCACCTTAACACTCAATCTATCCCTAAACCTCATCCTAACCTTCAAGCTAACCATAACACTAACCATCACCCTAACCCTACCCCTCACCCTCAATCTCACCCTCACCCTAACTCTAATCCTAACCATAACCCTAATGCTAACCCTAACCCTCACCCTCAGCCTCATGCTCACTCCAAAAGTAACCTTAACCATAACACCAACAATAAACCTAACCCTAACCTCAATCCTAACCCTAACCCTCACCCTAACCCTAACGCTCCCCCTCACTGTAACTCTAACCCTCATCCTAACCCTCACACTAACCCTAATCCTCAGCCTCAGTGTAACACTAACCCTCACCCCCAACATCACCCTCAGCCTAAGCCTGAGCCTAACCCTAACCCTAACCCTAACCCTCACACACAACCTCACCTAACCCTAATCCTAACCCTAACCCTATCCCTAAGAATCAACCTAACCCTAACCCTCAACCTAACTTTCCCAATAGCCCAAACTCTAAACCTAATCCTCACTCTCAACCTAACCCTAACCCTAAACCTTACAATAAATCTCACTGTAACCCTAACCCTCACCATCACCCTCACCCTCACCAAAATCTAACCCTAACCCTAACAATAACACTAACCATAACCTTAACCCTAACCATAAACTTCACCCTCAGCCTCACTCTCACTGCAAACTTAAACCTAACCATAACATTAACATTAACCCTTACCCTAACCCTAACCCTAACCCTAACAATCACCCTAAACCAAATACTCAACCCCAGTCTCACCCTCAGCTTAACCCTAAGCCTAAGCCTAACCATAACCCTTACCATCACCCTCACCCTAACCCTAATACTAACCCTAACCCTATCCCTAAACCACAACCTAACCCTCACCCTCACCCTAATGCTAACACTAAACCTAACCCTAACCCTCACCCTAACCCTCCCCCTCCCCCTAACTCTAACCCTAAACCTCACCAGTACCCTAAACCTAACCCTAACCCTAAGCCTAAACCTCACCCTAAACCTCACCCTAACCCTCACCCTCACTCTCACCATGACCGTAACTCTAACCCAAACCCTAATAATAATACTAACCCTAAACCAAACACTAACACTAACCATAACCCTCACCCTGAGCCTCACCCTCGCCGCAAACTTAACACTAACCATAACACTAACAATAACCCTAACCCTAACCCTAAGCCAAACCCTAACCCTTACCCTAACCCTAACCCTCACCCTAACCCTAACCCTAACACTAATCCTAACCCTAAAACTAACCCTAACCCTAAACCTAACCCTAAACCTCATCCTAAACCTCACCCTAAACATAACCCTAACCCTCACCCTAAAGCTAACCATAACCGTCACTCTAACCCACACCCTAACCCTCACACTAACCCTAACCCTAACACTAACCCTAACTCTAACCTTAAACCTCTCCATCACCCTAAACCTAACTCTAACCCTAACCCTAAACCTAAACCTCACCCTAACCCTAACCTAACCCTCACCCTTACCCTCAGCTTAACCGTTACCCAAACCCTAAAATAACCCTAACCCAAACCCTAACCCTAATCCTCACCCTCACCGTAACCCTAACCCTAACCCAAGCCCTCACCCTAAACCTAACCTTAAACCTAACCCGAAACCTCACCATAACCCTAACCCTAAACCTCACCCTGAGCCTCACCCTCACCTTAAATTTAACATTAATCATAACACTAACAATAACCCTAACCCTAAACCTAATCCTAACCCTCACACTCACCCTAACACTAACCCCAACCCTAACCCTCACCCTAACACTAAACCTAACCCTAATCCTAAACCTCGCCATAATTCTAACCCTAACCCTCACCCTCACACTTGCCCTCATGCTAACCCTAATCCTAACACTAAACCTCATCCTAAACCTCACCTTAATCCTAACCCTAACCCATCCCTCACCCTAACCCTAACCCTCAACCTCACACTCAGCCTAACCCTAACACTAACCCTCACACTCAACCTCACCCTAAACCTAATCCTAACACTAAACCTAACCCTAACGCTAACCCTTACAGACACCCTAATGCTCACCCTAACCCTAACTCTAAACCTAAACCTCACCCTCACCCTAACCCTAACTCTAACCCTAACCCTAAACCTAAGCCTCACCTTAATCCTAACCCTTATCCTCACCCTCACTTTCACCGCAACCTTAACGCTAACCCTAACCCTAACAATAACCCTAAACCTAACACTAACCCTAACCCTAACCATAACCCTCACCCTAAATCTTCCCATAACCTTAACTCTAACCCGAAACCTCACCATCACCCTAATCCTAAACCTCACCCT
The DNA here is from genome assembly GCF_024711535.1 of Dipodomys merriami. Taxonomy (NCBI): domain Eukaryota; kingdom Metazoa; phylum Chordata; class Mammalia; order Rodentia; family Heteromyidae; genus Dipodomys; species Dipodomys merriami. The sequence continues at coordinate 330,613 of NW_027206341.1, read as the reverse complement.
CACCCTCACGCTCACCATATCTCTAACCCAAACCCTAAAAATAAACCTAACCCTAACACTAACACTAACCCTCATCCTCACTGTAAACCTAAACCTAACTCAAGCCCTCACCCTAACCCTAACCCTAATCCTAACCCTCACCCTAACCTTAAACCTCAACCTCACCGTAACCCTAACCATAACAGTCACCCTAACCCTAAACCTAACCCTAATCCTAAACCTTGCCATAATGCCAACCCAAACCCTCAAACTCACCCTTGCCCTCATCCTAACCCTAATCCTAACCCTAAACCTCATCCTAACCCTCACCCTAACCCTAAACCTCATCATAACCCTAACCATAACCCTAACCATCATGCTAACCCTAACCCTCAACCTCACCCTCAGTCTCAGCCTAACCCTAAACCTAACCCTAACCCTAACCCTAAAAATAACACTAAACCTAACCCTAACCCTCATTCTAACCATAAACCTCACCCTAACCCTAACCCTCACGGTAACTCTAACCCTCACCCTTACTGTAATCCTCATTCTCAGCCTAACCCTCACCTTTAACCTTACAGTCACCCTCACCCTAACCCTCACACTAACACTAACGCTCCTTCTAAACCTCACCCTGACCGTTACCCTAAGCATCACCCTAACCCTAAACCACACCCAAAACCTAACCCTAACACTAACCCTCACACTAACACTAACTCTAACCCTAAACCTCTCCCAAACCCTAACCCTCACCCTCACCCTAACTTTAACCTAACACTAAGCCTAACCATAACCCGAACCGTCACACTGACCCTCACTCTCACCCTAAACCTAATCCTAACCATAACCCTAACCCTCAACCTAACACTAACACTAAACCTAAACCTAACCCAAACACTAACCCTAACCCTAACCCTCACCCTAACCCTAACTCTAAAATTAAACCTCACCCTCACCCTAACCCTAACCCTACACCTCACCCTAACCCTAACCCAAAACTTCACCTTCACCCCAGCAATCACCCTAACCCTCATCCTATCCCTAACCCTCATCCTAACCCTCAACCTAACCCTAATCCTAACACTCACCCTAAACCAAAACCTCACCATCAACTTCATCATCAGCCTAAACCTAAGCCTAACCCTAAACCGAACTCTAACCCACACTCTCACTCTCACCCTAACCCTAATCCTAACACTAACCCTAACTCTAACCCTAACCCTCACACTAACCCCCACTCTAACTGTAACATAACACTAACTCTAACCCTAACCCTCACACTAACCCTCACCGTAAGCCTCAATCTAACCCTAAACCTCACCCTAAAGCTAACCCTAACTCTAACACTAATCCTAACCCTAAAGGTCACCCTAACCCTAACCCTAACCCACACCCTGACCCTCACCCTATATATAACCCTAAACCTAAAATTAAAAATAACCTTAACACTAAACCTAAACCTCACCCTAACTGTAACCCTCACCCTAACCATAACCCTCACCCTAACACTTACCCTCACCCTAACCCTAACCCTAACCCTAACACTAACCCTCACACTAACCCTAACACTCACCCTAACCCTAAACCTCACCCTAACCCTAACCCTTACACTAACCCTCACCCTCACCCTAGCCCACAACCTAACCCTAATTCTAACCCTTATCCTCACCTAACCCTAACCCTCATCCTCATCCTAAGCCTCACATTAAACCTAACCCTCACCCTCACCCTAACCCCTAACCCTCACACTTACCCTAACCCTCACCCTAACCCTAACCCTCAACCTTATCTTAACCCTCAGCCACACCTTAACCCTCAACTTTCCCCTTACCATCGCCTCTCCCTAACACACACCCTATCCCTAAACCTCATTCTAACCTTCAAGCTAACCGTAATCCTAACCATCAACCTAACCATAACCCTCACCCTCAATCTCACCCTCAGCCTAAACCTCAGCCTAAGCCTAACCCTAACACTAACTCTCACCCTCACCCTAGCCCTCACCCTAATCGTAACCCTAAACCTCATCCTAACCGTCACTTTAATTCTATACCTAACTATCACCAAACACTAATCCTCACACCCACCCTCACCCTCGGCCTAAGCCTAAGTGTAACCCTAACCCTCACACTCACCCTCACCCAAACCTAATCCTAAACCTTACCCTAACCCTAAACCTCAAATTAACCCTCACCCTAACCCTAACCCTAACACTAACCCTAACCCTAACCCTGACCCTAACCCTAACCCTGACCCTAAACTTAACCATAACCCTAACACTAACCCTCACACTAACCCTAACCCTCACCCTAAACCTAAACCTCACCCTAAACCTAACCCTAACCCTCAACCTCACCCTTAACCCTCAACCTCACCCTAACCCTAATCCTAACCCTAACCCTCACCCTCTCTTCAAAGGTAACCTTAACCATAACACTAACAATAACCCTAACCCTAACCCTAACCCTAACCCTCACCCTCACCCTAACCCTAATCCTAACCCTAACCCTCACCCTAACCCTAAACCTTACCCTCACCATAACACTAACCCTCATCCTAACACTCAACCTAACCCTAATCCTCACCCTCAACATGACACTAACCCTAACCCCCACCCTCACCCTCAGCCTAACCCTAAGCCTAAGCCTAACCCTAACCCTAACCCTCACACTCACAGTCACAGTAACTCTAATCCTAACCCTAACCCTAACCATAAACCTCACCCTCAGCCTCACTCTCACTGCAAGCTTAACCCTAACCATAACACTAACAATAACCCAAACTCTAACCCTAACCCTAACCCTAACCCTAACTCTAACCCTAAACCTAACCCTAACCCTAATCTTCACCCCCACCCTCAGCCTCAGCCTAACCCTAAGCCTAACCCTAACACTAACCCTAACTCTAATCCTAAACCTCACCCTCACCCTAACTCTATCTCTAAACCTAACCCTAAACCTCACCTTAACCCTAACCCTAAACCTCACCCGCACCCTCACCTTCACCGTAACTCTAACCCTAACCCTAACAATAACATTAACCCTAAGAATAACCATCACCCTAACCCTAATCATCATTCCCATCCTCACCCTTAGCCTAAGCCTAAGCCTAAGCCTAAGCCTAAACCTAACCCTCACCCTCACACTGACCCTAACCCTAACCCTAACCCTAACCCTATCCCTGAACCTTAACCTAACCCTCACCCTAATGCTAACACTAAACCTAAACCTAACCCTCACCCTAACCCTCCCCTTAACCCTAACTCTAAACCTAAACCTCACCAGCACCCTGACCCTAACCTTAAACCTAAACCTCACCCTAAAACTCACCCTAACCCTCACCCTCACCCTCACTCTCACCGTGACCGTAACTCTAACCCTAACCCTAACAATAACAGTAACCTTAAACCTAACCCTAAACATAACCCTCAAATGAGCCTCACCCTCACTGCAAAATTAACACTAACCATAGCACTAACAATAACCCTAACCTTAACCCTAAGCCTAACCCTAAAACTAACCCTCACCTTAACCCTAACCATAAACCTAACCCTAACCCTGAAAGTAACACTAACCCTAACCATAACCAAAAACCTCATCCAAACCCTCACCCTAAACCTAAGGCTAACCCTCACCCTAACCCTAACCCTCACCTTGACAATCCGCATAAGCCTAACCCGAACTCTAACCCTCACCCTAACCCTCACCCTAAACCTAACCCTAACACTAACCCTAACTCTAACCCTAAATCTCACGATCAACCTAACCCTAACTCTAACTCTAACCCTATACCTAAACTTCAACCTAAACCTAACCCTAACCCTCAGATTAACCCTCACCCTAACCCTAACCTAACACTAACCCTAACCCTAACCCTCACACTAACCCTCACTCTAAGCCTAACCCTAACCCTAACCCTCACCCTCATCCTCAACATAACCCTAAACATAAAATTGAAAATAACCCTAGCAGGAACCCTAACCCTCAACCTATCTTTAACCCTAATCCTAAACCTAACCCTTACCCTAACCCTCCCCTTAACCCTAACTCTAAACCTAAACCTCACCAGCACCCTAACCCTAACCTTAAAACTAAAGCTCATCCTAAACCTCACCCTAACCCTCACCCTCACCCTCACTCTCACCGTGACCGTAACTCTAACCCTAACCCTAATAATAACACTAACCTTAACCCTAAACCTAACCCTAACACTAACCATAACCCTCAACCTGAGCTTCACCCTCACTGCAAAATTAACACTAACAATAAACCTAACCTTAACCCTAGGCCTAACCCTAACCCTAAACCTCACCTTAACCCTAACCATAAACCTAAACCTAACACTAACCCTAACCCTAAAAGTAACATTAACCCTAACCATAACCAAAAACCTCATCCAAAACCTCACCCTAAACCTAACGCTAAGCCTCACCCTAATCCTAACCCTCACCCTCACAATCCGCCTAAGCCTAACCCGAACACTAACCCTCACACTAATCATCACCCTAAACCTAACACTAACACTAACCCTAACTCCAACCCTAAACCTCACAATCAACCTAACCCTAACTCTAACCCTAACCCTATACCTAAACCTCAACCTAAACCTAACCCTAACCCTCACACTAACCCTCACCCTAACCCTAACCTAACACTAACCCTAACCCTATTCCTCACACTAACCCTCATGCTAAGCCTAACTCTAACCCTAAACCTGACCCTAACCCTAACCCTAACTCTAACCTAATCCTAACCTTAAACCTCACCCTAACCCTAACCCTAACCTTCACCCTCACCCTCACCCTCAGCGTAACCCTAAATTTAAAATTAAAAATAATCCTAGCAGGATACCTAACCCTCAACCAATCTGTAACCCTAAACCTAAACCTAACCCTCACCCTAACACTTACCCTCACCCTAACCCTAACCCTAATTCTAACCCTAATCCTAAACCTAAATCTCTCCCTAAACCTAACCCAAACCCTCACCCTCACCCTCAATCTCACACTCACCCTAACCCAAATCCTAACCCTAACCCTAATCCTAACCATAACCCTCACCCTCAGCCTCACCCTCACTCCAAAAATAACCTTAACCATAACACTAACAATAAACCTAACTCTAAACCTAATCCTAACCCTCACCCACACCCTAACCCTAATCCTAACCCTAACCCTCACACTAACCCTAACCCTCATGCTCACTGTAACCCTAACCCTCATCCTAACCCTCACCCTAACTCTAATCCTCACCGTCACTGTAACACAAACGCTCACTCCCACCCTCACCCTCAGCCTAACCCTAAGCCTAAGCCTAAACCTAACCCTAACCCACACAATCACCCTCACCCTAACCCTAATCCTAACCCTAACCATATCCCTAAAAATCAACCTAACCCTAACCCTCACCCTAACCCTCCCACTAACCCTAACTCTAAACCTAATCCTCACCCTCAACCTAACCCTAACCCTAAACCTCACCCTAAATCTCACCTAACCCTCACCCTCACGCTCACCCTCACCGTAACTCTAACCCTAACCCTAACAATAACACTAACCATAACCCTAACCCTAACCATAAACCTCACACTCAGCCTCACCCTCACTGCAAACTTAAACCTAACACTAACCATAACACTAACATTAACCCTTACCCTAACCCTAACCCTAACCCTAACCCTAACTCTAACCCTAACCCTAAACCTAACCTTAATCCTCACTCCCACGCTCAGCCTCATTCTAACCCTAAGCCTAACCCTAACATTAACCCTAACTTTGACCCTAAACCTCACCCTCACTCTAACCCTATCTCTAAACCTAACCCTAAACCTCAGCTTAACCCTAACCCTAACCCTAACCGCACCCTCACCCTCACTTTAACTCTAACCCTAACCCTAACTATAACACTAACCCTAACCCTAACCATCACCCTAACCCTAATCCTCACCCCCAGCCTCACCCTCAGCCTAACCCTAAGCCTAAGCCTAACCCTAACCCTCACCCTCACCCTAACCCTAATCCTAACCCTAACCCTCACCCTCACTCTCACAATGACAGTAAATCTAACCCTAACCCTAACAGTAATACTAACCCTAACTCAAACCCTAACACTAACCATAACCCTCATTCTGAGCCTCACCCTCACCGCAAACTTAACACTAACCAAAACACTAACAATAACCCTAACCCTAACCCTAATCCTAAACTTAACCTTAACCCTAACCCAAACCCTCACCCTAACCCTAACCCTAAAACTAACCCTAATCGTAACCCTAAAACTAACCCTAAGCATAACCATATCCACAAACCTCATCCTAAACCTCACCGTAAACCTAACCCTAACCCTCACCCCCACGATCGGCCTAAGCCTAAGCCTAAGCCTAACCCGAACTCTAACCCTCACCCTAACCCTCACAAACCCTCACCCTAACCCTAACTCTAACACTAACCCTAACTCTAAGCCTAAACCTCACCCTCACCCTAACCCTAACTCTAACCCTCACCCTAACCCAAAAGCTCACCCTCACTGTAACCCTAACAGTAACCCTCACCCTAACCATAAACCTAACCCTAATCCTAAATCTCACCATAATGCTAACCCTAACTCTCACCCTCACACTTGCTCTCATCCTAACCCTAATCCTAACCTTAACCTCATCCTAAACCTCACCCAAATCCTAAACCAATCCCTCACCCTCACCCTCAGACTAACCCTAACCCTAACCCTAACCCTAACCTCACCCTAAACCTAATCCTAACACTAACCCTAACCCTAACCCTAACCCTCACCCTAACCCTCCCCCTAACACTAACTATAACCTAAACCTCACCCTCACCCTAAACCTAACTCTAACCCTAACCCTAAACCTAAACCTCAACCTAACCCTAAACCTTAACCTCACCCTCACCCTTACCGTAACCTTAACCCTAACCCTAACCCTAACAATAACCCTAAACCTAACACTAACCCTAACCCTAACCATAACCCTCACCCTAACGGTAACCCTCACCCTAACACTTACCCTAACTCTCAGCCTCAACGTAACCTTATCCCTAACCCAAACAATAACCCTAAAGCTAACACTAACCCTAACCATAACCATAACCCTCACCCTAACGCTATAACTCACCCTAACACTAACCCTCACCCTAAAACTAACCCTAGTCCTAACACTAACCCTCACACTAACCCTAATCATCACCTTAACCCTAAACCTCAACCTAAACCTATCCCTAACCCTCACCCTCACCGTAGCCCTCACCCTAACCCTAACCCTCATTATCACCCTAAAACTCACTCTAACCTTAACACTATCCTCAATCTTATCCTCACCCTCACCCTAACCCTAAACCTAATCCTCACTCTAACCCTCATCTTGACCCTTACTGTCACCCTCACCTTAAACCTCACCCTAAACCTAACCCTCATCCTAACCCTCACCCTAACCATGACCCTAACCATCATGCTAACACGAACCCTCAACCTCACCCTCAGCCTCAGCCTAACACTAAGCCTAAGCCTAACCCTAAACCTAATCCTCACTCTCACCCTAGCCCTCACCCTAACCCTAATCCTAACCCTGACCCTCATCCTAACCCTAACCCTAACCCTAAAAATAACCCTAAACCTAACCCTAACCCTCATTCTAACCATAACACTCACCCTAACCCTAAACCTCACCCTAACACTTACCCTCACCCTAACACTAACCCTAACCCTAACACTAACCCTCACAATAACCCTAAAGATCACCCAAAACCTAACACTCACCCTAACCCTAATCCTAACCCTCATCCTCACCCTAGCCCTCAACCCAACCTTAACCCTCATCCTCACCCTAAACCTCACACTAACCCCAAAAACGAATCCTCAATCTAAACCACACCCTAACCCTAACCCTAACCCTAACACTCACCCTAGCCCCAACACTCACCCTTACCGTAATCCTCACTCTCAGCCTATCCCTCAACTTTACCCTTACTGTCACCCTCACCCTAATCCTCACAATAAGCCTAACCCTCATCCTAACCCTCACCCTGACCATAAGCCTAAGCATCACCCTAATCCTGACCCTCACCCACAACCTAAACCTAACACTCACTCTCACACTAACCCTCACACTAACACTAACTCTAACCCTAAACCTCAACCTCACCCTAACCGAACTCTCACCCTCATAATCACCCTCAGGCTAACCCTAAGACCAACCCTAACCCTCACCATAACCCTCACACTCACCCTCACAGTAACCCTAATCCTAATCCTAACCATAACCCTAACCCTCACACTTACCCTAACACTAACCCTAACCCTAACCCTCACCCTAACACTAACTCTAAAATTAAACCTCACCCTCAACCTAAACCTAACCTTAAACCTCACCCTAAGCATAAACCTAAACCTCACCCTCACCCTAGCCCTCAGCCTAACCCTAATCCTAACCCATATCCCTCACCCTTACCTTCACCCTAACCCTAATCCTAACACTCAGCCTAAACCTAACCCTCACCTTCAACCTCACCCTCAGCCTAATGCTAAGCCTTATTCTAAACCTAAGCCTAGCCCACACACTCACCCTCACCCTAATCATAATCCTAACCCTAACCCTAACTCTAACCCTAACCCTCACACTAACCCTCACCCTAACCTTAACCCTAACTCTAACGCTAACGCTCACCCTAACCCTAACCCTAACTCTAACCCTAATCCTAACCCTAAACCTCACACTAACCCTAACCCTCACCCTCACCCTCACCCTCAACCTAACCCTTAACCTAAAATTAAAAATAACCCTAACACGAACCCTAACCCTCAACCTAACTGTAACCCTCACCCTAACCCTAACCATCACGCTAACACATACCCCCACCCTAACACTAACCATAACCTTAACACTAACCCTCACAGTAACCCTAACACTCATCCTAACCCTAAACCTCACCCTAACCCTAACACTAACCCTAACCCCCAGCCTCACCCTAGCCCTCACCCTAACCCTAACCCTAATTCTAACTCTTATCCTCACCTAACCCTAAACCCTTATCCTCACCCTAAACCTCACACTAACCCTAACCCTAATCCTCAATCTAACCCTCACCCTCACCCTAACCCCTAACCCTCACACTTACCCTAACCCTCACCCTAACCCTAACCCTGACCCTTTTCTTAACCCTCACCCATAGCCTAACCCTCAACTTTACCCTTACCTTCACCCTCACCCTAACAATCAATCTATCCCTAACCCTCATCGTAACCTTCAAGCTAACCGTAACACTAAACGTCACCCTTACCCTAAACTTCACCCTCAATCTCACCCTCACCCTAACACTAATCCTAACCCTAAACCTAATCCTAACCCTAACCCTCACCCTCAGCCTCACACTCACTCCAAAAGTAACCTTAACCATAAAACTAACAATAAACCTAACTCTAACCCTAATCCTAACCCTCACCCTCACCCTAACCCTAATCCTAAAGGTAACCCTCACCCTAACCCTAACCTTCACCCTCACTGTAACCCTAACCCTCATCCTAACCCTTACCCTAAATCTAATCCTCACCGTCAGTGTAACACAAACGCTCACTCCCACCCTCACCCTCAGCCTAACCCTAAGCCTAAGCCTAACCCTAACCCTAACCCTCACACTCAACCTCGCACTAACCCTAATCCTAATCCTAACCCTATCCCTAAAAATCAACCTAACCCTAAGCCTCCCACAAACCCTCCCACTAACCCTAACTCTAAACCTAATCCTCACCCTCAACCTAGCCCTAACCCTAAACCTCACCCTAAATGTCACCTAACCCTAACCCTCTCCCTCACCCTCACCCTCACCGTAACTCTAACCCTAACCCTAACAATAACACTAACCATAACCCTAACCCTAACCATAAACCTCGCACTCAGCCTCACCCTCACTGCAAACTTAAACCTAACACTAACCATAACACTAACCTTAACCCTTACCCTAACCCTAACCCTAACCCTAACTCTAACCCTAACCCTAACCCTAACCCGAATCCTCACGCCCACGCTCAGTCTCATTCTAACCCTAAGCCTAACCCTAACATTAACCCTAACTTTAACCCTAAACCTCACCCTCACCCTAACCCTATCTCTAAACCTAAACCTAAACCTCAGCTTAACCCTAACCCTAACCCTACCCGCACCCTCACCCTCACTTTAACTCTAACCCTAACCCTAACAATAACACTAACCCTAACCCTAACCATCACTCTAAACCTAATCTTCACCCCCAGCCTCACCCTCAGCCTAACCCTAAGCCTAAGCCTAACCCTAACCCTCACAGTCACCCTAACCCTAATCCTAACACTAACCCTATCCTTAAACCTCAACCAAACCCTCACCTTCACCCTAATGCTAACACTAAACCTAACCCTAACCGTCACCCTAATACTCCCCCTCACCCTAGTTCTAACCCTAAACCTCACCAGCACCCTAACCCTTACCCTAACCATAAACCTTACCCTAAACCTCACCCTAACCCTCACCCTCACTCTCACCATGACCGTAACTCTAACCCGAACCCTAACAATAATACTAACCCTAACCCAAACTCTAACACTAACCATAACCCTCACCCTGAGCCTCACCCTCACCGCAAACTTAACACTAACCATAACACTAACAATAACCCTAACTCTAACCCTAATCCTAAACTTAACCCTAAACCTAACCCAAAACCTCACCCTAACCCTAACCCTAAAACTAACCCTAATTGTAACCCTAAAACTAACCCTAACCATAACCATAACCACAAACCTCATCCTAACCCTCACTTTAAATCTAACCCTAACACTCACCCTAAACCTAGCCCTAAACCTCACCCCCACGCTCAGCCTAAGCCTAAGCCTAAGCCTAACCCGACCTCTAACCCTCACCCTAACTCACACCCTAACACTCACCCTAACTCTAACCCTAACACTAACCCTAACTCTAACCCTAAACCTCACCCTCACCCTAACCCTACCACTAACCATCACCCTAACACTAAACCTCACCCTCACTGTAACCCTAACAGTAACCCTCACCCTAACCATAAACCTAACCCTAATCCTAAACCTCACCATAATGCTAACCCTAAACCTCACCCTCACACCTGCCCTCATCCTAACCCTAATCCTAACCTTAACCTCATCCTAAACCTCACCCAAATCCTAAACCTAACCCTCACCCTCACCCTCAGACTAACCCTAACCCTAACCTTCACACTCAACCTCACCCTACCCCTAATCCTAACACTAACCCTAACCCCAACCCTAACCCTCACCCTAACCCTCCCCCTAACACTAACTCTAAACCTCACCCTCACCCTCACCCTCACCCTAACCCTAACTCTAACCCTAACCTTAAACCTAAACCTCCACCTAACCCTAAAACTTACCCTCACCCTCACCCTCACCGTAACCTTAACCCTAACCCTAACCCTAACAAAAACCCTTAACCTAACACTAACCCTAATGCTAACCATAACCCTCACCCTAATGGTAACCCTCACCCTAACACTTAACCTCACCCTCACCCTCAACGTAACCTTAACCCTAACCCAAACAATAACTCTAAAGCTAACACTAACCCTAACCCTAACCATAACACTCACCCTAACGCTATAAGTCACCCTAACACTAACCCTCACCCTAAAATTAACCCTAGTCCTAACACTAACACTCACACTAACCCTAACCATCACCTGAACCCTAAACCTCAACCTAACCCTATCCCTAACCCTCACCCTCACCCTAGCCCTCACCCTAACCCTTACCCTCATCCTAACCCTAAACCTAACCCTCACCCTAACCTTAACGCTAAACCTCACATTAACCCTAACCCTCATCCTCAACATCAACCTCAGCTTAACCCTAACCCTAACCTTAATCCAAACGCTAACCCTCACCCTCACTCTCACCCTGACTCTAAACCTAACCCTAAACAAAACCCTCACCATAATCCTAACCCTATCCCTGACCTTCACCCTAACCCAAACCCTAATCCTACCCCTAACCCTCACCCTCACACTAAACTTTACCCTCACCCTAACCCTAAACCTAACCCTCATCCTAACACTAAACATAACCCTAACCCTCACACTAACCTTATCCCTAATACTATCCCTCACCAAAACCTTAACCCTCAACCTCACCCTCAACCTCACCCTAACCCTCACCCTCACTCTCACCCTAAAAATAACCATAACCCTAACCCTCACACTAAACCTAACTCTGACACTCACCCTCACCCTCAACCTAAGCCTAAGCCTACACCTAAGCCTAATCCTAAACCTAACTCTCACTCTCACCCTGACCCTAAACCTAAACCTTACCTTAACCCTAAACCTAACCCTAGTACTCACCCTAACCCTTACCCTCACCGTCACCCTAACCCTAAACCTAACCCTCACCCTAACCCTAACACTAACCCTAACTCTCACCGTAAACCTATCCTTAACCTTAATGCTATCCCTAACCCTCACCCTTCCGCTAAACCTCCCTCTAACCCTTACCCTCACCCTATCCTTCACCCTAACCCTAACCCTAACACTAAACCTAAACCCCATCCTCACCCTAAACCTAACCGTAAGTCTCACCCTCTCCCTCAACCTCACCCTAACCCTAACCCAAACCCTCAACTGAACCCTCACCCTAACGCTCACCCTAACCCTCAAATTAACCCTCACCCTCACCCTCACCCTTACCCTCACCTTAAACCTTACCCTCACCCTAAACCTAACCCTAAACCTAACGATAACCCTCACCCTCACCTAACCTAACCTGGATCCTAACCCTCACCCTAAACCTCAACCTAACTCTAACGCTATACCTAAAACTCACCCTCAAACTAAACCTCATCCTAACCCTTACCCTGACTATAACCCTAACCCTAACCCTAATCCTCACCTTAACCCTCACCCTAAAACTCACCGTAACCCTAATGCTAACACTAAACCTCACTCTCATCCTAACCCTCACACTTATCCTTATCCTCACACTAACCCTAACCCTAACCCTACACCTCACCCTACCCCTAACCCTCACCCTAACCCTAACCCTAACCCTCACCCTAACTCTAACGTTATCCCTAAACCTCACCCTCACCCTAAACCTCATCCTAACACTTACCCTCACTATAACCTTAACCCTAACCCTAACCCTAATCCTCACCATAACCCTAACCCTCACCCTAACCCTAACCGTCACCCACACCATAAAACTCACCCGAACCCGAACCCTCACCCTCACCCTAAACCGATCCTAAACCTCACCCTAACCCTAACCCTCAGTCTAAACCTAACTCTAACCCTCATCCTCATACTAAACCAAACCCTCACCTTAACCTTCACACTAACCCTCACCCTAATTCTAACGCTAACCCTAAACCTCACTCTCACCCTAACCCTCACTCTTATCCTTATCCTCACACTAACCCTAACCCTAACCCTAAACCTCAAATTAACCTTATACCTCACCCTAACCCTACCCCTACCCCCTCAACCTACCCTTCACCCTAACCCTAACCCTAAGCCTAACTCTGACACTAACCCTATCCCAAACCCTCAACTTCACCCTAACCCTTACTGTCACCGTCACCCTAAACCTCACCCTAAACCTAACCCTCAACTACACCTCACCCTAACCCTAACCCTAACCCTAACCCTCACCCTAACCCTCACCCTAATCCTAACCCTATCCCTAACGCTCACCCTAACCCTAAACCTAACCCTAAACCTAACCCTCACCCTCACCCTAACCCTTACCCTCACCCTAACACTAAAACTAACACTCGGCCTAATTATCATCCTAACCCTCACACTAACCCTAAACCTCAACCTAACCATAACCGTAAACCTCAGCCAAACCCACTTCTTAAACCTAACCCTAACCCTCAACCCAACCCTAACCCTAACCCTAACTCTAACCCTCATCCTAACCCTAAACCTCACCCTCACCCTCACCCTCACCCTCAGCCTAACCCTAACCCTAAATCTAAACCTAAACCTAACCCTCACACTCACCCTCACCCTAACTCTAACACTAACCCTAACAATGACCCTGACCCTAACCTCAACCCTATCACTAACCCTCACCCTCACCCTCAACCTAAACCTCACTCTCACCCTAAACCTAACCCTAACACTCACCCTAAACCTAAGCCTTAACCTAAACCTCACCCTCACCCTAAACCTCACCCTAACCCTTACCCTCACCTGAACCCTAAACCTAACCCTCAGCCTAACCTTATCCTAACCCTAACCCTAAACCTAACCCTCACCCCAACCTTAACGCTAATCCTAACCCTAACCCTCACATTAACCCTAACCCTCAACCTCACCCTCAACCTCACCCACATCCTAACCCTAAGCCTACCCCTAATCCAAACACTAACTCTAACCCTCACCATAACTCTAAACCAAACCAAAACCCTCACACTAATCATAAATCTAACCCTAAACCCTCACCCTAACCCTAACCCTAATCCAAAACCTAACCCTCACCCTCACTGTAACCCTTACCCTCACTCTAAACCTTACCCTCACCCTAACCCTAAACGTAACCCTCAGCCTAACCCTCATCCTAACCCTAACCGTCACCCTAACATTAACCCTAACCGTAAACCTGACCCTCACCTAAACCCTAACCCTCAACCTCACCCTCAACCTCACCCTCATGCTCACACTAACCCTCACACTAACCCTCACTCTAACCCTAACCCTAACCCTAATCCTCACCCTAAACCTAACTCTAACCCTCACCCTCATACTAACCCTAAACCTCACCTTAACCCTCATCCTAAACCTAACCCTAACCCTAACGCTAACCCTAACCCTCACCCTAACACTTATCCTCACAGTAACCCTAACCCTAACCCTAACCCTCACCCTAACCCTAACCGAAACCTCACCCTCACCTTTACCCTAACCCTCGCCATCACCCCAACCATCACCACCACCCTAACACTCACCTACACCCTCACACTCACTCTCAGGCTCACCCCCACCCTAACCATCACCCTCACCCTAAACATCACTCTAACCCTAACCCAAACACTAACGTTAGCCCTAATCCTCACCCTAAACCTAATCCTCAACTTATACCTCACCCTCACCCTAATCCTCAACCTAACCCTAACCCTAAGCCTTTCCTAAGCAAATCCCTCACCCTCACCCTAACCCTAATCAGAACCCTAACCCTAATCCTAAACCTAACCCTAATGCTAACCTTAAACCTCAACCTCTCCATAACCCTCACCCTAACCCTTACCCTCACATTAAACATAACCCTAATCCTAACCCTCACCCTCACCCTAACCGTAATACTCACCCTAACCCTAATCCTCAGCCGAAACCTAACCGTCAGCCTAAACATCACCCTAACTCTAACTGTCAACCTAAGCCTCACACTCACACTAACCCTAACCCTAATCCTAGCCCTAACTCTAACACTAACCCTAAACCTCAACCTAACCCTCACCCTAACCTTAACCCTAAAACTAACCCTAACCCTAACCCTCAACCTAACCCTCAAACTAACCCTAAACCTAACCCTAAACCTCACCCTCAGCCTCACCCTAATCCTAACCCTAAAACTAAACCTCACCCTAACCCTAAACCTAAGCCTCAACCTCACCCTCACCCTCACCATAACTCTAACCCTAACACTGAAAATAACACTAATCCTTACCCTAAACCTAACCCTAACCCTAACCATAATGCAAACACTCACCCTCACCCTGACCCTAATCCTCACCCTAACCCTCACCCTCACAGTAACTCTAACCCTCATACTAACTCTCACCCTAAACCTAACCCTAACCTTAAACCTTACCCTAACACTAACCCTAATCCTCACCCTCACCATAGCTCTCAACCTAACCTTAATTGTAACCCTAATCCTCATCCTAACCCTCACCCTAACCCTAACCCTAACCCTCACCCTAACCCTAAACCTAACCCTAAACCTCACCCTAACCCTAAACCTAATCCTCACCCTCACCCTTACCCTCAACTTCACTCTAACCCTAACACTAACAATAAACCTATCACTAAGCCTAACCCTAAACTTCGCACTCACCTTCACCCTTACCTGAATCATAACCCTAAACCTAACCCTTACCCTAACCCTCCCCCTAACTCTCACCCTAATACTAACCCGAACCCTAACACTAACCCTACCCCTGACCCTCACCCTAACGCTAACTCTAACCCTAAACTTCACCCTCACCCGAAACCTCATTCTAACCCTAACCCAAACCCTAAACCTAACCCTAACAATAACGCTAACACAAATCCTAACCCTCACCCTAACCATAAACATCACCCTAACCCAAAACCTCACCCTAACACTTACACTCACACTAACACTAAACCTAACCCTAAAACTAACCCTCACACTAACTCTAACCCTAAGCCTAATCCTAAACTTCAATGTAACCCTCACCCTCACCCTAAACCTAACACTAACCCTATCACTAAAGCTCACCCTCACCCTCACCCTAACACTATATCTAACCATAAACCTCACCCTCACCCTCACTCAAACCCTAACCCTAAACCCCACCCTAACCCTAACCCTAACCCTCACCCGAACCCTCATGCTCACTGTAACTCTAACCCTAACCCTAACAATAGCATTAACACTAACCCTAACCATCAACCTAACCCTAATCCTCACCCCAACCCTCACCCTCAGCCTAACCCTAAGCCTAAACTTAACCCTCACCCTAACCCTCACACTCAACCTCACCCTAACCCTAATCCTAAACTTAATCCTATCCCTAAACCTCAACCTAAACCTCACCATCACCCTAACCCTAACACTAATGCTATCCCTAAACCTCACCCTAACCCTCCCTCTAACACTAACTCTAACCCTAAACCTCACCCTCACCCTAACCCTAAACCTCACCCTAAACCTCACTCTAACCCTAAACCTCACCCTCCACCTCACCGTACCTCGAAACCTAATCCTAACAATAACACTAACCCTAACAGTAACACTAACCCTAACCGTAACCGTAACCCTAAGGGTAACCATAAACCTCACCCTCAGCCTCATCCTCAGCCTAACCCTAAGCCTAACCCTAACCCTAACCCTGACCATAAACCTAACCCTAACCCTAACCCTATACCTAACCTTAACACTAAACCTAACCCTGACACTAAACCTAACCCTAATCCTCAGCTTAACCCTCACCCTAATGCAAACCCTAATCTGAACCCTCACCCTAACCCTAAGCCTAACCCTAACTCTAATCCTAAGCTTCAAACAAACTCTACCCTAAACCTAATCCTAAACCTAACCTTATCCCTAAACCTAACCCTCACTGTAACCCTCAACCTAGCCCTCACCCTAACCCTAATCCTAACCCTAAACCTCATCTTAACTCTCACTCTAACCCTAACCCTAACGCTCACCCTCATGCTCGGCCTAAGCCTAAACCTAAGCCTAACCCTAACCCTAAACCTCACCAGAACCCTAAACCTACCACTAACCCGAACTCTAACCCTAAACCTCACTCTCACGCTGACACTAAATCTAACCCTAACCCTAAACCTCATCCTAACCCTCATCCTCAACCTAACCTGAACCGTAACCCTAACCCTAAACCTAACAGTACCCCTAACCCTAACAGTAACCCTCACCCTAACAATAACCCTCACCCTAACACTAATCCTAACACTCACACTAACTCTCAAACTAACCCTAACCATCACCCTAACCCTAAAACTCACCCTAACCCTAACACTAACCCGCACCCTCACCCAAGCCCTCACCTTAAACCCTAAGCCTCATCCTCACCCTAAACCTCACCCTAATCCTAACACTAATCCTCAATCTAACCCTCACCCTATCCCTAACCCTCACCCTAACCCTAACTCTAGCCATAAACATCACCCTCACCCTAACCCTAACTATAACCCTAACCCTAACACTAAACTTCACCCTAACCCTAACACTAACCCTCACATTAACCCTAACACTCACCCTCATTCTCACCCTCAGCATTACCCTAAGCCTAAGCCTAACACTAACCCTAACCCTCACACTAACCCTAAACCTAACATTAACCTTAACCCTAACCCTCAACTTCAACCTCACCCTCAGCCTAACCCTAAACCGAACGCTAAATCTAACCCTAATACACACACTCACCCTCATCCTAATCCTAATCCTAACGCTAACCTTAACCCTAACTCTAACCATCCCCCTAACTCTCACCCTAACCCTAACGCTATCACTAACCCTAACCTAACCCTCAACCTAACCCTCATCCTAACCCTACTCTAACCCTAAATCTCACCTTCAGCCTAACCCTAACTCTAAACCTAACCCAAACCTTAAACCTCACCCTAACACTAATCCTAAACCGCATCCTTACCCTCACCCTCACCCTACCCTTAACCCTAAACCTAACCCTAACAATAACCCTAACCCTATTCCTAACCCTCACCCTAACCATAAACCTCACCCAAAACCAAATCCTCAACCTAAAACTTACCCTCACCCTAACACAAACTCTAACCCAAAAACAAACCTTCACCCTAACCCTCCCCCTAACCCTATATCTAACCCTGAACCTGACCCTCACCCTAACCCTAACCCTAACCCTAAACCCCACCCTAACCCTAACCCTAGCACTCAACCTCATGTTCGGCCTAAGCCTAAGCATAAGCATAAGCCTAACCCTAACCCTAACCCTCACCCTAACCCTAATACTAACACTAACCCTAACTCTAACCCTAAACCTCACACTCACCATAACCCTAACTATAACCCTAACCCAAAACCTAAACCTAAGCCTAAACCTAACCCTCACCCTCACCCTCACCATAACCCTAACCCTAACCCTAACCCTAACAATAACCCTCATCCTAACCATAACCTTCACCCTAAACCTAACCCTCACCCTAACACCCACACTCACACTAACCCTAACCATCACCCTAACCCTAAACCTCACCCTAACCCTAACCCTCACCCTCAACCTAGCCCTCAACCTAACCCTAAACCTAACCATCATTCTAAACCTAATCCTCATCCCCACCCACACCCTAAGCCTAACCCTAAGCCTAAGCCAAACCCTAACCCTAACCC
Organism: Dipodomys merriami; assembly: GCF_024711535.1. NCBI lineage: Eukaryota > Metazoa > Chordata > Mammalia > Rodentia > Heteromyidae > Dipodomys > Dipodomys merriami. Next base: position 311,522 of record NW_027206341.1, on the reverse strand, counting down.
TCACATTCACCCTTACTGCAAACCTAATCCTAAACCTAACCCTAACTCTAATATTAAACCTAAACCTAAACCTCACCCTAATTCTAACTCTAACCCTAACCCTAACCATCTGCCAAACCCTCCCCCTAAACCTAACTCTAACCCTAAACCTCACCCTCACCCTAACCATAACCCTAATCCTAAACCTCACCTTAACCCTGATCCTAACCCTCACCCTCACCCTCACCCTCACTGTTACTCTAACCCTAACCCTAACTGTAACACTAACCCTAACCCTATCCCAAACCTTGACCCTCACCGTAACTCTAACGCTAACCCAAACCCTCACCCTAACCCTAATCCTAACCCTCACCCTCACCCTAACCCTCACCCTCACTGTAACCCTAACCCAAATCCTAACCATAAACCTCACCCTAACGCTAACCATAACCCTCACCCTAACTCTAACCCTCACCCTCACACTAATGCTAACCCTAACCCTTATCCTAACACTCACCCTAACCCTAAAACCCTAACCTTAACCCCCACCCTCACCGTTACACTCAGCCTAAGCCTTAGCCTAAGCCTAAGATTAACCCTAACCCTCACACTCACCCTCACCTTATCCCTAACCTTAATACTAACCCTAACCCTAACCCTCAGACTAACCCTCACCCTAATGCTAAATCTAACCCCAAACCTCACACTCACCCTAACCCTAACCCTCACACTCAGCCTCAACCTCCGCCTAACATTAAGCCTTACCCTAACCCCAACATTAACACTAACACTAACCCTAACCCTCACCCTACCCCTCACTCTAACCCTAACCCTAACCCTCACCATCAGCCTAGCCCATACCCAAACCCTAAGCCTAAGCCTAACCCTCACCTTAACCCTCACTCTAAACCTAACCCCAACACTCACCCTAACCATAACCCTCACACTCACGCTCACCCTAACTCTAATCCTAACCCTAACCCTAACTGTAACCCTCATACTCACCCTCACCTTAACCCTAACCCTTATCCTAAACCTAACACTAACCCTCACCCCTACACTAAACCTCACCCTAACCTTAACGCTAACAATAAACTTAACCCTAAGCCTAACCCGAAACCACACCGTAACCCTAACTCTAACCCTAAACCTCACCCTCACCCTAACCCTAACACTAACCCTAATCCTAAACCTCACCCTAAACCTAAACTTTACCCTAACACTTACCCTCACCCTAACACTAACACTGAACCTAACACTAACGCTCACACTAATGCTAACCATCACGCTAAACCTAAACCTCACCCTAATCCTAACCCTAACCCTCAACTTCACCCTAGCCCCACCTAAACCTAACACTCATCCTCAACCTAAACCTCACACTAATGCTAACACTAATCCTCAATCTAACCCTCACCCTCACCCTAACCCTAACCCTCGCGCTAACAATAACCCTCATCCTCACCCTAACCCTCATCTTTACTATTACTGTCACCCTCATCCTAACCCTCAGCTTAAACCTAACCCTCATCCTAACCCTCACCCTAACTGTAACCCTAAACATCACCCTAACCCTAACCCTCACCCTGACATTCAGCCTCAGCCTAACAATAAGCCTAAGCCTAAAACTAACCCTAAACCTCACACTCACCCTAGCCCTCACCCTAACACTAATCCTAACCCTAACCCTCATCCTAACCCTCAACATAACCATAATCAGAACCATCACTCTAAACCTAATCCTCATCCCCACCCTCACCATCAGCTTAACCCTAAGCCTAAGCCTAACCCTTAAACTAACCCTCACACTCACCCTCAGCCTAACCCTAATCCTAACCCTAACCCTAACCCTAACCCTAAACCTAAACCTAAAGCCCAACCTAACCCTCACCCTAACCCTAACCCTCACCCTCACTTTAGTCCTCACCCTAACCCTCAGCTCAAAACTAACCCACACCTTCACCGTAACCCGAACCCTAACACTCATCCTAACCCTACCCCTAACCCTAACCCTCACCCTAACCCTCACCCTCCACCTAACACTAAGCGTAACCCTAAACCCAACCCTAACCCTAACACTAAACCTAACCCTAAGACTAACACTAAACATAAACCTCACCCTGAGCATCACCCTCAATGCAAACTTAAAACTAACCATAACACTAACAATAACCCTAACCCTAACCCTAACCCTAACCCTAACCCTAACCCTCACCCAAACCCTAACCCTAACCCTAAACCCAAACCTAACCCTAATCCTAAACCTAACCCTAAGCCTAACCATAAACCTCATCCTAACACTCACTCTAAACCTAACGCTAACCCTCACCCTAACCCTAAACCTAACCCTCACTATCATGCTCGGCCTAAGCCTAAGCCTAAGCCTAAGCCTAACCTGAACTCTAACCCTCACCCTAAACCTCACCCTAAACCTAACCCTAAACCTCACCATCACCCTAACCCTAACTCTAACCCTAACCCTAACCCTCAACCTCACTATCACCCTAACCTTAACTCTAACCCTAACACTAAACCTAAACCTCACCCTCACCCTAACCCTAACCCTCAGCCTAACCCTAACCCTCATCCTCACCTTAACCCTCACCCTAATCCTAACCCTCATCTTTACCCTTACCGTCACCCTCACCCTAACCCACTCCCTAACCCTAACTCTCATCCTAACCCTCACCCTAACCGTAACCCTAACAATCACCCTAACCCTAACACTTAATCTCAACCTCAGTCTCAGCCTAACCCTAATCCTAAGCCTACCCCTAACCCTAACCCTCACCCACACCTTAGCCCTCACCATAACCCTAATCCTAACCCTAACCCTCACCCTAACCCTCAACATAACCATAACCTTAACCATCACTCTAAACCTAATCCTCATCCCCACACTCACCATCAGCCTAACCTAAGCCTAACCATACCCCTAAACCTAAACCTAACCCTACTGTAACCCTAACCCTAACCATAACCCTACCCCTAATCCTCACCCTCACCCTCACCCTAAACCAAATCCTAACCCTAACACTACCTTCATCCTAACCCTCACCCTAACACTAATCCTCACCCTCACCATAACACTAACCCTCACCCCCACCCTCACCCTCAGCCTAACCCAAAGACTAAGCCTAATCCTATCCCTAACCCTCACACTCACACTCCACCTAACCCTAATCCTAACCCGAACACTATCCCTAAACCTCAACCTAACACTCACCCTCACCCTAAGACTAACACTAACTCTAAACCTAACCCTCACACTAACTGTCCCACTACCACTCACTCTAACCCTAAACCTCACCCTCAACCTAACCCTAACCCTAAACCTCACCCTCACCCTCAACATGACTATAACCCTAACCCTATCAATAACAGTAACCCTAACCCTAACCCTAAACCTAACCCTAACCATAAACCTCAACCTCAAACTCACCCTCACTGCAAAATTAACCCTAACCATAACACTAACAATAACTCTAACCCAGAAGCTAACCCTAACCCTAATCCTCACCCCCACCCTCACACTCAGCCTAACCCTATCTCTAACCCTAACCCTAAACCTCACCCTAACATTAACCCTAACCCGCACCTGCAACCTCACCCTCACCGTAACTCTAACCCATACCCTAACAATAACACTAACCCTAAACCTATCCATCAACCTAACCCTAATCCTCACCCCCACACTCACCCTCAGCCTAACCGTAACCCTAAGCCTAACCCTAACCCTAACCCTCACCCTCAATCTCACGCTAACCTTAATCCTAACCCTAACCCTATCCCTAAACCTCAACCTAACCCTCACCCTCACCCTAATGCTAACACTAAACCTAAATCTAACTCTTTCCCTAACCCTCCCCCTATCCCTAACTCTAAACCTAAACCTCACCAGCACCCTAAACCTAACCCTAACCCTAAACCTCACGCTGAACCTCACCCTAACCCTAAACCTCACCCTCACTCTCACCCTGACCGTAACTCTAATCCTAACCCAACAATAATGCTAAACCTAACCCTAACCCTAACACTAACCATAACCCTCACCCTGAGCCTCACCCTCACCCCAAACTTAACCCTAAACATAACACTAAAAATAACCCTAAACCTAACCCTAACCCTCACTGTAACCCTAACCCTAACCCTAACCCTAACACTAACCCTAACCATAATCCTCACCCTCACCCTCACCCTAACCCAAACCCTAACCCTAACCCTCACCCTATCCCTAACCCTAATCCTAAACCTAACCCTAACCCTAAACCCAACCCTAACACTAACCCTAACCCTAACCCTAAACCTCATCCTAACCCTCAACCTAAACGTAACCCTAAACCTAACCCTAACCCTCACCCTCATGCTCAGCCTAAGCCTAAGCCTAACCTGAACTCTAACCCTCACCCTAACCCTCACCGTAACCCTAACCCTAACACTAACCCTAACTCTAACCCTAAACCTCACCCTCACCATAACCCTAACTCTAACCCTAACCCTAAACTTAAACCTCACCCTAACCCTCACCCTGACCCTCACCCTCACCCTCACCTTAACCGTAACCCTAACCCTAATGCTAACAATAACCCTAAACCTAAACATAACCCTTACCCTAAACATAACCCTCAACATAACCCTAACCCTCAATCTAAACCTCAACCTCACCCTAACCCTAACCCTAACACTCACCCTAACCCTCACCCTAACCCTAAGCTTAACACTCACCCAATCCCTCACCCTAACCCTAACCTTAATCCTAGTCCTCACCCTAAAGGTAACCCTAACCATCACTCTAAACCTAACCCTCACCCTCACCCTCAGACTCAGCATAACCCTAATCCTAAACCTAACCCTCACCCTAAACCTCACCCTCACCTTAGCAGTCACCATAACCCTAATCCTAACCCAAACCTTCACCTTAACACTCAATGTAACCATAACCCTATAAATCATTCTAAACCTTAACCTCATCCCCACCCTCACCATAAGCCTAACCCTAAGCCTAAGCCTAAACCTAACCCTAATACTAACCCTAACCGTCACTCTAACCCTAACCCTAACCCTCACCCTAACACTAACACTAACCCTAATCCTCAACCTCACCCTTAACCTAAACCAAACCCTAACCCTAACCCTAAGCCTAAGCCTAATCCTAACCCTAAACCTAACCCTCAGACTCACCCTGAACCTAACCCTAATCCTAAACCTAGCACTATCCCTAACCCTATCCCTCACACGAAACGTCACCCCAGCGCTGACCCTAACCATAATCCTAAACCTAACCCTCATCCTAACCCTCAACCTAACCCTAAGCCTAACCCTCATCCTAAACATAACCCTCACCCTCAACCTCACCCTTAGTGTAAATCTAAGCCTAACCTTAACCTAACCCTAACCCACAGACACACCCTCACCCTCACCCTAACCCTAACCCTGACTCTAACCCTAACCCTGACTCTAACCCTCACCCTAACCCTAACATTAACCCTAACCCTAAACCTCAAACTAACCCTCACCCTATGCCTAACTCTAACACTAAACCTCACCCTCACCCTCACCCTAACCCTAACTCGAACCCAAATCTTAACCCTAAACCTCACCCTAACCCTAACCCTAACCCTCAACCTCACCCTAACCCTAACCCTAACCCTCACCCACACCCTAACCCTAATGCTAACCCTAACACTCACCCTCACAGTAACCCTAACACTAACTCTCACCCTAAACGTAACCTTAACTCTAATACTATCCATAACCCTAACCCTCACCTTATACCTCACTCTAACCCTTACCCTAACCCTAACCCTCACTCTAACCCTAACCCTAACACGAACACTAAACCTCACCCTAAGCCTCACCCTATCCCTAAACCTAAACCTAACCCTCACCCTAAAGCTCACCCTAACCCTTAACCTAAACCTAAACCATACCCTCCCCCTAGCACTCACCCTAATGTTAACCCTAAACCTAACCCTCACCCTAAATTTAACCCTAACCCTAACCCTCACACAAACCCTAACCCTCACACTTACCCTCAACCTCAGCTTCACCCTCACCCTAACCCTCACCCTCAACCTTACCCTAACCCTAACCATAACCCTAACCCTCAAACTAAACCTAACTCTGACACTCACCCTCATCCTCACCATAAGCCTAAACCTACACCTAAGCCTAATCCTACACCTAACCCTCAACCTCACTCTCACCCTAAACGTAAACCTTACCCTAAGCCTAAACCTAGCCCTCACCCTAAACCTAACCCTAACCCTAACCCTCACCCTAAATCTAACCCTAACCCGAATGCTAACCCTAACACTCACCCTCACCATAACCCTAACCCTAACCCTCACCCTAAACCTAACCTTAACCCTAATACTATTCATAACACTCACCCTCACCCTAATCCTCACTCTAACCCTTACCCTAACCCTAACCCTCACCCTAAACCTAACCTGAACACTAACACTAAACCTCACCCTAACCCTCACACTATCCCTAAACCTAAACCTAACCCTCACCCTAACGCTCACCCTAACCCTCACCTAAACCTATACTACAGCCGCACCCTAACCCTTACCCTAATCCTCACCGAAACCCTAACCCTGAACCTCACTCTAATCCTCACCATCACCTTAACCCTCACCCTAACCCTAACCATCACTCTCACCCTAAAACTCACCCTCTCCAGAACCCGACCCTCACCCTAACCCTACCTTAAACCTCACCCTAACCCTAACCCTAACCCTCAGCCTAGCCCTATCCCTAACCCTCCCCTTCGCACTACCCTCAATATCACCCTCACCCTCACCCTCACCCTCACCCTAACCCATACCCTCACCCTAAACGTTACCCTAATCCTAACCCTCACACTAAACCTAACCGTAATCCTCACCCTAACACTAATGCTCACCTAAAAGCTCACCCTAATCCTCACTCTCACACTAACCCTAACCCTAAGCTTTTCCTAACCCAAACCCTCAACCTAACCCTCACACTAAACCTCACCCTCACCCTAGCCCTCACACTAAAAATAACCCTAAACCTAATCCTCACCCTCAACCTCACCCCCCCAGTTTAACCCTAAACCTAATCCTAACCCTAACCCTAACCCTCACCCTGAACCCCACTCTAACCCTAACCATAACCCTAACCCTAATGCTAACACAATCCCTCACCCTCACCCTAACCCTAATCATAACCCTAACCCTCACCCTAACCCTAAACCTAACCCTAATGCTAACACTAAACCTCAAACTCACCCTAACCCTCATCCTAACCCTTACACTCACCCTCAACCTCAGCCTCACCATAACTTTAACCCTAACCCTAAACCTCACCCTAACCCTCAACCTAAGCCTAACCCTAACCCTCAGCTTAACCCTCACCCTAAACCTAACCCTAACCCTAATCCTCAAGGTATCCCTAACCATAACCCTAACACTCACCCTAAACCTCGCCCTCACCGTAACCCAAATGCTAACATTAATCCTCAACCTCACACTAAACCTCGCCCTAACCCTTACACTCACCTTAACCCTATCACTCACCCACACACTAACCCTCACCCTAACGCTTCCCCTCACCCTAACCCTCACTCTAACCTTAACCCTAACCTTCACCCTAACCCTCACCCTAACACTAACACTCAACTGCACCCTCACCCTAACCCTCACCCTCACCCTAAACCTCACCCTAACCCTTACCATCACACGAACCTTAACTCTCACCCTCAGACAAACCCTCATCCTAAACCTAAACCTAACCCTAACCTTCACCCTAACCTTAACTCTAACCCTAACCCTAACCCTCACCTTAACCCTAACCCTCGCCCTCACCCTGAACCTCACCCTGAGCCTAACCCTAACCCTAACACTAATCCAAACACAACCCCTCAACCTTACCCTAACTCTAAACCTAACCGTAACCAAAACCCTCACCCTAAACATAACCCAATTCCCCACCCTCATCCTTAGCCTAACCCTAAACCTAAACCTAACCCTCACCCTCACCCTAACCCTTACCCTCACACTAATCCTAACCTTAACCCTCAGCCTAACCCTCATCCTAACACTAACACTAAACCTCACCCTAACCCTCACCCTAAACCTAAACCTAAACCTAACCCTCACCCTAAAGCTCACCTAACCCTCACCTAACCAAAACACTAACCCTAACTCTAACCCTCACCTTCACCCTAATCTAACCCTCACCCTAACCCACACCCTAACTCTAACGCTATCCCTAAACCTCAGCCTCACCCTAAACCTCATACTAACCCTTACCTCACAATAACCCTAAAACCAACCCGAACACTAATCCTCACCGTAACCGTAACCCTCACCCTCACCCTAACCCTCAACATCACCTTAACCCTCATCCTAACCCGAACTGTCACCCACACCCTAAAACTCACACTAACCGAACCCTCACCCTCACCCTAACCCTACCCCAAACCTCACCCTAACCCTCATCCTCACCCTACCCTCACCCTAAAACTAACCTTAACCCTAACCTTCACCCTTAACCTCAACCCCACCCTCACCCTCACCATCACCCTCAGCCTAATCCTCAAACTAACCCTAACACTAATCATTACCCTATCCCTAACCCTCACCCTCACCATTAACCCTCACCATCACCCTAAACCTAACACTAACCCTAACCCTCACTCTAATCCTTAACCTCACCCTAACCCTATCCCTTACCATTACCCTAACCATCACCCTAATCCTAACATTCACCCTAATCCTAACCCTACCCCTTATCCTAACCCTCATCCTAACCCTAACCCTAACCCTCACCCTCACCCTAACACTAATCCTAACCCTAACCCTAACCCTCAAAAACACCCTAACCCTCACCCTAACCCTAATGCAAACCCGAACCCTAAAACTCACCCTAACCCTAACCCTAACCCTAAACCTCACACTAACCCTAACCATCACTCTAACCCTAAACTTCATCCTATCCCTGACCTTCACCCTCATCCTCACCCTAACCCTAATCTTAACACTTACCTAACCGAAAAGCTCACCCTCACCCTCACCTTCACCCTAACCCTCAACCTCACATTAGACCTCACCATAAACCTTACCCTAAACCTAACAATAACCCTCACACTAACCCTCAACTTCACCCTAAACCTAACCCTAAGCCTTACCCTCATCCTAGCCCTAACCCTAACTCTAACGCTCACACTAACCCTAACCCTCACCCTAACCCTAAACCTAACTCTAACCCTCAAACTAACCCTAACCCTCATCCTAACCATCACTCTAACACTTATCCACAACCTAACCCTAACCCTAACCCTAACCCTCACACTAACACTCACCCTAACCGTAACATTAACCCTCCCCCTCAGCCTAACCCTCACACTAACCCTAACCCTCACCTTAAACCTAAACCAAACCCTCACCCTCACCCGCAAGCTCACCCTCAGCTTAACCCTAACGCTAACACTAATCCTAACCCTAACCCTCACCTACACCCTCACCCTCACCTGAACCATAATCCTAACCCTCAACCTCACACTCAGCCTCACCCTAAAACTCACCCTCACCCTAACCCTAACCTTAAACCTATCCCTGTCGCTCACCCTAACCCTAATGCTAACCCTAACCCTCACCCTCACCCTAACCCTAATGCTAACCCTAACACTCAACCTCACCCTAACCCTCACCCTAACCCTAACACTAAAACTAACACCAACCCTAACCCTCACCCTAACCTAAACCTAACCCTCATCCTAACCCTAACCCTAATGCTAACCCTAACACTCAACCTCACCCTAACCCTCACCCTAACCCTAACACTAAAACTAACACCAACCCTAACCCTCACTCTCACCCTCACCCTCACCCTCACCCTAACCTAACCCTAACCCTCATCCTAACCCTAATGCTAACCCTAACCTTCACCCTCACCCTAAACCTCTCACCAACCATAACCCTCATCCTAACCCTAACCCTCACATGCAACCTAACCCTCACCCTAACACAAAACTTCACCCTAACCATATCCCTAAACCGAACCCTCACTTCACCCTAATCATCACCCTAAACGTTATAGTCACCCTCACACTAACAATCACACTAACACTAACCCTCAACCTAACCCCAACCCTAACACTCACCTCACCCTCACCTCAGCCTAACAAAAACCCTAACCCTAAACCTCACACTCACCCTCACCCTAACCCTAACCCAAACCCGAACACTCACCCTAACCCTCATCATAAACCTAAGCCTCACCCTCACCCTAAACCTAAACCTAACCTTCACCCTAACCCTCACGCCAACCTTAACCATAACCCTAACCCTAACCCTCACCCGAACCCTCAACATAACACTAAACCTCACCCTCTCCCTAACTTTCACCCTAATCTTTACCCTCAACCTAACCCAAACCCTAAGCCTAAACCTAACACTCACACCAACCATAACCCTCACCCTCAGCCTAACACTTACACTAACCCTTAACCTAACAGTAACATTCATGCTAACCCTAACCCTAACTGTAAACCTCACCCTCAACAGCCCCTTCACCCTCAGCCTTACCCTAACCCTAACCCTAATCCTAACCCTAACCCTCAACCACACCCTCACCCTAACCCTAACCCTAACCAAAACACTAACACTCACCCTTACCCTCACCTAACCCTATTCCCAACCCTAACAATAACCCTAACCCTAACACTAAAACTCACCCTAACCTAATCCTAACCCTTACCCTCACCCTCATTCTAACACTCACCCTCATCCTGACCCTCACCATCACACTAACCCTCCCCCTCCCCCTAACCCTCACACTAACCCTAACCCTCACCTTAAACCTAAACCAAACCCTCACCCTCACCCTAACCATAATCCTAACCCTCAAACTCACACTCAGCCTCACCCTAACCCTCACATTAACCTGATACCTCACCCTAACTCTAACCCTAAACCTCACCCTCAATTTCATCCTCACCCTCAGCCTAACTCTAACCCTAATCCTAACACTATCCCTCACACTCACCCTAAACCTAACCCTAACTCTCACCCTCACCCTCAGCCTCACAAGCACCCCCACCCTCACCCTCACCCTCACATTAATCCTCAACCTCACCCTAAACATCACCCTAACCCTAACCCTCACACTAACCCTAAACATAACATTCACCCTAACACTAAATCTCATCCTAAACCTCACCCTAACCCTTAAGCTAACCCTAACGCTCACCCTCACACTAAACCACACCCTAACTCTTATCCTCACACTAACCCTAACCCTAACCCTAACCCTAATCTTCACACTAACCCTAACCCTAACCCTATCCCTACACCTCACCCTGACTCTCATCCTAAACCTAACCCTCACCACACCCTAATCCTCACCCTCACCAGAACCCTCACCCTCACACGAACACCCACCCTCACACGAACACTCACCCTCACAATAAATATCACCCTAACCATACCTCTCGCCTAACCCTAACCCTAAACCTCACCCTAACCCTAAGCCTCAACATAAACCTAACCTTCACCCTGACTCTCACCCTAAGCCTAACCCTCACCCTAACCCTCACCCTAACCCTAACCCTCACCCTAAACCTAAACCTCACCCTCACACTAACCCTAAACCTCATCCTAACCCTAAACCTCACCCTCACCCTCTCCACAACCCTAAACCTCATCCTAATCCTAACCTTTTACCTAATGCTAACCCTAAACCTCACCCTCTCCCTAACCCTTACCCTCACCCTAACCCTATCCCTAACCAACACACTAAACCTAACCCTCACCCTAACCCTAACCCTAAACCTCACAATAAACCTAACACTCAACCCTAACCCTAACCCTACCCCTCAGCCTAACCCTAAACCTAAATCTAACTGTAACCCAAATCCTCACCCTATCCCTAACTTTAACCCTAACCTTCACCCTCAACCTCCCCTTCCCCCTCAGCCTTACCCTAACTGTAACCCTAATCCTAACCCTGAACCTAACCTCACCCTAACCCTAACCCTCAGCATCACCCTAACCCTCACCCTAACATTTACCCTCAACCTAACCCAAATCCTAACCATAAACCTAACAATCACACTAACCGTAACCCTAACCATCACCCTATCCTTTATACTAACCCTAAACCTAACCCTAACCCTCAACCTAACCTGAACGCTCACACTACCCTAAACCTAAACCTAAACCTAACTCTCTCGCTAACCCTAAACCTCACCCTCAACCTAATTCTCACCCTCTCCCAAACTCTCACTCTAAACCTTACCCTCACCCTAAACCTAACCCTAAACCTAACGATAACCCTCACCCTCACCTAACCTAACCTGGATCCTAACCCTCACCCTAACCCTCACCCTAACACTAACGCTATCCCTAAAACTCACCCTCACCCTAAACCTCATCCTAACCTTTACCCTCACTATAACCCTAACCCTAACCCTAACCCTAATCCTCACCGTAACCCTAACCCTCACCCTAACCTTAACCGTCACCCACACCCTAAAACTCACCCGAACCCGAACCCTCACCCTCACCCTAACCGGAACCTAAACCTCACCCTAACACTAACCCTCAATCTAAACCTAACTCTAACCCTCACCCTCATACTAAACCTAACCCTCACCTTAACCTTCACAATAACCCTCACCTTAAACCTAACGCTAACCCTAAAACTCACTCTCACCCTAAACCTCAATATTATCCTTATCCTCACACTAACCCTAACCCTAACCGTAATCCTCACATTAACGCTATCCCTCAACCTAACCCGAACCCTACCCCTCACCCTACCCCTCACCCTAATACTAACCCTAATCCTAACCCACACACTAACCCTATCCCAAACCCTCAACTTCACCCTAACCCTCACCGTCACCGTCACATTAACCCTCACCCTAACCCTAACCCTCAACTACACCTTCAACCTCACCCTCACACTAAACCTCACCCTCACTCTAAGTATAACCCTAATCATAAACCTCACCCTAAACCTAATCCTAGTCATCATCCTAACCCTAACCCTCACCTTAAAACTCACCATCACCCGAATGCTAACCCTAACCCTAACCTTTACCCTAACCCTCACCCTAATCCTAACCCTATCCCTTACCCTCACCCTAATCATAAACCTAATCCTAAAACTAAACTTCACTCTCACCCTAACCCTTACCCTCACCCCAACCCTAACACTAACACTCAGCCTAACCTTCATCCTAACCCTCACACTAACCCTAAACCTCACCCTAACCATAAACATAACCCTCAGCCAAACCCACTTCCTAACCCTAAACCTAACCCTCAACCCAACCCTAACCCTAACCCAAAATCTAACCCTCATCCTAACCCTAAACCTCACCCTCACCCTCACCCTCAGCCTAACCCTAACCTAACCCTAAACCTAACCCTAAACCTCACACTCACCCTCACCCTAACTCTAACCCTAACCCTAACCCTAAACTTCAACCTAACCCCAACTCTATCCCTAACCCTCACCTAAACCTAACCCTCACCCTCACCCTCACCGTCACCCTAAACCTCACCCTCACCCTAACCCTAACCCTAACCCTCACCCTAAGCCTAAGCCTTAACCTAACCCTCACCTTCACCCTAAAACTCACCCTAACCCTTACCCTCACCTCAAACCTAAACCTAACCCTCAGCCTAACCCTCATTCTAACCCTAAACCTAAACCTAACCCTCACCCTAACCTTAAAGCTGATCCTAACCCTAAACCTCACATTAACCCTAACCCTCACCCTCACCCTCAACCTCACCCTCAGCCTAACCCTAATCCTAACACTAATCCAAACACTAACCCTAACCCTCACCCTAACTCTAAACCTAAACCTAACCAAAACCCTCACACTAATCATAACCCTATCCCTAACCCTAACCCTAATCCAAAACCTAACCCTCACCCTCACCCTAACCCAAAACTTAACTCTCAGCCTAACCCTCATCCTAACCCTAACCCTCACACTAACCCTCACTCTAACCCTAACCCTAACCCTAACCCTCACCCTAAACCTAACTCTAACCCTCACCCTCATACTAACCCTAAACCTCACCTTAACCCTCATCCTAAACCTAACCCTAACCCTAACGCTAACCCTAACCCTCACTCTCACCCTAACCCTCGCCCTAACCCGTATCCTCACACTAACCCTAACCCTAACCCTAAACCTCACCCTAACCCTAACCGAACCCTCACCCTCACCTTTACCCTAACCCTCACCATCACCCCAACCATCAACATCACCCTAACCCTCACCTACACCCTCACCCGCACTCTCAGCCTCACCCTCACCCTAACCATCACCCTCACCCTAAACATCACCCTAACCCTAACCCAAACCCTAACCTTAACCCCAATCTTCACCCTAACCCTAATCCTCAACTTAAACCTCACACTCTCCCTAATCCTCACCCTAACCCTAACCCTAAGCCTTTCCTAACCAAATACCTCACCCTCACCCTAACCCTCAAACTAACCCTCTCCCTCACCCTAAACCTCACCCTCACCTTAACCCTAATCCTAACCCTAATGGTAACACTAGCCCTCACCTCACCCTAACCCTAATCTTAACCCTAACCCTAACCCTAATGCTAACCCTTAACCTCAACCTCACCATAACCCTCACCCTAACCCTTACCCTCACCCTCAACCTCACCCTAACCCTAACCCTAACATTAACCCACACCCTAACCCTCACCCTAACACTAACCCTAACCCTACCCCTTAGCATAAGCGTCACCCTAAACCTAACCCTAACCCTAATAGTCACCCAATCCCTAACACTTATGCTAAGCCTCACCATCACCCTCACCCTCACCTTACACCTAATGCTACATTAACCCTCAGCCTCACCCTAAAACTCGCCCTAACCCTTACCCTCACCTTAAACCTATCCCTCACCATCACCCTAACACTCATCCTAAACCTCACACTAACCCTAAACCTCACCCTAACCATAAACATAACCCTCAGCCAAACCCACTTCCTAACCCTAAACCTAACCCTCAACCCAACCCTAACCCTAACCCAAAATCTAACCCTCATCCTAACCCTAAACCTCACCCACACCCTCACGCTAACCCTCAGCCTAACCCTAACCTAACCCTAAACCTCACACTCACCCTCACCCTAACTCTAACCCTAACCCTAACCCTAAACTTCAACCTAACCCCAACCCTATCCCTAACCCTCACCTAACCCTAACCCTCACCCTCACCGTCACCCGAAACCTCACCCTCACCCTTAACCTAACCCTAACCCTCACCCTAACCCTAAGCCTTAACCTAACCCTCACCTTCACCCTAAAACTCACCCTAACCCTTACCCTCACCTGAAACCTAAACCTAACCCTCAGCCTAACCCTCATTCTAACCCTAAACCTAAACCTAACCCTCAGCCTAACCTTAAAGCTAATCCTAACCCTAAACCTCATATTAACCCTAACCCTCACCCTCACCCTCAACCTCACCCTCAGCCTAACCCTAATCCTAACACTAATCCAAACACTAACCCTAACCCTCACCCTAACTCTAAACCTAAACCTAACCAAAACCCTCACACTAATCATAACCCTATCCCTAACCTTAACCCTAATCCAAAACCTAACCTCACCCTCACCCTAACCCAAAACTTAACTCTCAGCCTAACCCTCATCCTAACCCTAACCCTCACACTAACCCTCACTCTAACCCTAACCCTAACCCTAACCCTCACCCTAAACCTAACTCTAACCCTCAACCTCATACTAACCCTAAACCTCACCTTAACCCTCATCCTAAACCTAACCCTAACCCTAACGCTAACCCTAACCCTCACCTTCGCCCTAACCCGTATCCTCACACTAACCCTAACCCTAACCCTAACCCTCACCCTAACCCTAACCGAACCCTCACCCTCACCTTTACCCTAACTCTCACCATCACCCCAACCATCAACATCACCCTAACCCTCACCTACACCCTCACCCACACTCTCAGCCTCACCCTCACCCTAACCATCACCCTCACCCTAAACATCACCCTAACCCTAACCCAAACCCTAACCTTAACCCCAATCCTCACCCTAACCCTAATCCTCAACTTAAACCTCACACTCTCCCTAATCCTCACCCTAACCCTAACCCTAAGCCTTTCCTAACCAAATACCTCACCCTCACCCTAACCCTCAAACTAACCCTCTCCCTCACCCTAAACCTCACCCTCACCTTAACCCTAATCCTAACCCTAATGGTTACACTAGCCCTCACCCTCACCCTAACACTAATCTTAACCCTAACCCTAACCCTAATGCTAACCCTTAACCTCAACCTCACCATAACCCTCACCCTAACCCTTACCCTCACCCTCAACCTCACCCTAACCCTAACATTAACCCACACCCTAACCCTCACCCTAACACTAACCCTAACCCTACCCCTTAGCATAAGCGTCACCCTAAACCTAACCCTAACCCTAATAGTCACCCAATCCCTAACACTTATGCTAAGCCTCACCATCACCCTCACCCTCACCTTACACCTAATGCTACATTAACCCTCAGCCTCACCCTAAAACTCGCCCTAACCCTTACCCTCACCTTAACCCTATCCCTCACCATCACCCTAACACTCATACTAACCCTTACCCTAACGCTAACACTCACACTAACCCTAAACCTAAACCAAACACTAAACCTCACACTAACCGTCACCCTAACCCTAAGCCTAACCCTAAACCTCACTCCCACCCTAACACTTATCCTTTCCCGAACAATAACCCTAACGCTCAGCCTAACCCTCATCCTAAACCTAACCCTAAACCTAACCCTCACCCTAACCGTCACCCTCACCCTCAACCTCACCCTCAGCCTTACACTAACCCTAAACCTAATACAAAACCTAACCCTAACCCTCACCCTCACCCTAACTCTAAACCTAACCCTAACCCTCACCCTCAGACTAACCCTAACCCTATCACTTACCCTCACCCTAAAACTAACCGTAATCCCAATCCTAACCCTCACCTCACCCTAAACCTCACCCTAACCCTAACCCTCACCCTAGCCCTAACCCGAACCATAACCCTAAACCTGACCCTAAACCCTAACTCTGACCCTCACACTAAGCCTAACCCTACACCCAAGCGTAATCCTATACCTAACCTTCACCCTCACCCTCACGCTAAACCTAAACCTCACCCTAACCATAACCCTAACCCTAGCCCTCACCCTAACCATAACCCTCACCTACACCCTAACCCTCACCCTCACCCTCACCCACGCCCTAAACCTTACCCTCACCCTAAACATCACCCTAATTCTCACCCTTAACCTAACCCTAACCCTAATCCTCACCCTAACCCTAATCCTCAACTTAAACCTCAGCCTCACCCAAATCCTCACCCTAACCCTAACTCTAACCTTTTCCTAACCGAAACTAATACCCTCACAATATCCCTCAACCAAACCCTCAACCTCACCCTAGCCCTCACGCTAAAACTAACCCTAACCCTAACCCTCACCCTCACCCTCACCATAACCCTAACCCTTACCCTCATCCTTACCATAAGCCTATCCCTAACCCTCACACTAACCCTAATCCTAAACCTAACCCTATTGCTAACACTAGCCCTCACCCACACCCCAACCCTAATCCTAACCCTAAAACTTAGCCTAAGGCTAACTCTAAACCTAATGCTAACCCTAAACCTCAACCTCACCCTAACCATCACCCTAAACCTTACCCTCAACCTCAACCTCACCCTAACGCTAACCCTAACCCTAACCCTAACCCTAACCCTCACCCTAACCCGAAACCTACCCTTCAGCATAACACTCACCCTAAACTTAACCCTAACCCTAATCCTTACCCTATCCCTAACCCTAACCCTACACTTCAGCCTAAACCTAACACTCATCCTCAACCTCACCCTCACCCTAATCCTAACGCTAAAACTCACCTAACCCTAACCCTTATCCTAATGCAAACCCTAAACCTCAACTCACCCTAACACTCACCCTAAACCTCACCCTCATTTTAATCATAACCCTAACCCTCACTCTATACCTAACCCTCAACCTCACCCTCACCCTTACCATCACCCAAACCCTCACCCTCACCGTAACCCTAACCATAACACTAACCCTCACGCTAAACCTAACTCTTACCCTCAACCTCACCCTCACCCAAAGCCTAACCCTAAACCTAAGCCTCATCCTAAACCAAACCCTCAACCTCACACTCACCCTAAACCTTAACCTCAACCTAACCCTAACACTAAACCTAGCCCTCACCCTAACCCTTACCCTCACCGTCACCCTAACCTTAACCCTCACCTTAATCCTAACCCTCACCCTAAACCTAACCCTAACCCTCACCCTCACCCTCATCCTAACCCTAACCCTATCCCTAACCCTCACCCTAAACCTAACCCTAACCGTAAGGATAACCATAACCCTCACCCTCAA
Source organism: Dipodomys merriami (assembly GCF_024711535.1). Classification (NCBI taxonomy): domain Eukaryota; kingdom Metazoa; phylum Chordata; class Mammalia; order Rodentia; family Heteromyidae; genus Dipodomys; species Dipodomys merriami. Next base: position 293,081 of record NW_027206341.1, on the reverse strand, counting down.
CCTAATCCCAAACCTAACCCTAACCTTAACTGTAAACCTAATCCTAACCCTTACACTATCCCTAACCCTCAACCTCTCCCTAACCCTCACTCTAACCCTAAACCTCCCCCTAACGCTCACACTAACCCTAACCCTAACACTAACACTAAACCTCACCCTAACCCTCACCCTAACCCTAAACCTAACCCTAACCCTCACTCTAATGCTCAACTTAACCCTCACCCTAAACCTAACCTTAACCCTCACACTAAACCTAAAACTCACCCTAACCCTATCCCTAAACCTACCTCTCAAACTAACCCTCACCCTAACCCCCACACTAACCCTAACACTCACCCTCACCCTAACCCTAACCCTCAACCAAACCCTTTTCCTAATTCTAACCCTAAGCCTCAACCTGAACCTTACACTAACCCTAATCCTCAACCTATCCCTATCCCTCACCCTCAGACTCACCCTCAGCCTAACCCTAACCCTAACCCTAATCCTAACCCTAAACCTCACCCTCACCCTCAACCTAACTCTAAACCTCACCATAACCCTGACCCTCACCCTAAACCCAACCCTATCCCGAACACTCACACTAACTCCAACCCTCACCCTAACCCTAACCCTAATCCTCACCCTCACCATAAGCCTAAACCTCACCGTAACATCACCCTAACCATAAAACTAACACTAACCCTCACCCGCAACCTCACCCTAAACCTCACCTTAACCATTACCATCACCATAACCCTAACCCTAACCCTAATCCTCACACATACCCTAATCCTAACCCTCACCCTAATGCTCACCTTAACTGTAACTCTCACCCTCACCCTAACCCTAACTGTCACCTTAACTCTCAATCTAACCCTAACCATCACCCACACCCTAACACTCAAGCTCACCTGAACCCTAACCCTCACCCTAAACCTAATCCTAAACCTCACCATAACCCTAACCCTCACTTAAACCTAACTCTAACCCTCACCCTCAACCTAAGCCTCACCCTCATCCTAACCCTCACCCTAACCCTCACCCTAACACTAAAGCTAACCCTAATCCCCACTCTCACCCTAAGCCCCACCTAACCTCACACTAACCCTAACCCTAACCCTAACTGTCACATTAAACATAACCCTCAACCTAACCCTAACCCTCACCCTCACCCTCACCTTCCGCCTAAAACTAATCCTATCCCTAACCCCAACCCTAAACTTAACACTAACGCTAAGCCTAACCCTCATCCTAACCCTCAACCTCACCCTAGCCGATACCCTAACCCTATGCCTAACCCTAACCCTAACACTAAACCTAACCCTAAACCTAACCATAAACCTCACCCTCAGCCTCACCCTCACTGTAAACTTAACACTAACCTAACACTAACAATAACCCTAACCCTAACCCTCACTGTAACCCTAACCTTAACCTTTAGCCTTACCCTCACCATAACCCTCACAATAACCCTAACCCTCAACCTAACTCTAATCCTAACCCTCACTCTCACCCTCACGCTCACACTCAGCCTAACTTTAAAACTAACGCTGCTCCTAACACTAACCCTCAACTTCACCCTCACACTAACACTAAACCTAACCCTAAGCCTAACCCTCACACTCACCCTCACCCACACCTAAGCCTCACTCTCACCATCACACTCATCCTCACCCTAACCCTAACCCTAACACTAAACCTAACTCTAAACCTAAACCTCACCCTTACCCTAACCCTAACTCTAACCCTATCCCTAAACCTAAACTTCACCCTAACCCTAACCCTAACCCTCACCCTCACAGTAACTTTCAACCTAACCTTAATCCTACCAATAACCCTAACCCTAACGCTAACCCTCACCCTGTCCATAACCCTCACCCTAACCCTAACCCTCACCCTCACCCTTAGGCTCAGCCTAAACCTAAGCCTAAGACTAAGACTAAACCTTACCCTCACACTCACCCTCACCCTAACCCTAACAGTAACACTCTCCCTAACCCTAATCCTCACAATCACCCTCCCCCTCTGCCTAACACTAAGCCTATCCCTAACCCCAACCCTAAACTTAACAATAACCCGAAACCTAACCCTCACCCTAACCCTCACCCTCCCCTAGCCCATATCTTAACCCTAAGCCTAATCCTAACCCTAACCCTAACCCTAACCCTAAACCTAACCATAAACCTCACCCTCAGCCTCACCCTCACCGCAAAATTAACACTAACCTAACACTAGCAATAACCCTAATCCTAACCCTAACCCTCACTGTAACCTTAACCTTTAGACTTTCCCTCACCATAACCCTCACAATAACCCTAACCCTCAACCTAAACCTAACCCTAACCGTCACTCTCACACTCACGCTCACCCTCAGCCTAACTTTAAACCTAACGTTACTCCTAACACTAACCCTCAACTTCACCCTCACACTAAACCTAACCCTAACCCTAAGCCTAACACTCACACTCACCCTCACCCACACCCTAAGCCTCACTGTCAACCTCACACTCATCCTAACCCTAAACCTAACCCTAACACTAAACCTAACTCTAACCCTAAACCTCACCCTTACCCTAACCATAACTCTAACCCTATCACTAAACCTAAATTTCACCCTAATCCTAACCCTTACACTCACCCTCACAGTAACTTACAACCTAACCTAATCCTACCAATAACCCTAACCCTAACGCTAACCCTCACCCTGTCCATAACCCTCAACCTAACCCTAACCCTCACCCTCACCCTTAGGCTCAGCCTAAAACTAAGCCTAAGCCTAAGACAAACCTTACCCTCACACTCACCCTCACACTAACTCTAACAGTAACACTCTCCCTAACCCTAACCCTCACCCTCACCCTCACCCTCCGCCTAACACTAAGCCTATCCCTAACCCCAACCCTAAACTTAAAACTAACCCGAAACCTAACTCTCACCCTAACCCTCACCCTCACCCTAGCCCATAACTTAACCATAAGCCTAATCCTAACCCTAACCCTAACCCTAACCCTAAACCTAACCATAAACCTCACCCTCAGCCTCACCCTCACCGCAAAATTAACACTAACCTAACACTAACAATAACCCTAACCCTAACCCTAACCCTCACTGTAACCCTAACCTTAACCTTTAGCCTTACCCTCACCATAACCCTCACAATAACCCTAACCCTCAACCTAACCCTAACCCTAACCGTCACCCTCACCCTCACGCTCAACCTCAGTCTAAATTGAAACCTAACGCTACTCCTAAAACTAACCCTCAACTTCACCCTCACCCTAACACTAACCCAAACCCTAACCCTAACCCTCACACTCACCCTCACCAACACCCTAAGCCTCACTGTCACCATCACGCTCACCCTCACCCTAAAACTAACCCTCACCCTCACACAAAACCTATCTCTCACCCTAACCATAAACCTCACAATCACCCTCACCCTCACCTCACCCAAAACCTAAACATAATCCTAACCCTCACCCTAAACCTCACCCTAACCCTAATGCTAACTGTAACCCTCACACTCATCCTAAACCTCACGTTAACCCTAACTCTCACCATAAATCTAACCCTAACCCTAACCCTCACCCTGACCCTAACTCTCACCCTAACCCTAACCTTAACCATAACCTTCACCCGAACCCTGACCCTAACCTTAAACCTAACCCTAACCCTCATCCTAAACCTCACCCTAACCCTAATGTTATCCCCAACCCTAACGTTAACCCTAACGCTCATCCTAACCATAACCTTACCCCTCAAACTAACTCTCATCCTAAACTTAACCCTAACACTAACCCTCACCCTAACCGTAACCATAGCACTCAACCTAACCGTAATCCTCACCCACACTCTCAGACTCATCTTCAGACTAAACTTAACCCTAACCCTAATCTTAAACTAATCCTCACCCTCATCCTAACTGTAACCCTAAACTTCACTCTCAACCTAAACTTCAAACCTCACCCAAACCCTAACCCGAACCCTAACACGAACCCTCACCCTAACCCTCTTCCTAACCCTCTCCCAAACCCTCATCCTTACCCTAACCCTAACCCTTATCATAACCCTAAATCTCACCTTCACCCAAACCCTAACCCTAACTCTAGATCTCACACTCACCATAACCCTCACCCTAAACCTTACCCTCACCCTAACCCTCACCCAACCCTCAACATATCCCTAAACCTAACCCTCAACCTAACCCTTACACTCACTCTAACACTAAGCCTAACCCTAACACTAACTCTCACACTAACCCTCACCCTAAATATCACCCTATCATTAACCCTAATCCTAACACTCACCCTAACCGTAACCCTCACCCTCACCCTCAGCCTAAAACTCAGCCTAAAGCCTAACCCTAACACTAACTCTAAGAGTCACCCTCACCCTCACCCTAACCCTAAGCCTCACCCTCACCCTCAACCTCACCCTAAACCTAAAGCAAACCCTCAAACAAACCCTCACCCTCACCATAAATATCACCGTTACTCTAACACTCACCCTAATCCGCACCATAACCCGAACCCTCACCCTAACGCTAACCCTCACCCTAACCCTAAACCTAACCGTCACCCTAATCCTAACCCTGACCCTCATCTATCCCTCACCCTAAAACAAACCCTAACCCTCACCCTAACCGTCAACCACACCCTCACCCTAAACCTAACCCTAATGTTCACACTCAACATAACCCTAAACCTCACACTCACCATCACCCTCAGCTTAAATCTAAGCCTAACAATAAACCTAACCCTAACCCTCACACTCACCCTCACCCTAAACCTAATACTAACCCTAAACCTAACACTCTCATTCACCGTCACACTCAACCTAAACCTAACACAAACCCTCAACCGAACCTTCACCCTCACCCTAACCCTAACCCTCACCCTCAACCTAAACATCACCCTAAACCTAACACTCACCCTAACCCTTAGCTTAACCCTCACCCTAAACCTAACCCTCACACTCACCTTCATCCTCAGGCTCACCTTAATCCTAATCCTAACCCTAACCCTCACCCTCACCCTCAACCTAACCCTACCCCTAACGCTAACCCTCACCCTAACACTAACCTCCAACCTAACCCTAACCTTAACCCGAACCCTAACCCTCACCCAAACCCTAACACTCACCCCAACCCTTACGCTCACCCTGACCCCAAACCTAATTCTCACCATAACCCTAACCCTCAAGCTCACAATCACCCTCAGCCTAACCCTAAAACTAAGCCTAACCCTATCCCTAAACCTCACATTCACCCTCAACCTAACCCTAATCGTAAACCTATCCCTAACCCTAACGCTCCTCCCAACTCTCACCCTAACACTATCACTAACATTATCCTAAAACTCACCCTAACCCTAAACTAATCCTCACCCTCACCCTTATTCTAAGTCTAACCCTAACGATAACACTAACCCTAACCCTAACCCTAAAACTCATCCTCACCCTAAACCTAACCCTAAGTCTCAAAATCACCATAACCCTAACACAAACCCTCAACTGAATCCTCACCTTCACCCTCACCCTAACCCTCACCCTCACCCTAAACATCACCCTAACCCTAACCCTCACCCTTACCTTCACCCTAGCCCTAACCCTCATACTAACCCTAAACCTCACCCTAACCTAACCCTCAACCTAACGCTTACCCTCACCCTAACACTAAGGCTAAACCTAACATGAACCCTCACAGTAACCCTAAACCTCAGCCTAACCCTAACCCTCACACTATCCCTAACCCTCACCCTAACGCTAACCCTCACACTCATCCTAACCCTAACCCTCACCCTCATCTAACCCTCACCCTAACCCTCACCCTAACCTTCACCCTAACACTCAACCACAACCTCACCCCAAACTTAACCCTAATGCTCACACTCAACATAACCCTAAACCTCACACTCACCCTCACCCTCAGCTTAAACCTAAGCCTAACAATAACACGAACCCTAACCCTCACACTCACCCTCACCCTAAACCTAACCCTAACCCTAATCCTAACCCTCTCACTCACCGTCACACTCACCCTAACCCTAACCCTAACCCTAAACTTAACCCTCTCACTCACTCTCACCCTCAACCTAAACCTAACCCAAACACTCAACCGAAACTTCACACTCACCCTAACCCTAACCCTCACCCTCATCCTAGCCCTCACCCTAACCCTAATCCTAACCCTAATCCTAATCCCAAACTTCAACCTAACCATAACCCTAACCATCACTCAAAAGCTAATCCTCATCCCCACACTTACCCTCAGCCTAACCCTAACCCTCAGCCTAACCCACACCCTAACCCTAACCCTAATCTTAACCCTCACCCTCAGCCTCACCCTCACTGTGAACTTAACTCTAACCATAAAACTAAAAATAACCCTAACCCTAAACCTAATCCTAACCCTCACCCTCACCCTATGCCTAAACTTAACCCTCACCTTAACCCTAACCCTCACCCTCAACGTAATCCTAACCCTAACACTAAAACTCACACTAACGCTAACCCTGATCCTCACCCTCACTCTAGCCCTCAAACTAACAATAATCCTAACCCTAAACCTCATCCTAACCCTCACCCTAACCCTAAAACCCTAACCCTCTTCCTAACCCTAACCCTCTCCCTCACACTCATGCTCGGCCTAAGCCTAAGCCTAAGACTAAGACTAACTGTAAACCTCACACTCACCCTAACCCTCACCCTAAACCTAACACTAACCCTCACCCTCACCCTAGCACATACTCTAACCCTACGCCTAAGCCTAACCCTCACCCTCACCCTAAGTCTAAACATAACCCTAACCCTCACACTCACCCTCACCCTAACCCTAACTCTAACACTAACCCTAACTCTAACACTAAACCTCACCCTAATGTTAAATCTAACCCTAAACCTCATCCTCACCCTAACCCTTACCCTAACCCTCACCCTCAACCTCACCCTCCGCCTAACAACAAGACTATCCCTAATCCCAACCCTAACCCTAACACTAACCCTAAACCTAACCCTCACACTAACCCTCACCCTAACCCTGACCCTAACCCTCACACTCACCCTAGCCCATACCTTAACCCTAAACCTAATCCTAACCCACAACCTAACACTCACCCTCAGCCTAAACCTAGGCCTAACCCTAACACTAACCCTAAACCTCACACTCACCCTAACGCTAATCCTAACCCTAAACTTAACCCTCACCCTTACCCTAACCCTAACTCTAACACTAAGCCTAACCCTCACCCTCAACCTCAGCCTCACCCTCAGCCTAACCCTAAGCCTAACCCCAACCGTAACCCTAAACGACACCCTCAACTTCACCCTAACCCTAATCCTAACCCTAAGCCTAACCCTAACCCTCCTCCTACCTCTCACCCTAACGCTAACCCTAACCCTAACCCTAACACTAACACTAACCCTTAACCTCATCCTAACCCTAACCCTAATCCTCACCCTCACTGTTATTCTAACCCTAAACATAACGATAACACTAACCCTAACCCTAACCCTTACCCTCACCCTCACCTTAAACCAAACCCTCCTCCTAACCCTAACCCTAACCCTAACACTAAACGTCACCCTAACCCTAACCCTAACGCTCACCCTCAGCCTCACCCTCAAAATAAGCTTAACCCTAACCATAACACTAACAATAACCCTAACCATATCCCTAATTCTAACCCTCACCATCACCCTAACCCTAACCCTAACCCTCACCCTAACCCTAAAACTCATCCTCAATGTAACCCTAACCCTAACCCTAACCCTAACTTCACCCTAATACTAACCCTAATCCTCACCCTCACACTAGCCCTCACCCTAACCCTAATCCTAACCCTGAACCTCATCCTAACCCTCAAACAAATCCTAACACCCTAAGCCTAACCCTAACCATAACCCTAACTCTCACCCTCTACCTCACCCTCCACTTAACACTAAGACTATCCCTAACCCCAACCTTAACCCTAACACTAACCTTAAACCTAACACTCACACTAAACCTCACCCTAACCCTGACCCTAACCCTAACCCTCACCCTCACTCATATGCTCGGCCTAAGCCTAAGCCTAAGACTAACCCTAAACCTCACACTCAATTTCACCCTAACCCTAACCCTCACACTAAACCTAAACCTAAAACTCACCCTCATGCTAGGCCTAAGCCTAAGCCTAAGCCTAAGCCTAAGCCTAAGCCTAACCCTAACCCTAAGCTTAACCCTCACCCTAAACCTCACCCTAACCCTAACCCTAACCCTAACACTAACCCTAACTCTAACCCCAAATCTGACCCTTACCCTAACCCTAACTCTAACCCTATCCCTAAACCTAAATCTCACCCTATCCCTAACCCTAACACTCATCCTCACAGTAACTTTCAACCTAAACCTAATCCTACCAATAACCCTAACCCTAATGCTAACCCTCACCTTGTCCATAACCCTCACTCTAATCCTAACCCTCACCCTCTCCCTTAGGCTCAGCCTAAACCTAAGCCTAAGCCTAAGACTAACCCTTACCCTCACACTCACCCTCACCCTAACCCTAACAGTAACACTCACCCTAACCCTAACCCTTACACTAAACCTTACCCTATGCTAAAACTAACTGTAAACCTCACCCGCACCCTAACCATAACCCTCACCCTCACCCTCACCCTCCGCCTAATACTAAGCCTATCCCTAACCCCAACCCTAAACCTAACACTAACCCTAAACCTAACCCTCACCCTCACCCTAGCCCATACCCTAACCCTAAGCCTAATCCTAACCGTCACCCTTAGCCTCACTCTAACCCTAAACCCAACCCTCACCCTAACACTAACCCTCACTCTCACCCTCACCATAACTCTAATCCTAACCCTAACCCTAACCCTCACCATAAACCTCACACTAACCTTAACCCTAACAAAAACCCTAACCCTAAACCTAACCATAAACTTCACCCTCAGCCTCACCCTCACCGCAAACTTAACACTAACCTAACACTAAAAATAACCCTAACCCTAACCCTAACCCTCACTGTAACCCTAACCTTAACCTTAACCCTGAACCTCACAATAACCCTCACACTAACCCTAACCCTCAGCCTATACCTAACCCTAACCCTAACCGTCACCCTCACCCTCACATTCACCTTCAGCCTAACTTTAAACCTAACGCTACTCCTAAAACTAACCCTCAACTTCACCCTCACACTAACCCTAACCCTAACCCTAACCCTCACACTCACCCTCCCCCACACCCTAAGCCCTCAGGCTCACCCTCACCGTAACCCTAACCCTAACCCTCACGCTAAACCTATCTCTCACCCTAACCATAAACCTCACAATCACCCTCACCCTCACCTCACCCTAACCCAAACCTCACCCTAAACCTCACCCTAAACCTGATGCTAACTCTAACTCTCACACTCACCCTAAACCTCACGCTAACCCTTACTCTCACCATAAAGCTATCACTAACCCTAACCCTAACCCTAACCCTAACCATAACCATAACCATAACCCTAACGCTCATCTTAACCGTAACCATACCCCTCAAACTAACTCTCATCCTAAACTTAACCCTATCCCAAACCCTCACCCTAACCCTAACCCTAACTCTCAACCTAACCCTAATTCTCACCCACACCCTCAGCCTCATCCTCAGCCTAAAACTAACCCTAAACCTAATCCTAACCCTAAACTTCACCCTCATCCTAACTCTAAACCTAAACTTCACTCTCATCCTCACCCCCACCCTCACCCTAGCCCTAACCCGAACCCTAAACCAAACCCTCAACCTAACCCTCATCCTAACCCTCTCCCTAACCCTCATCCTAACCCTAACCCTAGCCCTTACCATAGCCCTAAACATCACCCTCAACCTAAAACTAACCCTAACCCTAACCCTCACCCTAACACTAGCCTGAACCCTAACCCTCACCCTCACCCTAACATTCATCCTAACCCTCTCCCTAACCCTCATCCTAACCCTAACCCTAGCCCTTACCAGGACCCTAAACCTCACCCTCACCCTAACCCTAACCCTAACCCTAACCCTCACACCCACCATAACCCTCACCCTTAACCTTACCCTCACCCTAACCCTCATCCCAACCATCACACTATCACTAACCCTAACCCTCAACCTAACCCTTACACTCACTCTAACAATAAACCTAACCCTAACACTAACTCTCACACCAACCCTCACCCTAAATATCACCCTATCATTAACCCTAAACCTAACCCTCACCCTGACCCTAACCCTCACGCTCACCCTCAGCCTAACCCTCAGCCTAAAGCCTAAGCCTAACCCTAACCCTTAGAGTCACCCTCACCCTAAGCTAAACGCTAAGCGTCACCCACACGCTCAACCTCACCCTAAACCTAACACAAATCCTCAAACCAACCCTCACCCTCAACATAAACATCTCCGTAACCCTAACACTCACCCTAATCCGCACCATAACCCGAACCCTCACCCTAACCCTAACCCTGACCCTAACCCTAACCCTCACCCTCATCTAACCCTCACCCTAACCCAAACCCTAACCCTCACCCTAACCCTCAACCACACCCTCACCCTAATCCTAAACCTAATTCTCACACTCAACATAACCCTAAACCTCACACACACCCTCACCATCAGCTTAAACCTAAGCCTAACAATAAACCTAACCCTAACACTCACACTCAACCTCACCCTAAACCGAATCCTAACCCTAAACCTAACCCACTCACACACCCTCACACTCAACCTAACCCTAACACAAACCCTCAACTGAAACTTCACCCTCACCCTAACCCTAACCCTCACGCTCAACCTAAACATCACCCTAAACCTAACCCTCACCCTAAACCTTAGCCTAACCCTCACCCTAACCCTAACACTCACCCTCACCCTCATCCTCAGGCTCACCTTAAACCTAATCCTAACTCTAACCTTCATCCTCACCCTCAACTTAAACCTACCCCTAACGCTAACCCTCACCCTAACACTAACCTCCAACCTAACCCTAACCCTAAACCTAACGCTAACCCTCACCCAAACCCTAACACTCACCCTAACCGTTACCCTCACCCTAACCCCAAACCTAATGCTCACCATAACCCTAACCCTCAAGCTCACAGTCACCCTCAGCCTAACCCTAAACCAAAGCCTAACCCTATCCCTAAACCTCACAATCACCCTCAACCTAACCCTAATCCTAACCCTAACCCTAACCCCAACCCTCCTCCTAACTCTCACCCTAAACCTAACCCTAACACAATCAATAACATTAAGCCTAAAACTCACCCTAACCCTAACCTTAATCCTCACCCTCACCGTTATTCTAACCCTAACCCTAACGATAACACTAACCCTAACCCTAACCCTCACCCTCACCCTAAACCTAAACCTAAGTCTCAACCTCACCCTAAACCTAACCCAAATATTCAACTGAACCCTCACCCTCACCTTCTCCCTCACCCTAACCCTCACCCTCACCCTAACCCTAACCCTCACCATTACCCTCACCCTAGCCCTAACCCTCATACTAACCCTAAACCTCACCCTAACCTAACCCTCAACCTAACCCTTACCCTCACCCTAACACTAAGGCTAAACCTAACATGAGCACTTACAGTAACCCTAAACCTCACACTAAACTTAACCCTCACACTATGACTAACCCTCACCCTAACCCTAACCCTAACCCTCACCCTAAACCTAATCATCACCCTCACCCTCACCCTCAGCCTAACCCTCAGCCTAAAGCCTAACCCTAACCCTCACAATCACCCTCACCCTAACCATAAACCTAAGCGTCACCCTCACTCTCAATCTCACCCTAAACCTAACGCAAACCATCAAACCAACCCTCATCCTCAACATAAACATCACCGTAACCCTAACACTCAACCTAATCGGCACCAAATCCCTAACCCTCACCCTAACGCTAAACCTCACCCTCACCCTAACCCTAACCCTCACCCTAATCCTAAACCTCACCGTCATCTAACCCTCACCCTAAACCAAACCCTAAACCTCTCCCTAACCCTCAACCTCAACCTCACCCTAAAACTAACAGTAATGCTCACATTCAACATAGCCCTAAACCTCACACTCACCCTCACCCTCAGCTTAAACCTAAGCTAAACATTAACCATAACCCTAACCCTCACACTCACCCACACCCTAAACCTAACCCTAACCCTAATCCTAACCCTCTCTCTCACCCTCAGACTCACCCTAACCCTAACCCAAACCCTCAACCTAAACATCACCCTAAACCTAAACCTTAGCTTAACCCTCACCCTAACCCTAACCCTCACCCTCACCCTCACCAACAAGCTCACACTAAACCTATTCCTAAACCTAACACTCACTCTCACCCTCAACCTAACCTTACCCCTAATGATAACCCTCACTCTAAACCTAACCTCCAACCTAACCCTAAACCTCACCCTAAACCTAACCCCCAACCTAACCCTAACCCTAACCCTCATGCTCACAGTCACCCTCAGCCTAACCCTAAAACTAAGCCTAACCCTATCCCTAATCCTCACACTTACCGTCACCCTGAATCCAACCTTAAGTTTCACCCTCACCCTCAACCTCACCCTAACCCTAAACCAAACCCTCAACTTATCCCTCACCATCACAATCACCCTAACCCTCACCCTCACCCTAAACATCACCCTAATCCTAACCCTCACCCTTACCCTCACCCTAGCACTAACCCTCATACTAACCCTAAACCTCACCCTAAACCTAACACTCAACCTAACCCTTACACTCACCCTAACACTAAGCCTAAACCTAACATGAACCCTCACAGTATCCCTAAACCTCACCCTAACCCTAACCCTCACATTAACCCTAACCCTCACCCTAACCCTAACCCTATCCCTCATCCTAACCCTCACTCTAACCCTAACCGTAACCCAAACCCTCAACCTCACAGTAACTTTAAACCTAACGATAATCCTAACAATAACCCTAACCCTGACCCTAACCCTCACCCTGTCCATAATCCTCACCCTAACCCTAACCCTCACCCTAACCCTAAACCTCACCCTCTCCCTTAGGCTCGGACTAAGCCTAAGCCTAAGACGAAGACTAACCCTTAACCTCAAACTCACCCTCACCCTAACCCTAAAAGTAACAGTCACCCTAACCCTAACCCTCACACTAACCCTCACCGTAACATTAACACTAACCATAAACCTCACCCAAACCCCAACCCTAACCCTCACCCTCACCCTCACCCTCCGCCTAACACTAAGACTATCCCTAACCCCAACCCTAACCCTAAAACTAACCCTAAACGTGACCCTCACCCTAACACTCACTCTAACCCTGAACGTAACCCTCACCCTCACCTAAGTCCATACCCTAACCCTAAGCCTAAACCTAACCCTCACCCTAAACCTCACTCTAACCCTAACCCCAACCCTCACCCTAACCCTAACCCTCACCTCACCCTCACCATAACTCTAATCCTAACCCTAACCCTAACCCTAGCCCTGACACTCACCCTCACCTTAACCCTAATCCAAACCTAACCCTAACCCTAACACTAACCATTACCCTAACCCTCACCCTACACTAAATCTAACCCTAAACCTCACCCTAACCCTAAACCTCACCCTAACACTTACCTTCACACTAAAACTCACCTTAACCCGAACACTAACCCTCACACTAACCCTAAGCATCACCCTAAACTTAAAACTCACCCTAACCCTAACCCTAACCCTCAACCTTGCCCTAACCCTAACCATTACCCTAACCCTAACACTCACCCTAACCGTAACCCCCACCCTCAACCTCAAGCTGGGCCTAAGCTTAAGCATAAGCCTAAGACTAACCCTAACCCTCACACTCACCCTCACCCTAACCCTAATCGTAACCCTAACCCTAACCCAAACCATCACACTAACCCTCACCCTAACGGTAACACTAACGCTAAACCTAACCCTCACCCTAACCCTCACCCTAACCCTCACCCTAACCCTGAACCTTCACCATTACCATAACACTCACCCTCAGACTATTCCTCACCTTTACCCTTACTGTCACCCTTACCCTAACCCTCACCCTAACCGTAATCCTCATCCTAACACTCACCCTCACCTTCAGCCTCAGCCTATCCCTAAGCCTAAGCCTAACCCTAACCCTAAACATCACCCTCATCCTAGCCCTCACCCTAACCCTAATCCTAACCCTAACCCTCATCCTATCCCTCAACCTAACCATAACCCTAACCATCACTCATAAGCGAATTCTCATCCCCATTATCACCCTCAGCCTAATCCTAAGCCTAACCCTAATCCACACACTCAACCTCACTGTAACCCTTATCCTAAACCTAACCCTAACCCTAAACTTAATCCTAAACCTCACCCTCACCCTAACCCTAACCCTAACCCTCACCCTAACCCTAACCCTCACCCTCAACTTAACCCTAAACCTAAACCTCACCCTAACGCTAACCCGAACCCTCACCCTCACTCTAGCCCTCACTTAACCCTAATCCTAACCCTAAACCTCATCCTCACCCTCACCCTAACCCTAAAACCCTAACCCTCATCCTAACCCTAACCCTCTCCCTCACACTCATGCTCGGCCTAAGCCTAAGCCTAAGACTAAGACTCACCGTAAACCTCACACTCACCCTAACCCTCACCCCAACCCTAACACTAACCCTCACCCTCATCTTAGACCTTACTCTATCCCTAAGCCTAAGCCTAACCCTCACCCTTACCCTCACTTTCACCCTCAACCTAAGTCTAATCCTAACCCTAACCCTCACACTCACTCTCAACCTAAACCTAATTGTAACACTAACCCTAACCCTAACACTAACCCTCACCCTAATGCTAACTCTAAACCTAAAGCGCATCCTCACCCAAACCCTAACCCTCACTCTCACCTTCACCCTCTGCCTAACACTAAGCCTATCCCTAACCCCAACCCTAACCCTAACACTAACACTAAACCTAACTCTCACACTACCCCTCATCCTAAACCTCACCCTAACCCTCAACCTCACCCTCACCCTAAACCTAACCCTAATTATCACACTCAACATAACCATAAAGGTCACACTCACACTCACCCTCAGCTTAAACCTAAGCCTAAAAATAACCCTAACCCTAACCCTCACACTCACCCTCACCCTAAACCTAATCCTAACCATAAACTTAACCCTCTCACTCACCCTCAACCTCACTCTAACCCTAACCGAAACCCTTAACCGAACCCTCACCCTCAACCTCACCCTCAACCTAACCCTCAACCTAACCCTAACACTCACCCTAACCCTCAACCTAACCCTGCCCCTTACGCTAACACACATCCTAACCCTAAACTCCAACCTAATCCTATCCCTAACACTAACACTAACACTCACCCTAACCCCAAACTCCAACCTAACGCTAACCCTCACCCTAACCCTAACGCTAACCCTCACCCTAACCCTAACACTCACCCCAGCACTTACCTTCACCCTAACCCTAAACCTCACCCTAACCCTAACCCTCACGCTCACAGTCACCCTCAGCCTAACCCTAAACTTAAGCCTAACCCCATACCAAACCCTCAAACACACCCTCACACTAAACCTAAACCTACGACTCACCCTCACCCTCAACCTCACCCTAACGTTAACCCAAACACTCAACTTAACCCTCACACTCACCCTAACCCTAACCCTCACCCTCACCCTAAACATCACCCTAACCCTAACCCTCACCCTTACACTCACCCTCATACTAACCCTAAACCTCACCCTAAACCTAACCCTCAACCTAACCGTAACCCTAACCCTAACACTAAGCCTAAACCCTCAAAGTAACCCTAAACCTCACCCTAACCCTAACTCTTACACTAACCCTAACCCTCACCCTAACCCTAATACTAAACCTACCCTTCACCCTACCCCTCACTCTAACCCTTAACCCAACCTGAACCCTCACCCTCACCGTCACCCTAACACTCACCCAAACCTAACACTCAACCAAACCCTAAACCTCATACTTTCCCGAACCCTAACCCTCACTCTATCACTCACACTCAGACTCACCCTAAACCTCACCCTAACCCTAACCCTCACCCTAACCTCACCCTTACCCTCAACCTAACCCTCACCCTCAACCTAAACCTAACTGTAACCCTAACCCTAAACCTCACCGTAACCCTCACCCTAACCCTAAGCCTAACCCTCACCTTCACCCTACCCTTTAACATTACGCTCACCCTAACCCTCACACAAACCCTAACCATCAACCTAACCCTAACTCTAACCGTCACCCTCACCCTCAGCCTAACTGTAAACCTAACCCTATTCCTAACACTAACCTTCACCTTCACCCTCACACTAACCCTAATCCTAAACCAACCCTAAGTCTAAGCCTCACACTCACCCTCACCCTCACCCTGACCCTAAGCCTCACTGTCACACTCACGCTCACCCTCACCCTAACCCTAACCATAACTCTAACCCTAAACCTCACCCTAACCCTAACCCTAACACTCACCCTCACTCTAACCTTTAACCTTAACCTCACCCTAACCCTCACCCTAACCCTAACCCTCACCCTCACCCTAGCCTACACCCTAACTCTCACCCTCACCATAGCCCTCACCCTAACCCTAATCCTAACCATAAACCTCACCCTAAACCTAAACCTCAACCTAACCCTAACCCTCACCCTCATCTAACCCTCACCCTAACCCAAACATAACCCTCACCCTAACCCTCACCTTAACCCTAAGTCTCACACTAACCTAACCCTGACACTCACCCTAACCCTCACAATAACCCTAATGCTAACCCTAATCCTAACCATAACCCTCATCCTAACCCTAACCATCAACCTAACCCTAACCCTCACACTCATCTAACCCTCACCCTAACCCAACCCTAACCCTCAGCCTAACCCTCACCCTAACCTTAACCCTCACCCTAACCTAACCCTAACACTCACCCTAACCCTCACACTAGCCCTAATGCTAACCCTAACCCTCACCCTCACACTAACCCTCAACCTAACCCTAAACCTCACCCTAACCCTCACCCTAACCCTAAACCTAACCCTCACCCTCTCGCTAAACTTTAGCCTTACCCTCACCCTAACACTCACACTAAACCCAACCCTCAGCCTAACCCTAACACTAACCGTCACCCTCACACTCATGCTCACCCTCAGCCTAACTTTAAACCTAACGCTACTCCTAACACTAACCCTCAACTTCACCCTCACACTAACCCTAACCCTAACCCTCACACTCACCCTCACCCACAACCTAAGCCTCACTGTCACCCTCATGCTCACCCTCACAATAACCCTAACCCTAACCCTAACCCTCACGCTAAACCTATCTCTCACCCTAACCATAAACCTCACAATCACCCTCACCCTCACCTCAACCTAACCCTAAACCTCACCCTCACCCTCACCCTAAACGTCACCCTAATCCTAATGTGAACTCTAACCCTCACACTCACCCTAAACTTCACGCTAACCCTTACTCTCACCGTAAATCTAAACCTAACCCTAACCCTCACTCTGACCATAACCCTCACCTGAAACCTAATCCTAACCCTAGCCCTCACACTCACCCTCAACCTAACCCTACCCCTAATGCTAAGCCTCACCCTAAACCTAATCTCCAACCTAAACCTAACCCTAACCCAATCTCTAACCCTCACCCTAAACCTGACCCTCATCCTAACCCTAACCCTCACCCTCACAGTCACCCTCAGCCTAACCCTAAACCTAAGCCTAACCCTATCCCTAATCCTCACACTCACAGTCACCCTAAACCTAACCCTAAGTCTCACCCTCACCCTCAACCTCACCCTAACCCTAACCCAAACCCTCAACTGAACCCTCACCCTCACCCTAACACTCACCCTAACCCTCACACTCACCATAACCCTCAAATTAAACCTTACCCTCACCCTAACCCTGACCCAACCCTCACCCTATCCCTAAACCTAACCCTCAACCTAACACTTACACTCACTCTAACACTAAGCCTAACCCTAACACTAACTCTCACACTAACCCTCACCCTAAATATCACCCTATCATTAACACTAACCCTAACCCTATCCCTCAACTTCACCCTCAGCCTAACCCTCAGCCTAAAGCCTAACCCTAACCCTAACCCTCAGAGTCACCCTCAACCTAACCCTAACTCTAAGCCTCACCCTCACCCCCAACCTCACCCTAAACCTAACGCAAACCTTCAAACCAACCCTCACCCTCACCATAAACATCACCGTAACCCTAACACTCACCCTAATCCGCACCATAAACCTAACCCTCACCGTAACGCTAACCGTCACACTCACCCTAAGCCTAACCCTCACCCTAACCCTAACCCTCACCCTCATCTAACCCTCAACCTACCCAAACCCTAACCCTCACCCTAACCCTCAACCTCACCCTCACCCTAAACCTAACCCTAATGCTCACACTCAACATAACCCTAAACCTCACACTCACCCTCACCCTCAGCTTAAACCTAAGCCTAACAATAACATGAACCCTAACCCTCACACTCACCCTCACTCTAAACCTAACCCTAACCCTAATCCTAACCCTCTCACTCACCGTCACACTCACCCTAACCCTAACCCAAACTCTCAACCTAAACATCACCTTAAACCTAACCCTCACCCTAAACCTTAGCCTAACCCTCACCCTAACCCTAAACCTCACCCTCACCCTCACCCACAGGATCAACCTAAACCTAATCCTAACCCTACCCTCCCCCTCCCCCTCAACCTATCCCTACCCCTAACGCTAACCCTCACCCTAAACATAACCTCCAACCTAAACCTAACCCTAACCCTATCGCTAACCCTCACCCTAAACGTAACCCACACCCTAACCCTAACCCTCACGCTCACAGTCACCTTCAGCCTAACCCTAAACCTAAGCCTAACCCTATCCCTAATCCTCACACCATCACCCTAAACCGAACCCTGAGTCTCACCCTCACCCTCAACCTCACCCTAACCCTAACAAAAACCCTCAACTGAACGCTCACCCTCACCCTCACCCTCACCCTAACCCTAAACCTAACCCTCACACTCACCATAACCCTCACCCTAAACCATACCCTCACCCTAACCCACATTCCCACCCTCACCCTATTCCTAAACCTAACCCTCAACCTAACCCTTACACTCACTCTAACACTAAACCTAATCCTAACACTAACTCTCACACTAACCCTCACCCTAAATATCACTCTATAATTAACCCTAACCCTAACACTAACTCTCACCCTCAACCTCAGCCTAACCAACAGCCTAAAGCCTAACCCAAACACTAAC
This sequence comes from Dipodomys merriami, assembly GCF_024711535.1. Classification (NCBI taxonomy): domain Eukaryota; kingdom Metazoa; phylum Chordata; class Mammalia; order Rodentia; family Heteromyidae; genus Dipodomys; species Dipodomys merriami. The sequence continues at coordinate 273,777 of NW_027206341.1, read as the reverse complement.
CCTCAGAATCACCCTCACCCTAAAACCAACCCTTATCCTCACCCTCACACCCAACCTCAACCTAAAACTAACGCAAACCCTCAAACCAACCCTCACCCTCACCATAAATATCAGGGTAACAACACTCACCCACATCTGCACCATAACCCTAACCCTAACCCTAACGATAACCCTCAACCTCACCCTAACCCGAACCCTCACCTTAACCCTAACCCTCACCCTCATCTAACCCTCACCCTAACCCAAACCCTAACCCTCAAACACACCCTCAACCTAAAACTAACCCTAATGCTCACACTCAACATAACCCTAACCCTCACATTCACCCTCACCCTCAGCTTAAACCTAAGCCTAACAATAAACCTAACCCTAACCCTCACATTAACCCTCACCCTAAACCTAATCCTAACCATAAACCTAACTCTCTCACTCACCCTCACCCTCAACCTAACCCTAACCCTCAACCTAAACATCACCCTAAACCTAACCCTCCCCCTAACCCTTAGCCTAACCCTCACCCTAACCCTAACCCTCACCCTCACCCTCACCCTCAGGCTCACCTTAAACCTAATCCTAACCCTAACCCTCACTCTCACGCTCAACCTAAACCTATGTCTAATGCTAACCCTCACCCTAACGTAAACTCCAACCTAACCCTATCCCTAAACCTAACGCTAACCCTCACCCAAACCTTAACACTCACCCAAACACTTACCCTCACCCTAACCCCAACACTAATGCTCACCATAATACTAACCCTCAAGCTCACAGTCACCCTCAGCCTAACCCTAAAACTAAGCCTAACACTATGCCTAAACCTGACACTCACCCTCACCCTAAACTTAACCCTAAGTCTCAACCTCACCCTAACCCTAACCCAAACCCTCAACTGAACCCTCACCCTCACCCTAACCCTCAACCTCACCCTAAACACCACCCTAACCCTAACCCTCACCCTTACCCTCAACTTAGCCCTAACCCACATACTAACCCTAAATCTCAACATAAACCTCACCCTCATCCTAACACTTACCCTCACCCTAACACTCAGCCTAAACCTAACATGAACCCTCACAGTAACCCTAAACCTCACCCTAACCCTAACCCTCACACTATCCCTAATCATCACCCTAACCCTAAACCTAACCCTCACCCTAACCCTAACCATCACCCGAACCCTCACCCTCAGCCTAACAATCAGCCTAAAGCCTAACCCTAACCCTAACCCTCAGAGTCACCCTCAACTTAAACCTAAATCTAAGCCTCACCCTCACCCTCAACCTCAACCTAAACCTGACGCAAACCCTCAAACCAACCCTCACCCTCACCCTAAACATCACCCTAACATTAACCCTCACCCTACTCCGCACCAAAAACCTAACCCTCACCCTAACGCTAATCCTCATCCTCACCCTAACCCTAACCCTCACCCTAACCCTAAACCTCACCCTCATCTAACCCTCACCCTAACCCAAACCCTAACACTCACCCTAACCCTCAACCTCACCCTCACCCTAAACCTAACCCTAATGCTCACACTCAACATAACACTAACCCTCACACTCACTTTCTCACCCTCCGCTTAAAATTTAAGCCTAACAATAACCTGAACCCTAACACTCACACTCACCCTCACCCTAAACTTAACCCTAACCCTAATCCTAACCCTCTCACTCACCCTCACACTCACCCTAACCCTAACCCCAACTCTCAACCTAAACATCACTCTAAACCTAAACCTCAACCTAACCCTTAACCTAACCCTCACCATAACATTAACCTTCACCCTCACCCTCACCGACAGGCTCAACCTAAACCTAATCCTAACCCTAGCCCTCAACCTCACGCTCAAACTTACCATACCCCTAACGCTAACCCTCACCGTAAACCTAACCTCCAACCTAACGCTAACCCTAACCCTAACGCTAACCCTCACCCTAAACCTAACCCTCACCCTAACCCTAACCCTCACGCTCACAGTCACCCTCAGCCTAACCCTAAACCTAAGCCTAACCCTATCCCTAAACCTCACACTCACCATCACCCTAAATCTAACCCTAAGTCTCACCCTCACCCTAAACCTCACCCTAACTCTAACCCAAACCCTCAACTGAACCATCACAAACACCCTCACCCTCAACCTAACCCTAAACCTCAACTGAACATTCACCCTCACCCTAAACCTTACCTCACCCTAACCCTCATCACAACCCTCACCCTATTCCTAACCCTAACCCTCAACCTAACAATTACACTAACTCTACCACTAAGCCTAACCTTAACACTAACTCTCACACTAACCCTCACCCTAAATATCAGCCTTTCATTAACCCTAACCCTAACCCTAACCCTCACCCTCACCCTCAGCCTAACACTCACCCTAAAGCCTAACCCTAACCCTAACCCTCACAGACAACCTCACCCTAACCCTAAATCTAAGCCTCACCCTCACCCTCAACCTCACCCTAAACCTAACGCAAACCCTCAAACCAACGCTCACCCTCACCCTAAACATCACCCTAACATTAACCCTCACCCTAATCCGCACCAAAACCCTAACCCTCACCCTAACGCTAATCCTCACCCTCAACCTAACCCTCAACCTCATCTAAACCTCACCGTAATCCTAACTCTCACCCTCATCTAACCCTCACCCTAAACCAAACCCTAAACCTCACCCTAACCCTCAAACACACCCTCACCCTAAACCTAACCCTAATGCTCACACTCAACATAACACTAACCCTCACACTCACCCTCACCCTCAGCTTAAACCTAAGCCTAACTGTAACCCGAACCCTAAGCCTCACACTCACCCTCAACCTAAACCTAACCCTAACACTAATCCTAACCCTCTTACTCACCCTCACACTCACCCTAACCCTAACCCAAACCCTCAACCAAAACAACACCCTAAACCTAACCCTCACCCTAACCCTTAGCCTAACCCTCACCATAACCTTAACCCTCACCCTCACCCTCACCAACAGGCTCAACCTAAACTTAATTCTAACCCTAGCCTTCACCCTAACCATCAACCTAACCCTGCCCCTAACGATAACCCTCCCCTAATCCTAACCTCCAACCTAATGATAACCCTTACCCTAATGCTAACACTCACCCTAAACATAAACCTCACCCTAACCCTAACCCTCACGCTCACAGTCACCCTCAGCCTAACCCTAAACCTAAGCCTAACCCTATCCCTAAACCTCACACTCACCCTCACCCCCCTAAACCTAACCCTAAGTCTCAACCTCACCCTAACCCTAACCCAAACCCTCAACTGAACCCTCACTCTCACCCTCACCCTAACCCTCACCCTCACCCTAAACATCTCCCTTACCCTAACGCTCACCCTTACCCTCACATTATCCCTAACCCTCATACTAATCCTAAACCTTTCCCTAAACCAGACCCTCAACCTAACACTTACCCTCACCCTAACACTAAGCATAAACCTAACATGAACCCTCACAGTAATCCTAAACCTTACCCTATCCCTAACCCTCACACTATACCTAAGCCTCAAATTAACCCTAACCCTAACCCTCACCCTAATCCTAACCATCACCCTCACCCTCACCCTCAGCCTAACACTCAGCCTAAATCCTAACCCCAACCCTAACCCTTACACTCACCCTCACCCTAACCCTAACTCTAAGCCTCACTGTCACGCTCAACCTCACACTAAACCAAATGCAAATCCTCAAACCAACCCTCACCCTCACCCTAAACATCTCCCTAACCCTAACCCTCACCCTAATCCACACCAGAACCCTAACCCTCACCCTAACGCTAATCCTCACCCTCAACCTAACCCTAACCCTCACCCTAACCCTAACCCTCACCCTCATCTAACCCTCACCTAACACAAACCCTAACCCTCACCCTAAACCTCAACCACCCCCTCATCCTAAACCTAACCCTAATGGTCACACTCAACAGAACCCTAACCCACACACTCACCCTAACCCTCAGCTTAAACCTAATCATATCAATAACCCGAACCCTAACCATCACACTCACCCTCACCCTAAACCAAACCCTAATACTAATAAAACCCTCTCACTCACCCTCAAACTCTCCCTAACCCGAACCCTAACCCTCAACCTAAACATCACCCTAAACATAACCCTCACCCTAACCCTTAGCCTAACCCTCACCCTAACACTAACCCTCACCCTCACCCTCAGACTCACCTTAAACCTAATCCTAACCCTAACCCTCACCCTCAACCTAACCCTACACCTAACGCTAACCCTTACCCTAACCCTAACCTCCAACCTAACCCTAACCCTAAACCTAATGCTAACCCTCAACCAAACCCTAACACTCACCCCAACACTTACCCTCACCCTAACCCCAACCCTAATGCTCACCATAACCCTAACACTCAAACTCATAGTCACCCTCAGCCTAACCCTAAACCTAAGCCTAACCCTATCCCTAAACCTCACACTCAACCTCACCCTAAACCTAACCCTAACCACAACCCAAACCCTCAACTGAACCCTCACCCTCACCCTCACCCTAACCCTCACCCTCACCCTAACCCTCACCCTCACCCTCACACTAGCCCTAACCCTAATACTAAACCTAACCCTAAACTTAAACCTGACCCTCAACCTAAACCTGACCCTCACCATAACACTAAGGCTAAACCTAACATGAACCCTCACAGTAACCCTAAACCTCACCTGAACCCTAACCCTCACACTATCCCTAACCTTCACCCTAACGCTAACCCTCACCCTCACCCTAACCCTAACCCTCACCCTCATCTAACTCTCACCCTAACCCAAACCCTAACCCTCACCCTAACCCTCAAAGACACCCTCACCATAATCCTAACCCTAATGCTCACATTCAACATAACCCTAACCCTCACACTCAGCCCTCACCCTCAGCTTAAACCTAAGCCTAACAATAACCCTAACCAAAACCCTCACACTCACCCTCAACCTAAACCTAATCCTAACCCTAAACCTAACCTTCTCACTCACCCTCTCTCTCAACCTAACCCTAACCCTCAACCTAAACATCACCCTAAACCTAACCCTCACCCTAACCCTTAGCCTAACCCTCACTCTAACCCTAACCCTCACCCTCACCCTCAGGCTCACCTTTAACCTAATCCTAACCCAAACCCTCACCCTCACGCTCAACCTAACCCTACCTCCAACGCTAACCCTCACCTTAACCTAACCTCCAACCTAACCCTAACCCTAAACCTAAAGCTAACACTCACCTAAACGCTAACACTCACCCCAACACTTATCCTCACCCTAACCCCAACCCTAATGCTCACCATTATACTAACCCTCAAGCTCACAGTCACCCTCAGCCTAACACTAAAACTAAGCCTAACCCTATCCCTAAAACTCACACTCACCCTCACCATAAACCTAACACTAAGTCTCAACCTCACCCTAACCCTAACACAAACCTTCAAATGAACCCTCACCCTCACCCTCACCCTAAGCCTCACCCTCACCCTAAACATCACCCTAAACCTAACCATCACCCTTACCCTCACATTAGCCCTAACCCTCATACTAACCCTAAACCTCACCCTAAACCTGACCCTCAACCTAACCATTACCCTCAACCTAACACTAAGCCTAAACCTAACATGAACCCTCAGAGTAACCCTAAACCTCACCCTAACCCTAACCCTCACACTATCCCTAACCATCACCCTAACCCTAACCCTAACCATCAAACTAACCCTAACCATCACCCTCAACCTCACCCTCAGCCTAAAGCCTAAACCTAACCCTAACCCTCACAGTCACCCTCACCCTAACCCTAACTCTAAGCCTCACCCTCACACTCAACCTCACCCTAAACCCAACTCAAAACCTCAAACCAACCCTCACCCTCACCCTAAACATCACACTCAACCTAACCCTCACCCTAATCCGCACCAGAACCCTAACCCTCACCAAACGCTAATCGTCACCCTCACCCTAACCCTAACCCTAACCCTCACCCCCATCTCTCCCTCACCATAACCCAAACCTTAACCCTCACCCTAACCCTAAACCTCACCCTCACCCTAAAACTAACCCTAATGCTCACACTCAACATAACCCTAACCCTCACTCTCACCCTCACCCTCAGCTTATACCTAAGCCTAACAATAACCCAAACCATAACCCTCACACTCACCCTCACCCTAAACCTAACCCTAACACTAATCCTAACCCTCTCACTCACTCTCACACTCACCCTAACCCTAACCCAAACCCTCAACCTAAACATCACCCTAAACCTAACCCTCACCCTAACCCTTAGCCTAACCCTCACCCTAACCCTAACCCTCACCCTCACCCTCAGGCTCACCTTAAACCTAATCCTAAACCTAACACTCACTCTCACGCTCAACCTAACCCTACCCCTAACATTAACCCTCAACCCAACCCTAACCTCCAACCTAACCCTAACCCTAAACCTAACGCTAACCCTCACCCAAACCCTAACACTCACCCCAACACTTACCCTCACCCTAACCCCAAACCTAATGCTCACCATAACCCTAAACCTCAAGCTCATAGTCACCCTCAGCCTAATCCTAAACCTAACCCTAACCCTATCCCTAAACCTCACCCTCACCCTTACCCTAAAACTAACACTAAGCCTCAACCTCACCCTAAATCTAACCCAAACCCACAACTGAATACTCACACTCACCCTCACCCTAACCCTCACCCTCACCCTAAACATCACCCTAACCCTAACCATCACCCTTAACCCCACCCAAGCCTTAACCCTCATACTAACCCTAAACCTCACCCTAAACCTGACCCTCAACCTAACCCTTACCCTCACCCTAACACAGAGCCTAAACCTAACATGAACCCTCACAGTTACCCTAACCCTCACCTGAACGCTAACCCTCACAGTATCCCTAACACTCACCCTAACCCTAACCCTAAACCTCACCCTAACCCTAACCATCACCCTCACTCTCACCCTGAAACTAAACCTCAGCCTAAAGCCTAACCCTAACCCCAACCCTCACAGACAACCTCACCCTAACCCTAACTCTAAGCCTCAACCTCACCCTCAACCTCACCCTAACCCTAACGCAAACCCTCAAACCAACCCTCACCCTAACCCTAACCCTCACCCTAACCCTAACCCTCACCCTCATTTAATCCTCACCGTAAATCAAACCCTAACCTTCACCCTAACCCTCAAACTCACCCTCACCCTAAACCTAACCCTAATGCTCACACTCAACATAACCCTAACTCTCACACTCACCCTCACCCTCAGCATAAACCTAAGCCTAACAATAACCCTAACCCTTAACCTCACACTCACCCTCACCCTAAACCTAACCCTAACCCTAATCCTAACCCTCTCACTGACCCTCACACTCACCCTAACCCTAACCCAAACCCTCAACCTAAACATCACCCTAAACCTAACCCTCACCCTAACCCTTAGCCTAACCCTCACCCTAACCCTAACCCTCACCCTCACCCTTACCCACAGGCTCACGATAAACGCAATCCTAACCCTAACCCTCACCCTCACCCTCAACCTAACCCTCACCCTAACCCAACCCTAACCCTCAGCCTAACCCTCACCCTAACCCTAACCCTCACCCTAACCTAACCCTAACACTCACCCTAAACCTCACACTAGCCCTAATGCTAACCCTAACCCTCACCCTTACATTAACCCTCAACCTAACCCTTAAACTCAACATAACCCTAACCCTAACACTAACCCTCAAACTCACCCTAAACCTCACCCAAACCTTAAGCATCACCCCAACACTTACCCTCACCCTAACTCTCATCCTAATGCTAACCCTAACACTAACCCTAACAATAACCCTCACCCTAACCCTAACCCTCACACTAAACTTCACCCTCACCCTCACCCTAACCCTCACCCTCACCTTAACGATAACCATAACCCTAACCCTAAACCTCACACTAACCCTCACCCTAACCGTAAACCTAACCCTCACCCTCTCCCTAATCTTTAGCCTTACCCTCACCCTAACCCTCACACTAAACCTAACCCTCAGCCTAACCCTAACCCTAACTGTCACCCTCACCCTCACGCTCACCCTCAGCCTAACTTTAAACCTAACGCTTCTCCTAACACTAACCCTCAACTTCACCCTCACACTAACCCTAAGCCTAACCCTAAGCCTAACCCTCACACTCACCCTCACCCACAACCTAAGCCTCAATGTCACCCTCAAGTTCACCCTCACAATAATCCTAACCCTAACCCTAACCCTCACGCTAAACCTATCTCTCACCCTAACCATAAACCTCACAATCACCCTCACCCTCACCTCAACCTAACCCTAAACTTAAACCTAACCCTCATCCTAAACGTCACCCTAATCCTAATGCTAACTCTAACCCTCACATTCACCCTAAACCTCACGCTAACCCTTACTCTCACCGTAAATCTATACCTACCCCAACCCTCACTCTGACCATAACCCTCACCCGAAACCTAATCCTAAACCTAGCCCTCACCCTCACCCTCAACCTAACCCTACCCCTAACGCTAACCCTCACCGTAAACCTAACCTCCAACCTAAGCCTAACCCTACCCTTATCGCTAACCATCACCCTAAACCTAACCCTCATCCTAACCCTAACCCTCACCCTCACAGTCACCCTCAACCTAACCGTAAACCTAAGCCTAACCCAATCCCTAATCCTCACACTCAACGTCACCCTATACCTAACCCTAAGTCTCACCCTCACCCTCACCCTCACCCTAAACCTAACCCAAACCCTCAACTGAACCCTCACCCTCACCCTAACACTCACCCTAACCCTAACCCTCACACTCACCATAACATTCAAATTAAACCTTACCCTCACCCTAACCCTGACCCAACCCTCACCCTATCCCTAACCCTAACCCACAACCTAACACTTACACTCACTCTAACATTAAGCCTAACCCTAACACTAACTCTCACACTAACCCTCACCATAAATATCACCCTATCATTAACCCTAACCCTAACGCTATCCCTCAACCTCACCCTAAGCCTAACCAACAGCCTAAAGCCTAATCCTAACCCTAACCCTCAGAGACACCCTCACCCTAACCCTAAATCTAAGCCTCACTCTCACCCTCAACCTCACCCTAAACCTAACGCAAACCCTCAAACCAACCCTCACCCTCTCCCTAAACATCACCCTAACATTAACCCTCACCCTACTCCGCACCAAAACCCTAACCCTCACCCTAACGCTAATCCCCACCCTCACCCTAATCCTAACCCTCACCCTAACCCTAACCCTCACCCTCATCTAATCCTCACCCTAACCCAAACCCTAACTCTCACCCTAACCCTCAACCTCACCCTCACCCTAAACCTAACCCTAATGCTCACACTCAACATAACCCTAACCCTCAAACTCACTCTCTCACCCTCCGCTTAAAACTTAAGCCTAACAATAACTGGAACCCTAACCCTCACACTCACCCTCACCCTAAACCTAACCCTAACCCTAATACTAACCCTCTCAGTCACCCTCACACTCACCCTAACCCTAACCCCAACTCTCAACCTAAACATCACCCTAAACTTAACCCTCACCCTATCCCTTAACCTAACCCTCACCAAAACATTAACCTTCACCCTCACCCTCACCGACAGGCTCAACCTAAACCTAATCCTAACCCTAGCCCTCAACCTCACGCTCAACCTTACCCTACCCCTAACGCTAACCCTCACCCTAAACCTAACCTCCAACCTAACGCTAACACTAACCCTAACGCTAACCCTCACCCTAAACCTAACCCTCACCCTAACCCTAACCCTCATGCTCACAGTCATCCTCAGCCTAACCGTAAAACTAAGCCTAACCCTATCCCTAAACCTCACACTCACCATCACCCTAAACCTAACCCTAAGTCTCACCCTCACCCTCAACCTCACCCTAACCCTAACCCAAACCCTCAACTGAACCATCACCCTCACTCTCACCCTCACTCTAACCCTAATCCTCACACTCACCATAACCCTCACCCTAAACCTTACCCTCACCCTAATCCTCATCCCAACCCTCACCCTATCCCTAACCCTAACCCACAACCTAACATTTAAACTCACTCTACCACTAAGCCTAACCCTAACACTAACTCTCACACTAACCCTCACCCTAAATATCACCCTTTCATTAGCCCTAACCCTAACCCTAACCCTCACCCTCACCCTCAGCCTAACCCTCAGCCTAAAGCCTAATCCTAACACTAACCCTCAGAGTCACCTTAAACCTAACCCTAAATCTAAGCCTCACCCTCACTCTCAACCTCAACCTAAACCTAACGCAAACCGTCAAATCAACGATCACCCTCACCCTAAACATCACCCTAACATTAACCCTCACCCTAATCCACACCAAAACCCTAACCCTCATCCTAACGCTAATCCTCAACCTCAACCTAACCATCACCCTCATCTAACCCTCACCATAACCCTACCCTCACCCTCATCTAACCCTCACCCTAACCCTAACCCTCACCCTCATCTAACCCTCACCCTAAACCAAACCCTAACCCTCACCCTAACCCTCAACCACTCCCTCACCCTAAACCTAACCCTAATGCTCACACGCAACATAACACTAAGCCTCACACTCACCCTCACCCTCAGCTTAAACCTAAGCCTAACAATAACACGAACCCTAACCCTCACACTCACCCTCACCATAAACCTAACCCTAACACTAATCCTAACCCTCTTACTCACCCTCACACTCACCCTAACACTAACCCAAACACTCAACCAAAACATCACCCTAAACCTAACCCTCACCCTAACCCTTAGCCTAACCCTCATCATAACCTTAACCCTCACCCTCACCCTCACCAACAGGCTCAACCTAAACTTAATCCTAACCCTAGCCGTCACCCTCACCCTCAACCTACCCCTAACCTAACGCTAACCCTCACCCTAAACCTAACCTGCAACCTAACGATAAACCTAAACCTAATGCTAACCCTCACCCTAAACCTAACCCTCACTCTAACCCTAATCCTCACGCTCACAGTCACCCTCAGCCTAACCCTAAAGCTTAGCCTAACCCTATCCCTAAACCTCCCACTCACCCTCACCCTAAACCTAACCCTAAGTCTCAACCTCACCCTAACCCTAACCCAAACCCTCAACTGAACCCTCACCCTCACCCTCACCCTAACCCTCACCCTCACTCTAAACATCTGCCTTACCTAACCCTCACCCTTACCCTCACCTTATCCCTAACCCTCATACTAACTCTAAACCTCACCCTAAACCTGACCCTCAAACTAATCCTTACCCTCACCCTAACACTAAGCCTAAACCTAACATGAACTCTCACAGTAATCCTAAAACTCACCCCAACCCTAACCCTCACACTATACCTAACCCTCAAATTAACCCTAACCCTAACCCTCACCCTAACCCTAACCATCACCCTCACCCTCAACCTCAGCCTAACCCTCAGCCTAAAGCCTAACCCAAACCCTAACCCTCACAGTCACCCTCACCCTAACCCTAACTCTAAGCCTCACCCCCACGCTCAACCTCACACTAAATCAAATGCAAATCCTCAAACCAACCCTCACCCTAACCCTCACCCTAATCCGCACGAGAAACCTAACCCTCACACTAAAGCTAATCCTCACCCTCACCCTAACCCTAACCCTCACCCTAACCCTAACCCTCACCCTCATTTAACCCTCACCTAACCCAAACCCTAACCCTCACCCTAACCCTCAACCTCACCCTCATCCTAAACCTAACCCTAATGCTCAAACTGAACATAACCCAAACCCTCACACTCACCCTAACCCTCAGCTTAAACCTAAGCCTAACAATAACCTGAAACCTAACCCTCACACTTACCCTCACCCTAAACCTAACGCTAACACTAATCCTAACCCTCTCACTCAGCTTCACACGCACCCTAACCCTAACCCTAACCCTCAACCTAAACATCACCGTAAACCTAACACTCACAGTAACCCTTAGCCTAACCCTCACCCTAACCCTAACCCTCACCCTCACCCTCAGGCTCACCTTAAACCTAATCCTAACCCTAACTCTCACCCTCACCCTCAACCTAGCCCTACCCCTAACGCTAACGCTCACCATAACCCTAACCTCCAACCTAACCCTAACCCTAAACCTAATGCTAACCCTCACCCAAACCCTAACACTCAACCCAACACTTACCCTCACCCTAACCCCAACCCTAATGCTCACCATAACCCTCAAACTCATAGACACCCTCAGCCTAACCAGAAACCTAAGCCTAACCGTATCCCTAAACCTCACACTCAACCTCACCCTAAACCTAACCCTAACCCCAACCCAAACCCTCAACTGAACCCTCACCCTCACCCTAACCCTCACCCTCACCCTCACCCTAGCCTTAACCCTAATACTAACCCTAAACCTAACCCTAAACCTGACCCTCAACCTAACCCTTACCCTCACCCTAACACTAAGGCTAAACCTAACATGAACCCACACAGTAACCCTAAACCTCACCCTAACCCTAACCATGACACTATCCCTAACCCTCACCCTAACGCTAACCCTCACCCTCACCCTAACCCTAAGCCTCACCCTCATCTAACCCTCACCCTAACCCAAACCCTAACCCTCACCCTAACCCTCAAACACAACCTCATTGAAACCTAACCCTAATGCTCATATTCAACATAATCCTAACCCTCACACTCAGCCCACACCCTCAGCTTAAACCTAAGCCTAACAATAACCCTAACTCAAACCCTCACACTCACCATCAACCTAAACCTAATCCTAACCCTAAACCTAACCTTCTCACTCAACCTCACCCTCAACCTAACCCTAACCCTCAACCTAAACATCACCCTAAACCTATCACTCACCCTAACCCTTAGCTTAACCCTCACCCAAACCCTAACCCTCACCCTCACTCTCACCCTCAGGCTCACCTTTAACCTAATCCTAACTCTAACCCTCACCCTCACGCTCAACCTAACCCTACCTCTAACGCTAACCCTCACCCTAACCTAACCTCCAACCTAACCCTAACCCTAAACATAAAGCTAACCCTCACCTAAATGCTAACACTCACCCGAACACTTACCCTCACCCTAACCCCAACCCTAATGCTCACCATAATACTAAGCCTCAAGCTCACAGTCACCCTCAGCCTAACCCTAAAATTAAGCCTAACCCTATCCCTAAACCTCACACTCACCCTCACCATAAACCTAACCCTAAGTCTCAACCTCACCCTAAACCTAACCCAAACCCTCAACTGAACCCTCACCCTCACCCTCACCCTAACCCTCACCCTCACCCTAAACATCACCCTAACCCTAACCATCACCCTTACCTTCACCTTAGCCCTAACCCTCATACTAACACTAAACCTAACCCTAAACCTGACACTCAACCTAACCCTTACCCTCAACCTAACACTAAGCCTAAACCTAACATGAACCCTCACAGTAACCCTAAACCTCACCATAACCCTAACCCTCACACTATCCCTAACCATAGCACTAACCCTCAGCCTAACCCTAACCATCACTCTCACCCTCACCCTCAACCTAAAGCCTAACCCTAACCCTAACCCTCACAGTCACCCTCACCCTATCCCTAACTCTAAGCCTCACGCTCACCCTCAACCTCACCCTAAACTTAACGCAAAACCTCAAGCCAATCCTCACACTCACCCTAAACATCACCCTCAACCTAAACGTCACCCTAATCCGCACCAGAACCCTGACCCTCACCATAACGCTAACACTCACCCCCATCTAACCCTCACCCTAACCCAAATCCTAACCCTCACCCTAACCCTAACCCTCACCCTCACCCTAAAACTAACCCTAATGCTCACACTCAACATAACCCTAACCCTCACTCGCACCCTCACCCTCAGCTTAAACCTAAGCCTAACAATAACCCGAACCCTAACCCTCACACTCACCCTCACCCTAAACCTAACCCTAACACTAATCCTAACCCTCTTACTCACTCTCACACTCACCCTAACCCTAACCCAAACCCTCAACCTAAACATCACCCTAAAAATAACCCTCACCCTAACCCTTAGACTAACCCTCACCCTAACCCTAACCCTCACCCTCACCCTCAGTCTCACCTTAAACCTAATCCTTACCCTAACCCTCACCCTCACGCTCAACCTAACCCTACCCCTAACGCTAACCCTCACCCTAAACCTAACCTCCAAACTAACCCTAAACCTAAACCTAACGCTAACCCTCACCCAAACCGTAACACTCACCCCAACACTTACCCTCACCCTAACCCCAACCCTAATGCTCACCATAACCCTAAACCTCAAGCTCATAGTCACCCTCAGCCTAACCCTAAACCTAACCCTAACCCTATTCCTAAACCTCACCCTCACCCTCACCCTAAACCTAACCCTAAGTCTCAACCTCACCCTAAACCTAACCCAAACCCTCAACTGAACCCTCACACTCACCCTCACCCTAACCCTCACCCTCACCCTAAACATCACCCTAACCCTAACCATCACCCTTAACCTCACCCAAGCCCTAACCCTCATACTAACCCTAAACCTCACCCTCAACCTAACACTTGCCCTCACCCTAACACAGAGCCTAAACATAACATGAACCCTCACAATTACCCTAACCCTCACCTGAACCCTAACCCTCACACTATCTCTAACCCTCACCCTAACCCTAACCATCACCCTCACTCTCACCCTGAGCCTAACCCTCAGCCTAAAGCCTAACCCTAACCCTAACCCTCACAGTCAACCTCACCCTAACCCTAACTCTAAGCCTCAACCTCACCCTCAACCTCACCCTAAACCTAACGCAAACCCTCAAACCAACCCTCACACTCACCCTAAACATCACCCTAAACCTAACCCTCACCCTAACGCTATTCCTCACCCTCACCCTAACCCTAACCCTCACCCTAACCCTAACCCTCACCCTCATTTAATCCTCACCCTAAATCAAACCCTAACCCTCACCCTAACCCTAAACCTCACCCTCACCCTAAACCAAACCCTAATGCTCACACTCAACATAAACCTAACCCTCACACTCACCCTCATCCTCAGCTTAAACCTAAGCCTAACAATCAACCTAACCCTAAACCTCACACTCACGCTCACCCTAAACCTAACCCTAACACTAATACTAACCCTCTCACTGACCCTCACACTCACCCTAACCCTAACCCAAACCCTCAACCTAAACATCACCCTAAACCTAACCCTCACCCTAACCATTAGCCTAACCCTGACCCTAACCCTAACCCTCACCCTCAGCCTCACCCACAGGCTCACCCTAAACGCAATCCTAACCCTAACCCTCACCCTCACCCTCAACCTAACCCTCACCCTAACCGTAACCCTCACCCTAACCCTAACTCTCACGCTCACAGTCACCCTCAGCCTAACCCTAAACCCTATCCATAATCCTCACATTCACCGTCACCCTAAACCTAACCCTAAGTCTCACCCTCACCCTCAACCTCACCCTAACCCTAACCCAAAACCACAACTGAACCCTCACCCTCACGCTCACCCTAACCCTCAACCTCACCATAAAAATCACCCTAACCCTAACCCTCACCATTACCCTCACCCTAGCCCTAACCCTCATACTAACCCTAAACCTCACCATAATCCTAACCCTCAACCTAACCCTTAATCTCAACATAACACTAAGCCTAAACCTAACATGAAAACTCACAGTAACCGTAAACCTCACCCTAAAACTAACCCTCACACTAACCCTAACCCTCACCCTAACCCTAACGATACCCCTCACCCTAACCCTCACTCTGACCCTAAACCCAACCCTAACCCTCACCCTCACCATCATCCTAACACTCACCCAACCCTAACCCTCACCCAAACCCTAACCCTCATACTCTCCCTCACCCTCACCGTCACTCTAACTCTCATCCTCATCCTCACCCTAACCCTCACCCTAATCCTAACCCTATCAGTCATCCTCACCCTCACCCTCACCCTCAGCCTAACTCTAAACCTAACAATACTCCTAAACCTATACCTCACCCAAACCCTCAACTTAACCCTAAACCTAACCCTGACCTTCACCCTAACCCTAAACCTCACTGACAAGCTTGTATTCACCATAACCCTAATCCTAACCCTAACCCTCACCCTAACCCTAATGCTCACCCTAACACTCACTCTTACCCTCACCCTAACCCTCACCCTCACCCTAACCATGAACCTCACCCTATCCCTAACCCTATCCCTCACCCTAACCTTTAACTTTACCCTCACCCTAACCCTCACACTAACTCTAACCCTCAACTTAATCCTAACCCTAACCATCACCCTCACCCTCACCCTCACCCTAAGCCTCACTGTCACCCTCAAGCTCAACCTCACCCTAAACCTAACCCTCACCCTAAACCTATCCCTCACCCTAACAATAAACCTCACCATCACCCTCACGCTCACCTCACCCTAACCCTAAACCTAACCCTAACCCTCAAGCTAAACCTACCCTAACCCTAATGTAACTCTAACCCTCACACTCACGCTAAACCTCACGCTAACCCTTACTCTCAGCATAAATCTAACCCTAACCCTAACGCTCGCACTGACTCTATCCCTTACCCTAACCCTAACCCTAACCATAACCTTCACCCTAACCCTCACCCTAACCCTCACCCTAACCCTAACCCTCATCCTAAACCTCACCCTAACCCTAACCCTATCCCTAACCCAAACGCTAACCCTAATGCTCAATCTAACTGTAACCATACCCCTCAAACTAACTCTCATTCTAAACTTAACCCTAACCCAAACTCTTACGTTAACACTAACCCTAACACTCAACCTAACCCTAATCCTCACCCACACCCTCAGCCTTATCCTCAGTCTAAACCTAACCCTAACCCGAACCCTAACCCTAACCCTAATCCTCACCCTCATCCTAACTCTAACCCTAACCTTCACTCTCACCCTCACTCCCACCCTCACCATAACCCTAACCCGAACCCTAAACTGAAACCTCACCCTAACCCTCATACTAACCTTCTCCCTAACCCTAAGCCTAACCCTTACCGTAACCCTAAACCTCATCCTAAACCTAACCCTAACCCTAAACCTATCCCTAACCCTAACGCTAACCCTAACGCTCACACTAACCATAACTGTACCCCCCATCTAACCCTCATCCTAAACTTAAGCCTAACCCAAAAGCTCACGCTAACCGTAACCCTAAAACTCACCCTAACTCTAATCCTCACCCACACCCTCACCATAACACTCAGCCTAACCCTCAGCCTAAGCCTAAACCTAACCCTAACACTCACACTCACCCTCACACTCACACTAAACCTAAGCCTCACCATCACCCTCAACCTCACCCTTACTGAAAACCTAACCCTCACATTAACCCTAACACTCACCCTAATGCTAAGCCTCAACCTAACCATTACACTCACCCTAACACTAAGTGTAAACCTAAAACTTAATCTCACAATAACCGTCACCCTAAACATCACCCTATCCCTAACCCTAACCCTAACCCTCACCCTCACCCTAACCCTCACACTCACCCTCACCCTAACCCTAAGTCTAAGCCTCACCCTCACCCTCAACCTCACCCTAAACCTAACGCAAAACCGCAAACCATCCCTAAAACTCACCCTAAACATCACCCTCACCCTAACCCTCACCCTAATCCTCACCAGAAACCTAACCCTCATCATAACGCTAATCCTCACCCTCACCCTTACCCTAACCCTCACCCTAACCCTAACCCTCACCCTCATCTAACCCTAACCCTAACTCAAACAATAAATCTCACCCTAATCCTAAACCTCACCCTCACCCTAAACATAACCCTAACCCTCACTCTCACCCTCACCCTCAGCTTAAACCTAAGCCTAACAATAACCCGAACCCTAACCCTCACACTCTCCCTCACCCTAAACCTAACCCTAACACTAATCCTAACCCTCTCACTCTCTCTCACACTCACCCTAACCCTAACCTAAACCCTCAACCTAAACATCACCCTAAACATAACCCTCACCCTAACCCTTAGACTAACCCGCACCCTAAACCTAACCCTCACCCTCACCCTCAGTCTCACCTTAAACCTAATCCTAACCCTAACCCTCACCCTCACGCTCAACCTAACCCTATCACTAACGCTAACCCTCACCCTAACCCTAACCTCCAACCTAACCTTAACCCTAAACTTAACGCTAACCCTCACCCAAACCCTAACACTCACCCGAACAATAACCTCACCCTAACCCCAACCCTAATGCTCACCATAACACTAAACCTCAAGCTCATAGTCACCCTCAGCCTAACCCTAAACCTAACCCTAACCCTATCCCTAAACCTCACACTCACCCTCACCCTAAACCTAACCCTAAGTGTCAACCTCACCCTAAACCTAACCAAACCCTCAACTGAACCCTCACCCTCACCCTCACCCTAACCCTCACCCTCACCCTAAACATCACCCTAACCCTAACCATCACCCTTAACCTCACCCAAGCCCTAAACCTCATACTAACCCTAAACCTCACCCTAAACCTGACCCTCAACATAACCCTTACCCTCAAGCTAAAACTAAGCCTACACCTAACATGAACCCTCACAGTAACCCTAACCCTCACCCGAACCCTAACCCTCAAACTATCCCTAACCCTCACCCGAACCCTAACCCTAAACCTCACCCTAACCCTAACCATCACATTCACTCTCACCCTGAGCCTAACCCTCAGCCTAATCCTAACACTAAACCTAACCCTCACAGTCAACCTCACCCTAACCCTAACTCTAAGCCTCACCCTCACCCTCAACCTCACCCTAAACCTAACGCAAACCCTCAAACCAACCCTCACACTCACCCTAAACATCACCCTAACCCTAACCCTCACCCTAACGCTATTCCTCACCCTCAACCTAACCCTAACCCTCACCCTAACCCTAAACCTCACCCTCATTTAACCCTCACCCTAAATCAAACCCTAACCCTCACCCTAACCCTAAACCTCACCCTCACCCTAAACCTAACCCTAATGCTCACACTCAACATAACCCTAACCCTCACACTCACCCTCACCCTCAGCTTAAACCTAAGCCTAACAATCACACTAACCCTAAACCTCACACTCACCCTCACCATAAACCTAACCCTAAACCTAATCCTAACCCTCTCACTGACCCTCACACTCACCCTAACCCTAACCCAAACCCTCAACCTAAACATCACCCTAAACCTAACCCTCACCCTAACTATAACCCTCACCCTCAGCCTCACCCACAGGCTCAACCTAAACGCAATCCTAAACCTAACCCTCACCCTCACCCTCAACCTAACCCTCACCCTAAACCTAACCCTCACCCTAACCCTAACCCTCACGCTCACAGTCACCCTCAGCCTAACCCTAAACCTAAGCCTAACCCTATCCCTAATCCTCACATTCACCGTCACCTTAAACCTAACCCTAAGTCTCACCCTCACCCTCAACCTCACCCTAACCCTAACCCAAACCCACAACTGAACCCTCACCCTCACCCTCATCCTAACCCTCACCCTCACCATAAACATCACCCTAACCCTATTCCTCACCATTACCCTCACCCTCACCCTAACCCTCACACTAACCCAAAACCTCAACCTAACCTAACCAAAACACTCACACTATACCTCACCCTAACCCTAATGCTAACCCTAACAGTCACCCTCATCCTAACCCTCACCCTAAACCTGAACCTCACTCTAACCCTAACCCTAACCCACAATCTCACCCTAAACCTCACCCTAACCCTAACCCTCAACCTAATCCTTACCCTCACCCTAACCCTCACCATAAACCCAACCCTAAACTAACCATAAACCTCACCCTAACCCTCACCCTCATCCTAACCCTAATCCAAACCCTAACCCTCAGCCTAAACCTCACCCTAACCATAACCTTAACCTTCACACTAAACCTAACCCTCACCCTAAACTTAACCCTACCCCTCACCCTAACCATAACCCTCATGCTCACCCTAAACCTAACCCTAACCCAATCCCACACCCTCACCCTCACCCTCATCCTCACCTTCACCCTAAACCTAATCCTAACAATAACCCTAATCGTAAAACTAACCCTCACCTTAATCCTAACCCTCAAGCTAACCCTCATCCTCACCCTCAACCTCACCTTAACCCTCAGCCTAACCCTAACCCTCACCCTCACCCTCAACTTAACACTAAAGCTAACCCTAAACCTGACACTAACAGTAACCCTAACCCTAACTCTCACCCGAACCGTCACTCTAACATTAACCTTATCCTAACCCTAACCCTCACATTAACCCTAATGCTCACCCTAACTTAACAGTATCCCTCACCCAAACCCTCATCCTATCTCTAACCCTAACCCTAAACCTCACCCTCACCTAACCCTAAATCTCAACCTTACCCTAACACTCAACATCACCTGAACCCCCACCCTAAACCTAACACGCACCTATACCCTATCCCTAAAGCTCACCCTCACCCTCACCCTCACGTAATCCTCACCCTAACCCTAACCATTATCTAACAAAGGCCCTCACCCTCAACCTCACCCTATCCTTCACCCTAACCCTCACCTTCACCCCAGCCCTCACCCTAAACGTAACCCTACCCGTAAACCTCACCCACACTCTCACCTTCATGCTCAGCCTTACCCTAACCCTAACCCCTAATCCTAACCCTAAACATCAACCCCATCATAACCCTCACCATAAACCTTACCGCCACCCTCACCCTAAGCCTAACCATAACGCTCTCACTAAACCTAACCCTCACCCTAAATCTAACCCTACCCCTCACCCCAAACATCAACCTAAACCTAACCCTAACCCTCACCCTAATGCTAACCCTAACCCTCACCCTAGCCCTCATCCTAATCCTAACCATCATCCTAAACCTCACCCTTACACCATCCACAAACTAACCCTAACCCTAACCCTCACCCTAAGCCTAACCCTCACCCTAACACTAACCCGCACCCTATCACTCACCCTAAACCTAACCCTAAACCTCCCCGTCACCCTAACCCTAAACCTAACCCTAACCCTCACCCTAATCCTCACCCTAACACTAAACCTAACCCTAACCCTCACCTTTACCTTAACCCTCACCCTAAACCTTAACCTCATCCTCACTCTAAACCTCACACTAAACCTAACCCTCACCCTAACTCTAACCCTAACCGTCACCCTCACCCTCACCCTCACGCTAACCCAAACCCTAACCCTCTCCCTCACCCTCACCCAAACCCTACTAACAACTCTAACACTCACTCTAACCCTCACGCTATTACTTAAACACACCATAAACCTAAACATAACCCTAACCCTCACCCTCACCATAAACCTCACCCTAACCCTAACAGTAACCCAAACACATAACCCTTAACCTAACCGTAAACTGAGCCAGAACCCTCATCCGAAACCTTAACCCTAAACCTAAACCAAACCCTCAAGCTAACAGTCACCCTAAACCTAACCCTATCCCTAACCCTAACCCTCACCCTAACCCGCACCCTAAACCATATCCTCACCCTCACCCTAACCCTAAACCTAACGCTAACCCTCACAATAAATCTAAACTCACCCTAAACCTAAACTTATCCCTCACCCTAACCATCATCCTAACCCTAAACCAAACCCAAAACCTCTCCCTAAACCTAATCCTAACCCTAACTCTCACCTTCACCCTCACCCTCAGCCTAACCCTAACCCTCACACTAACCCTAAACGTCAAGCTAACCCTCAACCTAATCCTCACACTAACCCTAACCCTAACCCTTACACTAACCCTAATACTAAACCTCAACAAAACCCTCAATAACCCTAAACCTAGACCTTACCTTAAAACTTACCCTCACCCTAAACCTAACCCTCACCCTCACCCTAACCCTAACCCTCACCCTAAACCTAACCCTCACTCTAAACCTTACCCTCACCCTAATACTAAGCCTAAACCTAACACCAACACTCACACTAACCCTACCCTTCAGCCTAAACCTAACCTTCAACCTAAACCTAAACCTAACCCTAATCCTCACCCTCACCTT
The DNA here is from genome assembly GCF_024711535.1 of Dipodomys merriami. Lineage (NCBI taxonomy): Eukaryota > Metazoa > Chordata > Mammalia > Rodentia > Heteromyidae > Dipodomys > Dipodomys merriami. The sequence continues at coordinate 251,660 of NW_027206341.1, read as the reverse complement.
ATCCCTCACACTAACCCTTTTCCTAAACCTAACTCTAACCCTCACCCTAACGCTAACCCTCTCCCTTTCCGTAACCCTCACCCTCACCAAACACTTCACCCATACCCTTACCTTACCCTCACCCTAACCCTCACACTAACCCAAAACCTCACCCTAAACTAACCAAAACACTCACACTAAACCACACCCTAACACTAATGCTAACCCTAACACTCACCCTCACCCTAAACCTCACCCTAAACCTTCACCTCAACTTAACACTAACCCTAAACCTCAACCTCAACCTAAACCTGACCCTAAGCCTAACCCTCACCCTAACCCTTACCCTCACCCTAACCCTAAACCTAATCTAACCCTTAACCTCACCCTAACCCTCACTCTCACCCTAACCCTAATCTAAAACTTAACCCTCAACGTAACCTAATCCTAACCCTAACCCTAACCTTCACACTAACCCTAACCCTCACCCTAACCTTAACCCTACCCCTCACCCTAAACCTCATCCTAACCCTAACCCTAAACCTAACCCTAACCATAAACCTCACACTAACCCTAACCCTCATCCTCAACATAACCATAAACCTAACCCTAAACCTAAAAATAACCCTAACCCTAACCCTTATCCTAACCCTCACCTTCACCCTCACCCTAACCCTAACCTTCACCCTTAACCTAACCCTCAACCTCACCATAACCCTAAACCTAACCCTAAAACTTACGCTCACCCTAACCCTAAAACTAGCCATTACACTATCCCTAATCCTCAGCCTAACCCTAACCCTCAACCTAACCCTATCCCTAACCCTAACCCTCACCCTCACCCTAGGCCTCACCCTAAACCTAATCCTAATCCTAACCCTCACCCTAAACCTAACCCTCACCCTATTCCCAACCCTCAATCTCACCCTCACCCTAACCCTAACCCCAAACCTAACACTCAGCCTAACCCTCACCCTTACTGTAAACCTAAACCTAACCCTCACCCTAACCCACAAGCTTACCATAATCCTCACCATAACTCTAACCCTCACACTTAACATTACTCTCACCCTCAACCTAACCCTCACCCTAAACCTAACCCTCACACTAACCTTACTCTAACCCTAACACTAACCCTCACCCTAACCATAATGCTAACCCTAACACTCACCCTGACCCTAACCTTCACCCTAACCCGAAACCTCACCCTAAACCTAACCCTAACCCTAACCCTCAACCTAACCTTTACCCTCAACCTAACACTAACACTAACCCTCACACTAACAATAAACCTCACCCTAACTCTAACCTCACCCTAACCCTAATCCTCACCCTACCCCTAACCCTAACCCTCACCCTCACCCTAAACTTTAACCTTACCCTCACCCTAACCCTCACACCAACCCTAACCCTAAGCCTAACAGTTTCCCTCTCCATCACGCTCACCCTCAGCCTAAATTTAAACCTAATCCTACTCTTAACCCTAACCCTCACCTTCAGCCTCACACTAACCCTAACCCTAAACCTAACTCTAAGCATAACCCCCACACTCACACTCACCCTCACCCTAAGCCTCACTGTCACCCTCACGCACATCTGCACCCTAACCCAAAGCCTTACCATCACCCGAAACCTATCTCTCACCCTAACCATAAACCTCACAATCACCCTCACCCTCACCTCACCCTAACCATAAACCTAACCCTAACCCTCACCCTAAACCTCACCCTAACCCTAATGCTAACGTTAACCCTCACACTCACCGTAAACCTCATGCTAACCATTACTCTCACCGTAAATCTAACCCTAACCCTTACCCTCACCCTGACCCTAACCCTCACGTAAACCCTAACCCTAACCCTAATCCTAACCCGCATCCTAAACTTAACCCAAACCCTAAACCTATCCCTAACCCTAACGCTAAACCAAACGCTCACCCTCACCCTCACCCTAACCTAATCCTAACCCTAACCCTCACCCTAACCCTCACCCTTAACCTTAAACTAACCCTCATACTAACCATCACCCTAACTCTAACCCTCACCCTAACCTACCACTAAACCTCACCCTAACACTCACCCTCACCCTATCCCTATTCCTCACCCTAAACCTCACACTCTCACTCACCCCACCCCATTCCTAACCCTAAATCTCACCCTCACCCACACCCTAACCCTCACTCTCACCCTCACACTAACCCTAACCATAACCCACAACCTAACCCTAACGCTAAACCTAACCCTCACCCGAACCCTAAACCTAACCCTCACCCTCACACTCACCCTAACCCTAAACCTAAACCTAACCCTCACGCTAACTCTAACCCTAACCCTAATGGTAAACATAACCCTCACCCTCACCCTAACCCTCACCTTAAACCTTACCCTCACCCTAACCCTCATCTGAACCCTCACCCTAACCCTAACCCTAACCATCACCCTAACCCTAATCCTCAACCCCACCCTCACCCTAAGCCTAACCCTAAGACTAAGCCTAACCCTAACCCTACCCCTCAGCCTAATGCTCACCCTAACACTAATCCTAACCCTAATACTCACCCTATCCCTAACCCTAACCCTAACCCTCACCCTAACACTAACAATAATGCTAACCATAAACCTCACCAAAAATCTAACCCTCACTCTAACCCCTACCCTCCGCCTAACCCTAACACTCACCATCACCCTAACCCTCACACTAATCCTTACCCTCAACCTAACCCTAAACCTAACCCTCACACTAACCCTAACCCTCACCTAACCCTACACCTACCCCTCAGCCTAACCCCCATCCTACACCTAAACCTAACCCAAAACCTCACCCTAACCCTAAGCTTATCCTTACCCTAAACCTTCTCCTAACCCTAACACTCACCCTCAACCTCACCCTCTCCCTCACCCTAAACCTAACCCTCACCCTAACCCTCACCCTAACCCTAACCCTAAAACTCACACTCACCCTCACCCTCACCATCACCCTCAGCATAACACTAACCATAACCCTAATCCTAAACCTCACCCTCACCCTAACCGTCACCCTAATTCTTACCTTCACACTAATCCTAACCCTAATCCTAACCCCAACACTCACACTAAACTTAACCCTCACCCTAATCATAACCCTAACCTTACCCTAACCCTCACCCTAAACCTAACCCTATCCTAACCCTAACCTTCACCCTAACCCTCACCCTCATGCTAACCCTAACCCTAACACTCAACCTTACCCTAAACCTCACCCAAAGCCTTAACCTCATCCTCACCCTAAACCTCACACTAAACCTAATCCTCACCCTTGCTCTAAACCTAACCGTCACCCTCACCCTTAACCTCACACTAACACTAACACTAACCCTCACCCTAAACCTAAAATTCATCATAACCCTAACCCTAACCCTCACCCTCAAGCTCACCTTAACCCTAACCCTAACACTCACCCTAACCTTCACTCTAACCCTAATGCTAAATCTAACACTCACCCTAACCGCACACTATCACATACCAACACGATAAACCTAAACCTAATCCTAATCCTCACCCTCACCGTAACCCTCAACCTAACCCTAACCCTAACCCGAAACCCTCACCCTAACCCTCACCCTAAATCTAACACTAATCCTAACCCTAACCCTAACCCTAACGCTAACCCTTACCCTAACCCTCACCTAACCCTCAGCCTAACCCTAACACTAACCCTGAGCCTCACCCTAACCCTAACCTTCACCCTATACCTAAACCTCAGCCTAACCCTTACCCTCACCCTAACACTAAGCCTAACTCTAACACCAATGCTCCCAATAACCCTACCCTCAGCCTAAGCCTAACCCTCACCCTAAACCTAACCCTAACCCTAAACCTCACCATCACCTTAACCCTCACACTAACACTATTGCTAACCCTATCCCTCAACCTAACACTAACCCTCACCCTAAACTTCCTCCTAACACTAACCCTAACCCTAACACTAAGCCTCACCATAACCATAACCCTAAAACTAATCCTAAACTCCACCCTAACTCTAACCCTCACCCTAACCCTAACCCTAACGCTAAACCTCACCCTAACCCTTACCCTCACCTTAACCCTAACCAAAACCCTAACCCTCAACCTAACCCTAACCCTAACCCTTACCCTAACGGTCACACTAACCCTAATCCTCACCCTAACCCTAACCCTAACCCTCACCCTAAACTTCCTCCTAACACTAACCCTAACCCTAACCCTCACCCTTAACCTTAAACTAACCCTCATACTAACCATCACCGTAACTCTAACACTCACACTAACCTACCACTAAACCTCACCCTAACACTCACCCTCACCCTATACCTATTCCTCACCCTAACGCTCACACTCACACTCAGCCCCACCCTATTCCTAACCCTAAACCTCAACCTCACCCACACCCTAACCCTCACCCTCACCCTCACACTAACCCTAACCATAACCCATAACCTAACCCTAACACTAAACCTAACCCTACCCGAACCCTAAACCTAACCCTCACCCTCACACTCACCCTAACCCTAAACCTAAACCTAACACTCACGCTAACTCTTACCCTAACCCTAATGGTAAACATAACCCTCACCCTCACCCTAACCCTCACCTTAAACCTTACCCTCACCCTAACCCTCATCTGAACCCTCACCCTAACCCTAACCCTAACCATCACCCTAACCCTAATCCTCAACCCCACCCTCACCCTAAGCCTAACCCTAAGACTAAGCCTAACCCTAACCTTACCCTCAGCCTAATGCTTACCCTAACACTAATCCTAACCCTAATACTCACCCTATCCCTAACCCTAACCCTAACCCTCAACCTAACACTAACACTAATGCTAACCATAAACCTCACCAACAATCTAAACCTCACCCTAACCCCTACCCTCCGCCTAACCCTAACACTCACCATCACCCTAACCCTCACACTAATCCTTACCCTCAACCTAACCCTAAACCTAACCCTCACACTAACCCTAACCCTCACCTAACCCTACACCTACCCCTCAGCCTAACCCTCATCCTACACCTAAACCTAACCCAAAACCTCACCCTAACCCTAAGCTTAACCCTAACCCTAAACCTTCTCCTAACCCTAACACTCACCCTCAACCTCACCTTCTCCCTCACCCTAAACCTAACCCTCACCCTAACCCTCACCCTAACCCTAACCCTAAAACTCACACTCACCCTCACCCTCACCATCACCCTCAGCATAACACTAACCATAACCCTAATCCTAACCCTAAAGCTCACCCTCACACTAACCGTCACCCTAATTCTTACCTTCACACTAATCCTAACCCTAACCCTAACCCTAACACTCACACTAAACCTAACCCTCACCCTAATCATAACCCTACCCCTTTCCCTAACCCTCACCCTAAACCTAACCCTATCCCTAACCCTAACTCTCACACTAAACCTAACCCTCACCCTAACTGTAACCCTACCCCTTAACCTAACTGTCACCTTAACCCTAACCCTATACCTCACACTAAACCTCACAGTCACCCTAAACCTGACCCTAACCCTAATGCTAACCCTAACCCTAACCCTCACCCTCAGCCTAACCCTCACCCTAAACCTCACACTAACCCTAATACCAACCTCCACCCTAACCCTAACGTTCACCCTAACCCTAACCCTAACCCTAACACTCACAGTCACCCTCACCCTCTCCGTAACCCTAAGCCTAACCCAAACCCTCACCCTAACCCTAATACTAACCTCCACCCTAACCCTAACGTTCAGCCTAAGCCTCACGCTCACACTCACCCTCTCCTTAACCCTAAGCCTAACCCTAACCGTCATCCTAACCCTCCCCTTAACACTAAACCTAAGCCTAACCCTCACTCTAATAGTAACCCTAAACCTCACCCTCACCCTAACTCTCACCCTTACTTTATGCTCACCCTAACCCTAACCCTCACATTAAACCTAATACTCACCCTAACCATAACCCTACCCCTACCCCTAACTCTTACCCTAACTTTAAGCCTAACCCTAACCCTCACCTAACCCTAACCCTAACCCTAACCCTAACCCTCACCTAACCCGGTAAGGGTTACTAAACCTCAACCTCATCCTAACCCTCACGATCACCTGAACCTGCACCCTCACCCTAACCCTCACCTAATCCTCACCCTAACCCTAACATTACCTAACCAAGACCCTCACCCTTACACTCACCTTCACCCTAACCCTCACCCTCACCCTAGCCCTCACCCTAACCGTAACCCTAACCCTAAAATTCACCCGCACCCTCATCCTCACCCTCAGCCTAACCCTAACACTATCCCTATTCCTATCCCTAACACTTGCCCTCACCCTAACCCTCACCATAACCCTTACCTCACCCTCACCCTAACCCTAACCGTAACCCTCACACTAAACCTAACCTCACCCTAAACCTAACCCTACCACTCACCATAACCCTCACACTAAACCTAACTCAAACCCTCACCCTAACCCTAAACCTCACACTCACCCAGGCCCTCACCATAACCCTTTCCCTCACCCTGAACCTCAACCTCATACCACCCTCCAATTAACCCTAACCATAACCCTCAAGCTAACCCTAACCCTAAAACTCACACTCACCCTCACCCTCACCATCACCCTCAGCGTATCACTAACCATAACCCTAATCCTAACCCTAAACCTCACCCTCACCCTAACCGTCACCCTAATTCTTACCTTCACACTAATCCTAACCCTAACCCTAACCCTAATAATTACACTAAACCTAACCCTCACCCTAACATAACCATACCCATTACCCTAACCCTCACCCTAACATAACCATACCCATTACCCTAACCCTCACCCTCACCCTATCCCTATCCCTAACCCTAACCCTATCCCTAACCCTCACCCTAACACTAACCCTAACCCTCACCCTTACCTCACAATAAGCCTTAACCTCATCCTCACCCTAAACCTCACGCTAAACCTAACCCTCAGCCTAACTCTAACCCTAACCGTCATCCTCACCCTTACCCTTACCCTCACGCTAACACTAACCCTAACCCTCACCCTAACCCTAAAATCCACCCTAACCCTAACCCTAACCCTCACCCTCAAGCTCACCGTAACCCTACCCATATCCCTCACCCTAAACTTCACTCTAACCCTAATGCTAACTCTAACACTCACCCTAATTCTCACACTATAACTTACCCACACGATAAACCTAAAACTAACCCTATCCGTCACCCTCACCTTAACCTTCTACCTAACCCTAACCCTAACCCTAATCCGAAAGTCTCACCCTAAACCTAACCATAACTTAACACTAATCCTAAACCTAAACCTCACCCTAACGCTAACCCTTACCCTAACCCTAACTCTAACTCTGACCTAAACCTCAGCCTAACCCTAACCCTAAACCTGACCCTCACCCTAACCCTAACCCTCACCCTAAACCTAACCCTCACTCTAACCCTTATCCTCACCCTAACACTAAGCCTAACCCTAACACCAACCCTCCCAGTAACCCTAACCCTCAGCCTAAGCCTAACCCTCACCCTAAACCTAACCCTAACCCTAACCCTCACCCTCACCTTAGCCCTCACACTAATCTTATCGCTAACCCATCCCTCACCCTAACACTAACCCTAACCCTAAACCTCACCCTAAGCCGAACCCTCACCTTAACCCTAACCAAAACTCTACCCCTCACACTATCCCTAAACCTACCCCTCACCCTAAACTTCCTCCTAACACTAACCCTAACCCTAACCCTAAACCTCACCCTAGCCCTATCCCTCACCTTCACCCTCACCCTAAACTGAACTGTAACCCTCACTCTAACCCTAACAATAACCCTAACCCTAAACCTAATCTTAACCCTCACCCTCACCCTAACACTAACCCTAACCTTAACCCTGACATTAAACCTAACCCTCACCCTAACCCTAACCTTCAACCTAACCCTTACCCTCACCATAACACTAAGGCTAACCCTAACTTGAACCCTCACAGTAACCCTAAACCTCCCCTAACCATAACCCTCACAGTAACCCTAACCCTCACCCTAACCATAACCCTACCCCTCACACTACCCCTCACTCTAACCCTAACATCAACCCTAAACCTCACCCTCACCGTCACCCTAACACTCACCCTAACCCTAACCCTCACCGCAACCCTAACCCTCACACTCTCCAAAAACCTCATCCTCACTCTAACACTCACCCTCACCCTAAACATAACCCTAACCCTAACCCTCACCATAACCGTAACCCTAAACCTCACACTAAGAGTAACCCTAACCCTCACCCTCACCCTTACCTTATCCTCACCATAACCCTAACACTCACCCTAACCCTAACCCTCACGGAAAACCTAACCCTCATACTTTCCAAAACCCTCATCCTAACTCTAACACTCACCCTCACCCTAAACATAACCCTAACCCTAACCCTCACCATAACCGTAACCCTAACCTTCACCCTAATCCTAACACTTAACCTCACCCTAACCCTCACTGTTACTGTAACCCTCACCCTCAACTTAACCCTCACCCATACACTAACCCTCACACTCACCCTCACCCTAACCCTCAGCCTCATTCTACACATCACCTAACCATAACCCTCACCCTAACCCTAATCCTCTCTCTCACCAGAACCCTAACACCCACCCTAACCCTCACCCTTCCCCTCACCCTAACCCTAACCCTTACCCTAAACCTCACCCTAGTCCTCACACTAACCCTAATTCTAACCCTAACCCTCAACCGAACCCTAAACCTCATCCTCACCCTAAACCTCACATTAACCCTAAACCTAATCCTCAATCTAATCCTCACCCTAACCCTAACCCGAAACCTTACCCTAACCCTCACCCTAACCCTAAACCTCACCCTTATCTTAACACTCACCCTCCGCCTAACCCTCACATTTACAATTACCATCACCCTCAACCTAATCCTCACCCTAAGCCTAACCCTCACCCTAGCCCTCACCCTAACACTAACCCTAACCCTAACCCTCACCCTCACGCTCACCCTCAGTGTAACACTAACCCTATCACTATTCCTAACCCTAAACCTCACCCTCACCCTAATCATCACTGTAATTCTTACCCTCACACTAATCCTAAACCTAACCCTAACCCTAACTCTCACACTAAACCTAACCCTCACCCTAACCGTAACCCTACCCCTTATCATAACCCTCATCTTAACCCTAACCCTAACCCTCACCCCAACCCTCACCCTAAACCTCATCATCATCTTAAACCTGACCCTAACCATAATAATAAACATAACCCTCTCCCGACCCCTAACCCTCACCCTCACCCTAACCATCACCCTAACCCTCACCCTAATCCTAACCCTAAACCTCACCCTAACCCTAAGCATAACCGTAAACCTAACCCTCACCCTAACACTCACCCTTAACCTAACCCTCATCCTAACCCTAAAACTCACCCTAATCCTCACCCTAACGCTCACTCTCACACTCACCCTCACCCTAACCCTCACCCTAACCCTCACCCTAACCCTAATGCTAACTCTAAAACTCACCCTAACCCTCATGCTATCACTTACCCACACCCCAAACCTAAGCCTAACCTTAAACCTCACCCTCACATTAAACCTCACCCTAACCCTAAACCTAATCCTAACCCTCACCCTCACCCTATCCCTAACCCTAACCCTAACCCTCACCTACCCCTAATCCTAAACTTCAACTTCACCCTAACCCTAACCATTACCCGAACACTCACCCTAACCCTAACCCTCACCCACACCCTAACGCTAAAGCTCACCCTCACCCTAAACCTCACCTAATCCTGACCCTAACCCTAACCATTACCTAACCAAGACCCTCAGCCTAAATCTCAACTTCACCTTAACACTCACCCTCACCCTAGACCTCACCCTAACCATAAACATAACCCTAAATCTAAACCTTACCCTCACCCTCACGCTCACCTTCAGCCTAAACCTAACCCTATCCCTAATCCTAACCCTAACCCTCACCCTCTCCCTAACCCTCACCATAACCCTTACCCCCACGCTCACCCTCACCCTAAACGTAACCCTCACACTAAACCTAACCCTCATTCTAAACCTAACCCTACCCCTCACCCTAAACATAACCCTAACCCTAAACCTCACCCTCACACTAGCCCTCACCCTAACCCTAATTTTAACCCTAACCCTCATCCTCACCCTAAACCTCACACTAGCCGTAACCCAAATCGTCAGTCTAACCCTAACCCTAACCCTAACCCTAACCCTCAACCTCAAGCTAACCCTCACCTTTACTCTTACCGTCATTCTCATCCTAACCCTCACCCTAAACCTAAACTAATCCATCACTATAACCCTAACCCCCACCCTCACCATCACCCTCATCCTAACCCTATGCCTAAGCCTAACCCTAACCCTATCCCTCACCTTCACCCTAGCCCTCACCCTACCCCTAACCCTAACCCTAACCCTAACCCTCACCCTCACCCTAAGGCTAAACGTCACCCTAAGCCTAATCCTCTCCCCAACCATCACCCTCAACCTTACCCTAAGCCTAAGCCTAATCCTTATCCTAACCCTCACACTCACCCTCACCCTAAACCTAATCCTAAACCTAAACCTCAACCTAAAACTCACCCTAATCCTAACACTAACCCTAACACTAACACTAACCCTAACAGTCACCATAACCCTCACCCTCAACGTAACTCTAACTCTAAACCTCACCCACACCCTATCCCTAATCCTAACCTTATCCCTAAACCTCACACTAACCCTAACCCTAACTCACACCCTCACCCTCACCCAAACCGTAACTCTAACCCTAACACTAACATTAACACTAATCCTAACCCTAAAACTAACCCTAACCCTAACGCTAACTTTCACACTCAGCCTCACCCTAATTGCAAATGTAACCCTAACCATAACACTTACAATGATCCTAACCCTGATCTTAACCATCACCCTCATCCTAACCCTAATCCTAACCCTAACCCTCACCCTAACCCTAACCCTGACCCTCACTGTAACCCTCACCATCATCTTAAGCCTCACCCTCACCCTAAACCTAACCCTCACCCTAACCCTTAACCTCACCCTAATCCTAACACTAAGCCTAAATTAAAACTCACAATAACCCTCACCCTCACCCTAACTGTAACCCAAAACCTAACGATCAACCTAACCCTCACCCTAACCTTAACCCTAAACCTAACCCTAAACCTCACATTAACCCTAACTCTCACCCTAACCTTAACCCTACCCCTCACCCTAACCCTCATGCTAACTCTAAACCTCAACCTTAGCAGAAACCTAACCATATCCCTAACCATAAACCTCACCTTAAGGCTAACTCCAACCCTAACCCTAACCTAACCCGTACCCTAACCCTAAGTCTAACCCTTTCCCTAAACTTAAACCTTACCTTCAATCTCCCTCAGCATAACCCTAAACCTAACCCTAACCCTCACCCTCACCCTAGCATTCACACTAAACCTAATCCTAACACTAACCCTCATCTTAATCCTCACCCTAACCCTAACCCTAACCATCACCCAAAACCTATTCCTCACCCCCACCCTACCCTTCAGCCTAAACCTAAACCTAAGCCTAACCCTAACCCTAAACCTCACCATCAACCTAGCCCGCACCCTAACCCTAATCCAAACGATAACCCTCAACCTAACCCTCACCCTAAATCTAACCCTAAACCTCACACTAAACCTAACCCTAACCCTCAACCTAACCCTAACCCTCATCCATACAGTAACTCTAACCCTAAACCTCACCCTAACACTAAACCTAACCGAACCCTAAACCTCACACTAAACCTAACCCTAAACTTAACCCTCAACCTAGCCCTCAACCTAACCCGAATCCTAACCCTATACCTCATCCTAACCATCACCCTAAACCTAACCCTAAACCTCATACTAAACCTAACCCTCAACCTAACCCTCAGCCTAACCCTAAGCCTAAGCCTAACCCTAACCCTGACCCTCACCCTCACCCTAGCCCTCACCCTAACCCTAATCCTAACCCTAACCCTAACCCTAAACCTCACCCTCACCCTAAGGCTAAACATCACCCTAAGCCTAATCCTCTCCCCAACCATCACCCTCAACCTTACCCTAAGCCTAAGCCTAATCCTTATCCTAACCCTCACACTCACCCTCACCCTAAACCTAATGCTAAACCTAAACCTAACACTAACTTCACAGTAACCCTCACCCTAACCCTAACTCTAACCCTAATCCTCACTCTCAACCTAACCCTAAACCTCACCCTCATCCTCATCTTAAACCTAAGCCTAACACTAATCCTCACACTCACCCTCCCCCTAACCCTAAGCTTAATCCCAGCCCTAACCCTAACCCTCACCCTAACCCTAACTCTAACCCTAAACCTCACCCTCACCCTAACCCTAAACCGCACCCTCACCCTCAGCTTAAACCTAAGCCTAACTCTAACCCTAACCCTAAACCTAACACTAACGCTAACCCTAACTCTCACACTAACACTAAATCTAAACCTAAACCTCAACCTCACCCTAACCCTAACCCTAACCCTAAACCTCACCCTAACCCTAAACCTCACCCTCACACTAACCCTAATCCTAATCCTAAACCTAACAATAACCCTAAACCTAACACTAACCCTCACCCCAAACATAAACCTCACCCTAATCCTAACCCTCACCCTAACACTTACCCTCAAGCTAACACTTAACCTCACCCTAACACTAACCCTCACACAAACCCTAACCCTCACCCTAACCCTAAACCTCACCCTAACCCTAACCCTAAACTTCACCCTCACCCTAGCACTCAACCTAACCCAAATTCTAACCCTAACCCTCAACCTCAACGTCATCCTCATTCTCACCGTAACCATAACCCTAACACTAACAATAACCCTAACCCTACCCCTAAACCTCACCCTAAACAAAACCCTCAACCTAACACTAAACCTCAACCTAACACTTACCTCACCCTAACACTAACCCTCACACTATCCCTAAATCTCAACATAACCCTAAACCTAAACCTATCCCTAATCCTAACCCTCACCCTAACTCTAATTCTAAACCTAAACCTAACCCTAACACAAACCCTCACCCTAACCCTCACCATAACCCTAACCTTAAACTTCACACTCACACTATCCCACACACTAACCCTAATCCTAAACCTAAACCTCACCCTAACCCTAACCCAATACCTCTTCCTTACCCTCACCCTAACCCTAACACTAACCCTAAACCTAACTCTCACCGTAAACCTCAACCTAACACTAATCTCTAAACCTAAACCTCAAACTCAAACTGATCCTAACCCTAAAACTAACCCTAAACCTCACCCTAACACTAACCCTAAACCTCACCCTCACCCTAGCCCTCACCCTAAACCTAATCCTAACCCTAACCCTCACCCTAACCCTAAACCTCAACGTCAACCTAACCCTCAGCCTAACCATAAGCCAAACCCTAAACCTAACCCTAACCCACACACTCAATCTCACCGTAACCCTAATCTTAACCATAACCCTAACAATAAACCTCACCCTAATCTTAAACCTAAAACTAACCCTAAACCTAACCCTCATCCTAACCCTCACCTGATCCCTAAATCTAACCCTAAACCTCACCTTCACCCTAACCCTAACTCTAACCCTAAACCTAACTCTAACCCTAACCCTTACCCTAAACCTCACTCTAACCCTAACCCTCAACCTCACCCTCACCATAACCCTAATCCTCACCCTAACCAAAACCTTCATTCTAACCCTAACCCTCACCCTAACCACAACCCTCACCCTAACCCTAACCCTCACCCTAACACTTACCCTCACACTAACAATAACCCTAAATCTAGCACTAACACTCACAGCAACCCTAACTCTCACCCTAACCCTAAACCTCACCCTAAACCTAACCCTAAAACTCAGCCTCGCCCTAGCCCTCACCCTAACCCTAATTCTACTCCTAACCCTCAACCTAACCCTAACCCTCATCCTCGCCCTAAACCTCAAACTAACCCTAACAATAATGCTCAATCTAACCCTCACCCTCATCCTAACCCTCACCCTAACCCTTACCCTAACCCTCACCCTAAACCAAACCCTCATCCTTAGGGGAACACTGACCCTCAGCCTAAGCCTCACCTTTATTCTTACCGACACGCTCACCCTAATCCTCATTCTAACCCTAACCGTCATCCTAACACTTACCCTAACCCAGACCCAGTCCATCACCCTAACCATAACTCTCACCCTCACCCTCAACCTCAGCCTAAACCTAAGCCTAAGCCTAATATTAACCTTAACCCTCATCCTAACCCTCACCCTAACCCTAACCCTAACCATCACCCAAAACCTATTCCTCACCCCCAACCTCAACCTCAGCCTAACCCTAAGCCTAACCCTAACCCTCTCCCTCACCCTAGCCCTAATTATAACCCTCACACTCACCCTAACCTTAATCCTCATTCTCACCTTGAAACTCACATTAACCCTAACCCTAATCCTCAATTTAACCCTCACCCTAACCATATCCCGAAACATTAGCCTAACCCTCACCTTAACCCTAACACTCACCCTTATCTTAACCCTCATCCTCAGCCTAACCCTAATCCTCATCCCTACCCTAAACCTCACACTAACCCTAACACTAATCCTCAATCTAACCCTCACCCTAACCATAACCCGAACCCTTACCCTAAACCTCACCCTAACACTAACCCTAACAGTAGCTCTAACTCTAAAACTAACCCTAAACCTAAACCTCATCCTATCCCTAAACCTAAACCTCACCCTCACCATCACCCTCTGCCTAACCCTCAGCCTAATGCTAACCCGAACCCTAACCCTCACACTCAACCGCACCCTCAACCTCACCATATCTCTAACCCTAAACCTCTCCCTAACCCTAACCCTAAACCTCAACCTAAACCTCACCCTCACCCTAACCCTAACACTAACCCTAACCCTAAACCTCACACTAACCATCCCCCCTAACCCTAACCCTAACAATAACACTAACCCTAACACTAACACTAACCCTAACCCTAACCCTAAACCTAACCATAACCCTCACCCTCAGCCTCACCCTCACCACAACTTAACCGTAACCATAACACTAAAAATCACCCTGCCCCTAACCCTAACCCTAACCCTAACCCTCAACTCACCCTCACCGTAACGCAAATCCTAAACCTAACCCTATCCCTAACACTAAACCTCACCCTAACCCTCACGCTAGCCCTCACCCTAAACCTAATCCTAACCTTAAACCTCATCCTAACACTCACCCTAACCCTAACCCTAATCCGAACCCTAACCTGAACCCTAACACTTACCCTCATGCTCGGCCTAAGCCTAAGCCTAAGCCTAATCCTACCCCTAATCCTAACCCTCACCCTAACCCAAACCCTAACACTACCCCTAATTCTAACCCTAAATCTCACCCTCACCATAACCCTAACTCAAACCCTAACGCTAAACTGAACCTCATCCTAACCCTTACCCGAACTCTCAACCTCACACTAACCATAAACCTCACCCTAATCCTAACTCTCACCCTAAAACTTAACCTCACCCTAACACTAACGGCAATGCTAACACTAACGATCACACTAACCCAAACATCACCCTAACCCTAAACCTCACCCTAATACTAACCCTAACCCTCAACCTCACCCTAGCCCTCACCCGGACCCTAACACTCATCCTCACCCTAAACCTCACACTAACCCTTACTCTAATACTCAATCTAACTCTCACCCTCAACCTAACCCTAATCCTAACCCTCACCCTTACCATAACCCTCACCCTCAGCCTAATCCTCACCTTTACCCTTAGCATCACACCCACCCTAACCCTCACCCTAACCCTCACCCTAAACTTAACCCTCACTCTAATCCTAACTCAACCGCTAAACCTCACCCTCACCTTAATCCTAATTCCAACCCTAACACTAACACTAAACCTTACCCTAACGCTAAACCTAACCCTCACCTTCCCCCTAACCATAACCCTGACCCTAAACCTAACCCTCACACTAACACTTACCCTCACCCTAACCCTAACCCTAACCCTCACACTAATCCAAACCCTCACCCTAATCCTAAACCTCACCTTAACCCTAACTCTAACCCTCACCCTCACCCTAGCCCTCACCCTAACGCTAATTCTAACCCTCACCCTCACCATAACCCTAACCCTCATCCTCACCATAAACCTCACACTAACCCTAACCCTTACCCTAATCCTCAGTCTAACCCTAAACCTAAATCTAACACTAACCCTTACCCTAACACTAAACCTAACCATAACCCTCAACATTATCTTAACCCTCACCCTCAGCCTAAACCTCACCTTTACACTTAACATCATCCTCACCCTAAACCTCACCCTAAACCTAAACCTCATCCTAACACTCACCATAACCGTAAACTTAACCATCACACTAACCCTAACCCTCACCCTCAACCTCACAGTCACCCTAACCCTAAGCCTAAGCTTAAACCTTACCCTAAACCTCACCTTCACCCTAGCACTCACCCTAACCCTAATCCTAACCCTAACCCTCATCCTAACCCTCACCCTAACCCTAACCCTAACCATAACCCTAAACCTAATCCTCACCCCAAACCTCACGCTCAACCTAACCCTAAGCCTAAGCTTAACCCTAACCCTAACCCTCACACTCACCCTCACCCTAAACCTAATGCTAACTCTAAACCTAACCCCAATCCTAAACCTCAACCTAACCTGCAACCTAACCTTAACCCTAATACTAACCCAGCCCTAACCCTAACCCTGGACATAAATCTCCCCCAAACCCTAAATGTAAACCTAAAACTAACCCTCACCCTAACCCAAATCCTAACCCTAACCCTCAACCTAACCCTAACCCTCCCCCTCACTGTAAATCTAACACTCATCTTAACCCTCACCCAAACCATAACCCTAACCCTAAACCTCACCCAAACACTAACATTAACCCTCACCCTCATCCTAGCCCTCACCATAACACTAATCCTAACCCTAATCCTCATCCTAACCCTCACCCTAATCCTAACCCTAACCCTCACCCTAATCCTAAGCCTAACCCGAACCCTAATTCTCACCCAGACTCTAACTTTAACTCTACCACTAACCCTAACCTTAACCCTCATCCTCAGCCTCACCCTAAACCTAACCCAAACAATAACTCTCACACTAACCCTAACCCTAAGTCTCACCCTAACCCTATCACTAAAAACCTCACCCTAAAACTAACACTAACCCTCAACCTCACCCTCTCAGTAACCGTAACCCTAACCCTAACCCTAACAATAACCCTAACCCTAACCCTACTCCTAACTCTCACCCTCACCCTAAACCTAATCCTCACCCTTACCATAACACTAACCCTCATCCTAGCCCTCACCCTAAACCTAAACCTCACCTTAACACTAACCCTAACCCTCACCCTCACCCTAGCCCTCATCCTAACCCTAATCCTAACCCTAATCCTCATCCTAAACCTCACCCTAACCCTAACCCTAAACCTCACCCTAATCCTAAGCCTAACTCTAAACCTCAACCTAACCCTAACCCTCAGCTCAACTTAACCCTAACCCTAACCCTAACCTTAACCCTAAACATAACCTGAACACTAACTCTCACCCTAATCCTAACCCTAAACCTCACCCTAAAACTAAAACTCACCCTCAGTGTAACCCTAAGCCTAACCCTAAACCTTACGCTAACCATCACACTCACCCTAAACCTTACTGTAATCCTATTCCTAACCCTAACACTAACCCTCACACTCAGCCTCAAATTAACCCTAACACTTACCCTAAAACTCACCCACAACCTGACCGTAAACTTAACCCTAACCATTAACCTCACCTTAACCCTCACCCTAAACGTAACCCTCACCCTAGCCCTCACCCTAACCCTAATCCTAACCCTACCCTGAATCTAACCCTCACCATAACCCTAACACTAACTCTCACCCTAAACCTAACCCTCACACTCAGCCTAACCCTAAGCCTAACCCTAAGCATAACTCTAAACCTAAACCTAACCCTCACACTCACCCGCACACTCACCCTAACTCTAAACTTAACCCTAACCCTAACCCATACCCTAACGCTCCCCCTAACTCTATATCTAACCCTAAACCTCACCCTCACCCTAACCCAAACCCTAACCGTAACCCTAAACCCCACCCTAACCTTAACCCTAACCATCACCTAAACCTAATCCTCACCCGCACCCTCACACTCAGCCTAACCCTTAGCCTAAGCCTAACCCTAACCCTAATCCTCACACTCACCCTCACCTTAACCCTAATTCTAACCCTCACCCTAACCCTAAACCTCACCTGACCCTTACCATCACTCAAACCCTAACCCTCACACTATCCCTAATCCTCATCCTAAACCTAAAAAAACCCTTCACGCTAACCCTCACTCTAAACCTAACCCCAACCCTAAAACTCACCCTCACCGTCAACCTAACACTCACCTTAACCCTCAACCTTACCCTCACCCTAACCGTAACCCTAACCCTAAACCTCACATTAACCCTAACACTCACCCTAACCCTAACCCAAACCCTCACCCTAACCCTGAGGCTAACTCTAACCCTCACCATTACCAGAACCATAAACCTAACCATAAACCTCACCTTAAGGCTAACTCTAAACCTAAACCTAACCCTAACCCGCACCCTAACCCTAACCCTCATATTCACCCTCATCCTCAGCCTAACCCTAAGCCTAAACCTAACAATAAACCTAGCCTTCATACTCACCCTCATCCAAACCCTAAACCTAATCCTAACCCTATCACTAACCCTAACCCTCACCCTAAACCTCACCCTAACCCTAACCCTAACACTAACCCTAAACTTCATCATAACCCTCATCCTAACCCTAACTGTAACCCTAAACCTCAACTTCAACCTAACCCTAAATCTAACCCTAACCATAACCCTAAATCTCACACTAATCCTAACCCTAAACATTACCCTCACCCTAACCCTCACCATAACCGTATCCCTAACCCTAACCCTAACAATAAACCTAACCCTAACCCTAAACCTCACCCTAACCATAACACTCACCCTAACCCTAAACCTCACCCTAACACTTACCCTCACCTTAACACTAAACCGCGCACTAAACCTAAACCTCACCATAACCCTAAACCTCACCCTAACCCTAAACTTAACAGAACCCTCACCCTAACCCTAATTCTAACCCTAACACTCACGCTAACTCTAACCTTCATCCCCACCCTAACTCTCACCCTAACCCTAAACTTAACCCTAAACCTCACCCTAACCCTAACCCTCACCCTCAGCCTAAACCTAAACCTAACCCTAACCCACACACTCACCCTCACCCTAACCCTAATCCTAAACCTATCCCTAACCCTAACCCTACCCCTAAGTCTCACCCTAACCCTCAACCTAACCCTCACCCTAACCATAACTCTAACCCTAAACCTCACCCTAACCCTAAACCTAATTCTAACCCTAACCCAAACCCTAAACCACACCCTATCCATCACCCTAACCCTAATACTCACACCCACCCTCACACTCAGCCTAACCCTAAGCCTAAGCCTAACCCTAAACCTTACCCTCACAGTCACTCTCAACCTAAGCCTAATCCTAACCCTTAACCTCAACCTAACCCTCACCCTAACCTTAACCCTAACACTCACCCTAACCCTAACCCACGAACTAACCCTCCCCCTAAACCTAAATCTAACCCTAAACCTCACCCTCCCCCTAACCCTAATCCTAACCCTATCCCTAACCCTCACCCTAAACCTAACCTTCACCGTCACCCTCACCTTCACCTTCACCGTAACTCTAACCATTACCCTAACAATAACACTAATCCTAAAGCTAAACCTAAACCTAACCCTAACCCTAACCCTAATCCTAACCCTAACACTCAGCCTAACCCTAACCCTCACCCTCACCATAACTCTAACCCTCATCCAAACCCTCACCCTAACCCTAACCCTAACCCTAAACCTCAGCCTAACACTAAACCTAACTGTAACCCTCACCCTAACCCTAAACTTAACCCGAACCCTATCTCTCACCCTAAACGTAACCTTAAACCTCAATCTAACCCTAACCCTACACCTCATCCTCAACCTCAGCCTAACCCTAAGCCTAAGCCTAACCCTAACCCTCACACTCACCCTATCCCTTACCCTAATCCTAATCCTAACCCTAAGCCTAACCCTCACCCTCACTCTAACCTTCACCCTAACCCTAACTCGAACATTAACCCTAACCGTAAACCTCACAAACAGCCTCACCCTAACCCTAACTCTAAACATATAGCTCACCCTCACCCCAACCCTAACCCTAAACCTCACCCTAACCCTAACCCTAAACCTCACCCTCATCCTAATCCTCACCCTAACCCTAATCATAAACCTAACCCTCATCATAACCCTCACCATAACACTAACCCTAAACCTAACCCTCACCCTCACTTTAACCTTTACCCTAACGCTCACTCTAAACCTAAACTTAACCCGAACCCCAACTCTCACCCTAACCCTATGCCTAACCCTCACCCTAACCCTCACCTTCACCCTCACCCTCAGCCTCAGCCTAATCCTAAGCCTAACCCTAAACCTAACCCTCACCCTTACCATCACCCTCACCATAACTCTAACTCTAACCCTAACAATAACACTAATTCTAACCCTAAACCTAACCTTAACCCTAACCCTAACCCTAATCCTAAGACTCACCCTCACCCTACCCTAATCCTAACCAAACCCTCACACTAACCCTCACCCTCACTCTCATTGTAACCCTAACCTTCATCCAAAACCTCACCCTAACCCTAAACCTAACCCTAAACCAAAACAAAACCCTAACACACACACTCACCCTCGCCCTAACTCTAATCCTAACCCTAACCCTATAACCCTGAACGTCCCCCTAACTCTCACACTAACTCTAACGCTAACACTAACCCTAACCCCAACCCTCAACCTAACCCTCAACCTAACCCTAACTCTAACCCTAACCCTAACCCTCACCCTCACCTTCACTGTAACTGTAACAGTAACCCTAACCCTACAATAAACGTAACCTAAACCCTAACCCTCACCCTAACCATAACCCTCACCCTAATCAAAACCTCACCCTAACCCTAACCCTAAACCTAACCCTCACCCTCACCCTAGACCTCACCCTAATTCTAACCCTCAACCTCACCCTAACCCTAACCCTTACCTGAACCCTAAACCTAACCCTAACTCAAACCCTTATCTTAACCATCACCCTTAGCCTAAACCTCAGCCTTAACATTAACATAATCCTCACCCTAACCCTCACACTAACCCTAAACCTAATTCTAACCGTCAACCTAAGCATCACCCTAAACCTAACCCTCAACCTCAAACACACACTCAGACTAAGCCTAAGCCTAATACTAAGCCTTACCCTAACCCTCACCTTAGCCTTCACCGTAACACTAACCCTAACCCTAACCCACAAACGTTAGTTTGTGGTTAACCTTAACCTTAACCTTAATGTTAACCCTAACCTTAACCATCACCCTAGCCCTAATCCTCACCCCCACCCTTACCCTCAGCCTAACCCTAGGCCTAAGCCTAAACCTATCACTAACCCTAACACTCACCCTCACCTTAACACTAATCCTAACCCTAACCCTAATCCTAACCCTAAACCTCAACCTCAACCTCACCCTAACCCTAATCCTAATCCTAACCCTAAACCTCACCCTAACCCTAACACTCACCCTCAACTTCAACCTCACCGTAACTCTAAACCTAACCCTAATCCTAAACCTAACCCTAAAACTAACCCTAAACTTCTGCATAACCCTCACCATAACATTAAGCCTAACACTAAGCCTAACGTTAACCTTCGACCTAACCCTCCCTCTAACCCTAAATCTAACTATAAACCTCACCCTCACCCTTACCCTAAACCTCACCCTAACCCTAACCCTAACCCTCACCCTCACCCTCACCCTCATGGTAACTCTAACCCTAACCCTAACAATAACACTAATCATAACCCTAAACCTAACCCTAACCTTAACCCTAACCCTAATCCAAAAACTCACCCTCACCCTAACCCTCACCCTAATCCTAACCCTCACCCTCACCGTAACCCTAACCCTCACCCTCACCGTGACCGTAACCCTAATCGTAACCCTCACCCTAACCCTAACTCTAACCTTAAACCTCTTGCTAACACTAACCCTAACCCTCTCCCTCACCCTAGCCCTCACCCTAACCCTAATCTTAACCCTAATCCTCATCCTACCCCTCACCCTAACCCTAACCCTAACTCTCATCCTAACTCTAAACCTAACCCTAACCATCAACCTAATCCTAACACTCATCGTCACACTAAACGTAACCCGAACCCTAACACACACCCTAACCCTAATTCTAACCCTCACCCTAACCCTAAACCTCACCCTCAGCCTAAACCTAAGCCTAACCCTAACCCTAACACTAACCCTCACACTCACCCTAACACTTACCCTAATCCTAATCCTAACCCTAAGCCTAACCCTCGCCCTCAACCTAACCCTCAACCTAACGCTAACTCTAATGCTAACTCTAACCCTAACCCTCACCTCACCCTCACCCTTACCCCAATTCTATCCCTAAACCTCACCCTCACCCTAACCCTAAACCTCACCCTCACCCTAGCCCTCATCCTAACCCAAATCCTAACACTAACCCTCCTGCTAACCCTCACCCTAACACTAATCCTAACCCTAACCCTCACCCTCACCCTAAACCTAACCCTAACCCTCAACATAACCCCAACCGTCACCCTCACCGTAGACCTTACCCTAACTTACACCCTAAGCCTAAACTTACCCTGAACCCTAACTCTCACCCTAAACATAGCTCTAACACTCAACCTAACCCTAAGCCTCACCCTCACCCTCACCCTCAACCTAAACCTAAGCCTAACCCTAACCCTCACACTCACCCTAATGCTAACACTAATCCAAACCTGAATCCGAACCCTAACACGATCCCTCACCCGAACCCTCACCTTAACCCTAACCCTAACATTAAACCTAAACCTAACCCACACCCTCAGATTCACCCTAACCCTAACAATAAACGTCACCCTGACCCTCACCCTAACCCTAAACTTAAACCTAAACCTCACCCTAACCCTAAAACTCAACCTCACCCTCAGCCTAGCCCTCACCTTAACCCTAATCCTAACCCTAAACCTCATCCTAAACCTCCCCATAATCCTAAGCCTAACCCTCACCCTAACCCTAACTTTCTCACCCTCAACCTCACCCTCAGCCTAACCCTAAGCCTAAACCTAATCCTAACCCTCACCCTCAACTTCACCCTCAGCCTAAACCTAACTCTAACCCTAACCCTCGCCCTAACACTAACCCTCATCCTCACCATCACCCTAACTCTAATCTTAACCCTAACCCTAACCCTTACCTTCACACTCACCCTCACTTTAACCCTTATCCTAAACCTAACCCTATCACTAATCCTCACCCCCACAGTAAACCTCACCCTAACCCTTACCCTAACACTAACCCTAAACCTAATCCTAACCGTCACCCTAACCCTAACTCTACCCCTTAACCTCACCCTCACCCTAACTGTAACTCTAACCATAATCCTAAACCCTACCCTAAACCTAAACCTTACCCTAAAACATACCCTCACCCTAACACTAACACTAACCGTAACACTAACCCTCACACTAATGCTAACCATCACCTTAAACCTAAACCTCACCCTAACCCTAACTCTAACCCTCAACTTCAACTTAGCCATCACCCTAACCTTAACCCTCATCCTCACACTAAACCTCACACTAACCCTAACAATAATCCTCAATCTAACCCTGTCCCTCACATTAACAATAACCCGAAACCTCACCCTTACCTTAACCTTCACCCTCAGCCTAACCCTCACCTTTATTCTTATTGTCACCCTCATCCTAACCCTCACCCTAACCCTAAGCCTTATCCTAACCCTCACCCTAACCATAACCCTAACCATCACCCTAACCCTAACCCTAACCCTCACCCTCACCTTCAACCTCAGCCTAACCCTAAGTCTAAGCCTAAACCTATCCCTAAACCTCACACTCACCCTAGCCCTCACCCTAACCCTAATCCTAACCCTAACCCTCATCCTAACACTAAACATAACCATAAACTAAACCAGGACTCTAAACCTAATCCTCATCCTAATCCTCACCCTCACCCCCAGCCTAACCCTAAGCCTAAGCATAAGCCTAACCCTATCCCTAACCCTCACACTCACCCTCACCCTAACCCTAATCCTAACCCTAACCCTAACCCTAAACCTAAACCTCAACCTAACCCTCACCCTAAACCTAACCCTAACCCTAAACCTCACCCTTACCTTAGTCCTCACCCTAACCCTCACCCCAAACCTAAGCCTCACCCTCACCCAAACCCGAACCTTAACCCTCACCCTAACCCTACGCTTAACATTAACCCTAAACCTCACCCTAACCCTAACAATAACCCTCACAATCACCCTAGCCCTCACCCTAACCCTAATTGTAACCCTAAACCTCATCCTAACCCTCACCCTAACCCTAACCCTAACCCTCACCCTAACCCTAAACCTAATTCTAACCCCCAAACTAGACCTAACCCTGACACTCACCATAACCTTAACCCTAATCCTCAGCCTAAATCCAAACCTAACCCAAACAATAAACCTCACCCTAACCCTATCCCTAATCCTCACGCTCACCCTAGCCCTCATCCTAAACCTAATCCTAACCGGAACCCTCATGCTAACCCTCACCCTAACCCTAACACTAACCCTAACCTTAAACCAAGCCCTAATGCTATCCCTCACCCTATTCCTAACCTTAACCCTAACCCTAATCCTCACCCTCACATTAGCCCTCACACTAACCCTAATCCTAAACCTAACCCTCATCCTAACCCTCACCCTCACCCTAACCCTAACCCTCACCCTCACCCTCAGCCTAACCCTTAAGCCTAACCCTAACATTAACCGAACCCTAAAAATCACACTCATCCTCACGCAAACCTTAATCCTACACCTAACCCTATCCCTAACCCTGAACCTCACCCTAAAACTCACGCTAAATCTAACCCAAACACTAACCCTAACACTAACCCTCACACTAAGCCTCACCTTAACACAAACTCTAAGCCTAAACCTCACCCTCACCCTAACCCTAAACCTCACCCTCATGCTCAGCCTAAGCCTAAGCCTAAGCCAAAACGTAAACCTGACCCTCATTCTAACCCTAACCCTAACACTAACCCTAACTCTAAACCTAAAACTCACCCTCACCCTCACCCTCAGCCTGAACCTAAGGCAAACCCTAACCCTAACATTAACCCTCACACTCACACTAACCCTCACCCTAACCCTAACCCTAACACTAACCCTAACCCCCTAAGCCTCACCCTCAGCCTCACCCTAACCCTAATTATAACCCTAAACCTCACCCTCACCCTAACCCTAACCCTAAACCTAACCCTAACCCTAATCCTAAACCTCCCCCTAATACTCACCCTAACCCTAACACTAATCACTAACCCTAACTCTAACCCTAACCCTAACACTAAACCTCACCCTAACCCTAATCCTAACCCTCACCCAAACCCTAACCCTCACCCTCACCCTCACCGTCAGCCTAACCCTAAGCCTAACAATTACCCTAACCCTAACCCTCACACTAATCCTAACAATAACCCTAATGCTAATCCTAACCCTAACCCTATCCCTCACCCTCACCCTAACCCTAACCCTAACACTAAACCTAACCCTAACCCTCACCTTCCACCTCACCCTCAGCCTAACTTTAAGCCTAACCCTAAACCTAACCCTAACACACACACTCACCCTTACCCTAACCCTAATCCTCACCCTAACCCTAACCCTAACCCTAACCCTCCCCCTAACTCTCACCCTTACCCTAACCCTAACACTAAGCCTAAACCTAACCCTCACCCTAACCCTAACTCTAACCCTAAATCTCACCCTCTCCCTAAGCCTAACTCTAACCCTAAACCAAACCCTAAACCTCACCCTATCCCTAAACCTAACCCTAACCCTAACATTCACCCTAACCGTAACTCTAATCCTAAACCTCCCCCTCCCCCTAACCCTAACCCAAAGCCTGATGTAAACGTCACCCTAAACCTAAACCTTACCCTAACACTTACCCTCACCCTAACACTAACAGTAACAATAACCCTCCACTTAACCCTAACCATCACCCTTACCGTAACCCTAACCCTCATTCTCACCCTCACCCTAAACCTAACCCTAACCCGAAATCTCACCCTAACACTAACCCTAACGCTCACCCTCACCCTAGCCCTCACCATAACCCTATACCTAACCCTAACGCTCAAACTAAACCTAACCCTCAAGCTCAACGTAACCCTAACCCTAACCCTCACCCTAACCCTAAACTTAACCTGAACCCTAACTCTCACCCTAAACATAACCCTAACCCTCACTCAAAACCTAACCCTCATCCTCAACCTCACCCTCAGTGTAACCCTAAGCCGAACCCTAACCCTAACCCTAACCCTCACACTGAACCTAACCCTTACCCTAATCCTAATCCTAACCCTAACTCTAACCCTAAGCCTCAACCTCACCCTAAACCTAACCCTAAACCTCACCCTATGCCTAACCCTAAACCTCACCCTCAATCTAGCCCTCACCCTAACCCTAATCCTAACCCTAACCCGCATCCTAACCCTCAAACTAACGATAACCTGAACCATCACTCTAAATCTAATCCTCAACCCCACCCTCACCATCAGCCTAACCCTCAGCCAAAGACTAACCCTAACCCTAACCCTCACACTCACCCTCACCCTAACCCTAATCCTAACCCTAACCCTAACCCTTAACCTAAACCTCAATCTAACACTCACCCTAAGCCTAACCCTAACCCTCATGCTCACCTTAGTCCTCACCTTAACCCTCACCCCAAACCTAACCCTCACCCTCACCCAAACCCTACCCCTAACCCTCACACTCAACCTAACCCTACCCCTATCCCTAATCCTAAACCTCACCCAACCCTAACACAAACCCTCACAATCACCCTAACCCTAACCCTAACCCTACCTCTAAAATCCATCCTAACCCTAAACCTGACCCTCAACATCACGCTCACGCTCAGCCTTACCTTAACCTTAACCCTAACCCTAAACCTAAAAATAACCCTAAATATAAACCTAACCCTAAACCTCATCCTAACCGTAACTCTAACCCTAACCCAAACCTTCACCCTAACCCTAACACTGACCCTCACCCTAACCCTAAACCTCATCCTAACCCTAAACCTAACCCTCACCCTAGCATATATCCTAACCCTAATCCTAACACTAACACTCACACTAACCCTCACTCTAATCCTAAACTTCACACTCAGCCTCAGACTCAGCCTAACCCTAAGGCTAACACTAACTCTAACCCTCACACTCACCATCACCTTAACCCTAATCCTAACCCTAAGCCCAACCCTAAACCTAAATCTAACAGTAACACTAACCCTCAACATCAACCTAACCCTAAACCTAACACTCACCCTAGCACATATTTTAACCCTAACCCTAACCCTAACACTCACCCTAACGCTAATCCTCACCCTACCCCTACCCCTAACCCTCACACTAACCCTAAACCTCACCCTAACCCTCACCCTAACCCTAACTCTAAACCTAAGACTCACACTCTCCCTAAACCTAACCATAACCCTAAACCTCAAACTAACACTAACCCTAAACCTCACCCTCACCCTAAACCTCACCCTCACCCTAATCCTAAACCTCACCCTCACCCTAGTCCTCAGCCTAAACCTAACCCTAGCCCTAACACTCACCCTAACCATAATCCTCAACATAACCCTAACACTCACACTAACCCTAACCCTAACCCTCACCCTCACCCCCACCCTAACCCTAACCCTAACCCTCCCCCTCACCCTAAACCAAACCCTAAACCTAACCCTCACCCTAACCCTAAGCCTAACCCTAACCCTAATCCTAACCCTCATACTCACCCTCAACCTACACCTAATCCTAAACCTAAACCTAACCCTCACAGTAACCCTCAAACTAGCGCTCACACTAACCCTAATCCTAACACTAAAACTCATCCTAACCCTCACCCTAACCCTAAACCTAACCCTCACCCTAACCCTAACCCTAACCTTCACCCTCATGCTCGGGCCTAAGCCTAACCCTAAGCCTAAACTTAAGCCTAAACCTAACCTTCACACTAACCCTCAACCTAACACTAACACTAACACAAAAGCTAATTCTAACCCTAAACCTCACCCTCACCCTAACCCTAACTCTAACCCTAACCCTAAACATAAACCTAACCCTCACCCTAACCCTAGTCCTAACCCTAAACCTCATCCTAACCGTCACCCTAACCCTAACCCTAACCCTCACACTCATGCTCGGCCTAAGTCTAACCCTAAGCCTAAGCTTAAGCCTAAACCTAACCCTCACACTAACCCTCAACCTAACCCTAACCCTAACACAAAAGCTAATTCTAACCATAAACCTCACCCTCACCCTAACCCTAACACTAACCCTAACACTAAACATAAACCTAACCCTCAACCTAACACTAAACCTCACACTCAACAGTAAAACTAATCCTAAGCCTAACAGTAACCCTAACCCTAAACCTAACATTCCTTCTAAACATAACACTCACGCTAACACTAACCCTCACCCTAACACTTAAATTCACCCTAACACTAAATCTAACCCTAAAACTAGCACTCACACTAACCCTAACCCTCACCCTCAACCTAGCCCTCACCCTAAACCTAACCCTCATCCTCATCCTAAACCTCACACTAACCCTAAAACTAATCCTCAATATAAACCTCACTCTCAACTTAACCCTAACCCTAACCCACACCCTAACCCTAACCCTCACCCTTAACTTAATCCTCACTCTCATCCTAACTCTCACCTTTACCCTTACCTGCACCCTCACCCTAACCCTCACCCTAAGCCTAACCCTCATCCTAACCCTAACCCTGACCGTAACCCTAAGCCTAACCCTAAACCTAACCCTCACCCTCACCCTAGACATCATCCTAACCCTAATCCTAACCCTAAACCTATCCCTAACCCTCACCATCACCCTTAACCTAATCCTAAACAACCCCACCCTCACCCTCAGCCTAACCCTAAGCCTAAGCCTAATCCTAACCCTAACCCTCACACTCAGCCTCATCATAACCCTAATCCTAAACCCAACCCTAACACTAACCCTAAACCTCAATCTAAACCTGCCCCTAACCCTCCCCCTAACTCTAACTCTAACCCTAAACTTCACCCTCACCCTCACCCTAACCCTCACCCTAAACCTAAATCTAACCCTCACCCTCACCATAAGTCTAACCTTAACCCTAACAATAACACTAACCATAACCATCTCCCTAACCCTAACCGTAACCCTAAACCTCACTCTAACCCTAAACCAAACCCTCAACGTCAGCCTCACCCTAACCGTAAACTTAACCTTAACCATAACACTAACAATAACCCTAACCCTAAACCTAACCCTGAAACTAACCCTAACCCTAACCCTCACAGTCACCGTAACCTAACCCTAACCCTCACCCTCAGGTTAACGCTAAGCCTTAACCCTATCCCTAAACCTAACACAATCACTCACCCTAACATTAACCCTAATCCTAAACCTAACCCTAACCCTAACCCTCATCCTAACCCTCACCCTAACCCTAACACTAACACTAACCCTAACCCTAACACTCAACCTAACCCTAACTCTAACCCTAAACCTCACCCTCACCTTCACCCTAACCCTAATCCTAACCCTAAACCTCAACCTAACCCTAACCTTTACCCTCACCCTCACTGTAACTCTAAACCTAAACCTAACAGTGACACTAACCCTAACACTAACCCTCACCCTCACCCTCACCGTAACCCTAACCCTAAACCAAACCCTCACCCTAACCCTAATCTTAACCCTAACCTAAACCTCACCCTAACCCTAACCCTAACCGTCACCCTGAGCCTCAACCTCACCATAAACTTAAACCTAAACATAACACTAACAATAATCCTAACCCTAACCCTAATCTAACCCTCACTCTCACCCTAACCCTAACCGTAACCCTCACCCTCACCCTAACCCTCACCCTCACCTTAATCCTCACACTAACACTCACCCTAACCCTAAACTTAACGCTAACCCTAAACGTCACCCTAACGCTAACCATAACCCTCACCCTCACCCTAGCCCTCACCTTAGCCCTAATCCTAAAACAAAACCTCACCCTAACCCTCACCCTAACCCTTAAACTCTAACAATCACCCTAATCCTAACCCTTAACCTCACCCTCACGCTCGACCTAAACCTAAGACTAAGGCTAACCCTAACCCTAACTTTCACACTCACCCTCACCCTCATCCTCACAGTAACTCTAACCTTAACCCTAACAATAACACTAACCCTAACCTTAACCCTAATCCTAACCCTCACCCTGACAGTAAACCTCAACCTAAACCAAGCCCTCACCCTAACACTAACACTAACCCTAACCCTAAACCGCATCCTAACCCTAACCCTAAACCTCAAAATCACACTCACCCTCACAAAAACACTTATCATAATCCCAGGCCTAACCCTAAAACTCACCCTAACCCTAGCCCTCACCCTAACCCTAAACCTAACACTAACCCTAACCCTAACCCTCACCCTAACCCTAATTCTAAACCTAAACCTCACCCTCACCTTAACCCTAACATTAACCTTAACCCTAACCCTATAACTCACCCAAAACATAACCCCAAAACTTACCTTCAACCTAGCCCTCACCCAAACCCTAATCCTAACTCTAACCCTCATCCTAACCCTCACCCTAACCCTAAACATAACCATCACCCTAACCCTAACCCTCAGCCTCAACCTCACCCTCAGCCTAAATTTAACCCTAAACCTAAACCTAAACCTAACCCACACACTCACCCTCATCCTAATCCTAATCCTAATCCTGAACCTAAAAATAACCCTAACCCTAAACCTAACCCTTAAACTAATCATAACCCTCACCCTAACCCAAACCCTCACTCTAACACTTACCCTCACCTTAACAGTAACCCTCACACTAACACTGAAGCTCACAGTAACCCTAAACCTCTCCCTAACCTTAACCCTAACCCTAACCTAAACATCACCCTCGCCCTAGCCCTCACTTTAACCCTAATTCTAACCCTAACCCTCAACCTAAATCTATCCCTCAACCTCACCCTAAACCTCACACTAACCCTAACCCTAATCCTCAATCTAACCCTCACCCTAACCGTAACCCGAACCCTTATCCTAACCCTCACCCTAACCCTTACCCTCACCCTTATCTTAACCCTCACCCTCAGGCTAACCCTCACCTTTACCCTTACCATCACTCTCACCCTAACCCTCAACCTTAACCTAACCCTAACCAAAGCACTCACCCTAACCCTAACCCTAAACCTCACCCTCACCCTCAGATTTACACTAATCCTATCATTATTACTAACCCTAAACCTCACCCTCACCCTAGCAGTGATCCTAATTCTTACCCTCACACTAATCCTAACCCTAACCCTAAACCTAACTCTCACAATAAACCTAACCCTTACCCTAACCGTAACCCTACCTTTTACCCTAACCCTCACCTTAACCCTACCACTAACCCTCAACCTAACCCTCACCCAAAACCTCACTGTCACCCTAAATCTGACCTTAACCCTAATAACAACCCTAACCCTCACCCTCACCCTAACCCTCACCCTAAACCTCACCCTAAAACTCACCCTAATCATAACCCTAACCCTTAGTCTAACCCTCACCCTAACCCTAAGCATAACCCTCACCCTAACCCTCACCCAAACCCAAATCTTAACCCTAACCCTCACCCTCACCCTAAACCTCATCCTAACACTTACCCTCATCCTCACCCTAAACCTCACACTTAACCGAATCCCCACCGTAACTCTAAACCTAACCGTCACCCTCACCATCACCCTCACGCTAAGCCTAACCCTAACCCTCTCCCTAACACTAATGCTAAGTCTAACACTCACACTAACCCTCATGCTATCACTTATCCACACCACAAACCTAACCCTAACCTTAACCCTCACCCTCACCCTAAACCTCACCCTAACCCTAAACCTAATCCTAACCCTCACCCTCACTCTAACCCTAAAAATAACACTCACCTAACCCTAACCCTAACATTCTACCTCACCCGAACCCTCACCCTAACCCTAACGCTCACCCACACCCTAAACCTCAAGCTCACCCTTACCCTAACCCTCAACTAATCCTCACCCTAACCCTAACCATTACCTAACGAAAAGCCTAACCCTCACTCTCACCTTAACCATATCCCTAACCCTAAACCTCACCCTCACCCACACCCTCTAACTCAGCCTATCCCTAACCCTATCCCTAATCCTAACCCTAACCCTCACCCTCACCCTAACCCTCATCATAACCCTTAGCCTCACCCTCACTCTCACCCTAACCGTAACCCTCACACTAATCCTAACCCTCACACTAAACCTAAACCTACCCCTCACCCAAAACCTCACCATAAACTTAACCCTAACCCTAACCCTCACCCTCACGCTAGCCCTCAACCTAATACTAATTCTAACCCTAACCCTCACCCTAACCCTCATCCTCACCCTAAACCTCACACTAACCCTAACCCTAATCCCCAATCTAACCCTAACCCTAACCCTTACCCTAAACCTAACCCTAACCCTAACCCTAACCATCACCCTCACCGTAACAGTAACCCTAACCCTAACAATAACCCAACCCTAACGCTAACACTAACCCTAAACATAAACCTCACCCTAATGCTAACCCTCACCCTAAAACTAACCCTAATACTAACACTAACCGTCACACTAACCCTAACCATCACCTTAACCCTAAACCTCAACATAACCCTAAACCTAACCCTCACCCTCAACATAGCCCTCACACTAACCCTAACCATCATCCTCACCCTAAACTTCACACTAACCGTAACACTGATACTCAATCTAAACCTCGCCCTCACCATAACCCTAACCCTAATCCTCACCCTAACTCGCACCCTAACCCTAACCCTCACCTTTACCCTTACTGTCACCCTCACCCTAACCCTCACCCTACCCCTAACAATCATTCTAACCCTCACCCTAACCATCACGCTAACCCTAACCCTCAACCTCACACTCAGCCTCATTCTAAACCTAAGCCTAACCCTAACCCTAACTCTAACCCTCATCCTCACCCTACCCCTCACCCTAACCCTATTCCTAACCCTAACGCTAAAAATAACACTAACCATAACCCTAACCCTCTTTCTAACCCTAACCTTCACCCTAACCCTTACCCTCACCCTAACACTTACCTTAACCTAACAATAATCCTAACCCTAACCCTAACCCTCATTCTAACCCTAACCCTCACCCTAACCCTTACCCTCACCCTAATACTTACCTTACCCTAACAATAACCCTAACCCAAACACTAACCCTCACACTAACCCTAACCATCACCCTACCCTAACCCTAAACCTCATCCTAACCCTAACCCTAACCCTCACCCTCACCCTTACCCTCACCATAACTCTGACCCTAACCTTAACAATAACACTAATCTTAACCCTAAATCTAACCCTAATCCTAATCCTAACCCTAATACCCACCTTCAGCCTCACCCTAACCACAAACTTAACCTTAACCATAACACTAACAATAACCCTAACCCTTACCCTAACCCTAACATTAACCCTCACCTTAATCCTAACCCTAACCCTAATCCTAACGCTATACCTCATCCTAACCCTCACCCTAACCCTCACCCTAAACCTCAACCTAACCCTAACCCTCACCCCCACACTCAGCCTAAACCTAAACCTAACCCTAATACTAACCCTCACACTCACACTCAAGCTAACCCTAAACATAAATCTAACCCGCTCCCTAAACATAACCCTCACCCTATACCTCACCCTAACCCTAACCCTAACACCAATCCTAACATTAACCCTCACAATAACCCTAACTCTAACCCTAAAACTTACCCTCACCCTCACCTTAACCCTGACCGTCAACCTCAGCCTAAACCTAAGCCTGACCCTAACCCTAACCCTCACACTCACACTCACCCTCACACTAACACTAATCCTAATCCCAGCCCTAACCCGAACCATCACCCTAACCCTAACCCTCACAATAATCCTAAACCTAACACTAACCCTAACGCTAAACCTCACCCTAACCGTAACTCTAAACCTAAACCTCACCCTCAACTTAACCCTAAGCCTAACCCTAACCCTAAACCTAAACCTCACCCTAAACATAACCCTAAACCTCACCTTCACCCTAGCCCTCACCCAAACCCTAATCCTAACTCTAACACTCATCCAAACCATCACCCTAACCCTAACCCTAACCATCACCCTAACCCTAGCCCTCAGCCTCCCCCTCACCCTCAGCCTAACCTTAAGCCTAAACCTAAACCTAAACCTAAACCACACTCACCCTCACCCTATCCCTAATCCTAATCCTAATTCTAACCCTAACAATAACCCTAACCCTAAAGCTAACTCTCACCTTAAATATAACCCTCACCCTAACCTAAACCCTCACCCTAACACTTACCCTGACCCTAACACTAACCCTAACCATCACCCTAATGTTCACACTAACCCTAACCCTCACAGTAACCCTAAACCTCATCTGAACCTTAACCCTAACCCTAACTTAAACCTCACCCTCATCCTAGCCCTCACCCTAACCCTAATTCTAACCCTAACACTCACCCTCAACCTCACCCTAAACCTCACACTAACCCTAACCCTAATCCTCAATCTTACCCTCACCCTAACTGTAACCCGAAACCTTAACCTAACACTCACCCTAACCCTAACTCTCACCCTTATCTTAACCCTCACCCTCAGCCTAACCCTCACCTTTACCCTTACCATCACTCTCACCCTAACCCTCAACCTTACCCTAACCCTCACCCAAGCCCTCACCCTAACCCTAACCCTAAACCTCACCCTCACCCTCAGATTTACACTAATCCTATCACTATTCCTAACCCTAAACGTCACCCTCACCCTAACAGTCAGCTAATTCTTACCCTCACACTAATCCTAATCCTAACCCTAACTGTCACACTAAACCTAACCCTCACCCTAACCGTAACCCTAAACCTTACCCTAAACCTTATCTTAACCCTAACTCTAACCCTCACCCTAACCCTCACCCAAAACCTCACCGTCACCGTAAATCTGACCCTAACCCTAATAACAACCCTAACCCTCACCCGAACCCTCACCCTTACCCTCACCCTAACCCTCACCCTAACACTCACTCTAATCATAACCCTAACCCTCAGCCTAACCCTCACCCTAACCCAAACCTTAACCCTAAGCCTCAACCTCACCCTAACCCTCATCCTAACACTTAACCTCATCCTCACCCTAAACCTCACACTTAACCGAATCCTCACCGTAACTCTAAACCTAACCGTCACCCTCACTGTCACCCTCACACTAAGCCTAACCCTAACCCTCACCCTAACCCTAAAACTCACCCTAATCCTCACCATAATTCTAATGCTAAGTCTAACACTCACCCTAACCCTCATGCTATCACTTTTCCACAGAACAAACCTAACCCTAACCTTAACCCTCACCCTCACCCTAACCCTAATCCTAACCCTAACCCTCATCCTAACCCTCACCCTAATCCTAAGGTTAACCATCACCCTAAGCCTAATCCTCACACCCACCCTCACCCTCAGACTAACCCTAAGCCTAAGCCTAATCCTAACCCTAACCCTCACACTCACCCTCACCCTAAACCTAATCCTAACCCAAAACCTAACCCTAACCCTAAACCTCAACCTTACCCTCACCCTAAACCTAACGTTAACCCTAACACTAACCCTAACCCTAACACTCAGCCTTACCCTCCCCCTCAACTTAACTTTAACCCTAAACCTCTCCCTCACCCTATCCCTAATCCTAACCCTAACTCTAAACCTCACCCTAACCCTAACCCTAACCCTCCCCCTCCCCCTCACCCAAACCGTAAATCTAACCCTAACCCTAACATTAACACTAATCCTAACCCTAATACTAACCCTAACCCTAAGCCTAACCCTCATGCAAACACTCACCCTCACCCTAATCCTAATCCTAACCCTAACACTCAAACTAACCCTAACCCTCACCCTCACTGTAACCCTAACCCTCATCCAAAAGCTCACCCTAACCCTAACCCTAACCGTAAAACTCACCCTAACTCTAACCCTAACCCTCACCTTCACCCTAGCCCTCACCCTAACCCTAAGCATAACCCTAATCCTCATCCTAACCCTCACCCTAACCATAACTCTAACGTAAAACTCACCCTAACACTAACCCTAACTAAAACCCTAACCCTAGCCCTAAACCTCACCCTAACCCTAACCCTCACCCTCACCCTCACTGTAACCCTAACCCTAAACCTAACAATAACCCTAAACCTAACCCTAAATCTCACCCTAAACATAACACTCACCCTAACCCTAACCCTCACCCTAACACTTACCCTAAACCTTACCCTAACCCTAACTCTAACACTAATCCTCACAGTAACCCTAACTCTCACCCTAATCCTAAACCTCACCCTAACCCTAACCCTAACCCTAACCCTCACCCAAACCATAGCCCTCACTCTCAC
Organism: Dipodomys merriami; assembly: GCF_024711535.1. Taxonomy (NCBI): domain Eukaryota; kingdom Metazoa; phylum Chordata; class Mammalia; order Rodentia; family Heteromyidae; genus Dipodomys; species Dipodomys merriami. The sequence goes on along the minus strand of NW_027206341.1, from coordinate 214,859 downwards.
CCTAATTCTAACCATAAACCTCACCCTAACCCTAACCATCATCCTCAACATAAACATCACCCTAACCCTAACCCTAATCCTCAATCTAACCCTGACCCTCACCCTAACCCTCACCCTTACCCTAACCCTTATGCTAACCCTCACATTAATCCTTACCCTCTCCCTTATAGGAACACTCACCCTCAGCCTAAACCTCACCTTTACTGTTACCGTCATGCTCACCCTAACCCTCACCCTAACCCTTACACTCATCCTAACACTCACCCTAACCCTAACCCGATCCATCACCCTAACCCTATCACTCACACTCAACCTCACCCTCAGAATAAACCTATGCCTAAGCTGAACCCTAACCCTAACCCTCACCCTCACCCAAGCTCTCACCCTAAAACTTATCCTGACCCAACCCTCATCCTAAACCTCACCCTAACCCTAAACTTAACCATCACCCAAAACCTATTCCTCACCCCCACCCTCATCCTCACCCTAACCCTAATCCTAATCCTAACCCTAACAATAACCATAACACTAAACCTAACCCTCAACCGAAACATAACCCTCACCCTAAACCAAAACCTCACCCTAAAACTTACCCTCAAACTAACACTAACCCTAACTCTAACCCTAAACCTCACACTAACCCTAACCCTCACAGTAACCCTAAAACTCACCCTAACCTTAACCCTAACCCTAACCTAAACCTCACCCTCATCTTAGTCCTCACCCTCACCCTATTTCTAACCCCCTAAACCTAACGGTAACCCTCAATCTCACCCTAAACCTCACACTAACCCTAACCCTAATCCTCAATCTAACCCTCACCCTAACCGTAACCCGAACCCTTATCCTAACCCTCACCCTAACCCTTACCCTCACCCTTATCTTAACCCTCACCCTCAGGCTAACCCTCACCTTTACCCTTACCATCACTCTCACCCTAACCCTCAACCTTACCCTAACCCTCACCCAAGCCCTCACCCTAACCCTAACCCTAAACATCACCCTCACCCTCAGATTTACACTAATCCTATCACTATTACTAACCCTAAACCTCACCCTCACCCTAGCCATGACCCTAATTCTTACCCTCACACTAATCCTAACCCTAACCCTAAACCTAACTCTCACAATAAACCTAACCCTCACCCTAACCGTAACCCTACCCCTTACCCTAAAACTCACCTTAACCCTAACTCTAACCCTCAAACTAACCCTCACCTAAAGCCTCACCGTCACCCTAAATCTGACCATAACCCTTATAACAACCCTAACCCTCACCCTCACCCTAACACTCACCCTAAACATAACTCTAAACCTCAGCCTAACCCAAACCTTAACCCTAACCCTCACCCTCACCCTAACCCTCATCCTAACACTTAACTTCATCCTCACCCGAAACCTCATACTTAACTGAATCCTCACCGTAACTCTAACCCTAACCGTCACCCTCACGCTAAGCCTAACCCTAACCCTCACCCTAACCCTAAAACTCACCCTAATCCTCACCCTCACCCTCACCCTAACCCTAATGCTAAGTCTAACATTCACCCTAACCCTCATGCTATCACTTATCCACACCACAAACCTAACCCTAACCTTAACCCTCACCCTCACCCTAACCCTCACCCTAACCCTAAACCTAATCCTAACCCTCACCCTAATCCTAACCCTAACACTAACCCTCACCTAACCCTAAACCTAACCTTCTACCTCATCCTAACCCTCACCATCACCCAAACCTTCACCCCAATCCTAACGCTCACCCACACCCTAAACCTCAAGCTGACCCTTACCATAACCCTCAACTAATCCTCACCCTAACCCTAACCATTACCTAACTAAGACCCTCAACCTCACCCTCACCTTCACCCTAACACTCATCCTCACCCTAGACCTCACCCTAACCATAACCCTAACCCTAAACCTCACCCTCACCCTCACCCTCAACCTCAGCCTATCCCTAACCCTATTCTTAATCCTAACCCTAACCCTCATCCTCACCCTAACCCTCACCATAACCCTTAACCTCACCCTCACTCTCACCCTAACCATAACCCTCACACTAAACCTAACCCTCACCCTAAACCTAAACCTACCCCTCACCCTAAACCTCACCATAAACTTAACCCTAACCCTAACCCTCACCCTCACGCTAGCCCTCACCCTAACCCTAATTCTAACCCTAACCCTCAACCTAACCCACATCCTCCCCCTAAACCTCACACTAACCCTAACCCTAATCCCCCATCTAACCCTAACCCTAACACTTACACTAACGCTCACCCTAACCCTAACCCTCACCCTTACCCTAACTCTCACCCTTAGCCTAACCCTCAACTTTACTCTTACCATCACGCTCATCGTAACCCTCACCCTAACCCGATCCCTCATCCTAACCCTCACCCTAACCCTAACCTATCCATCACCATGACTCTAACCCTCACCCTCACCATCATCCTCAGACTAAACCTATGCCTAAGCCTAACCCTAACCTCAACCCTCCCCTCACCATAGCCCTCACCCTAACCCTAAACCTAACCCTAACCCTCATCCTAACCCTCACCCTAACCCTAAGGTTAACCATCAACCTAAGCGTAATCCTCACACCCACCCTCACCTCAGCCAAACCCTAAGCCTAAGCCTAATCCTAACCCTAACCCTAACACTAACCTTAACCCTAACCCTCACCCTAAACCTCACCCTCAACCTAAGTCTAACCCTAAACCTCAACCTCACCCTATCCCTAATCCTAACCCTAAACCTAAACCTCATCGTAACCCTAACAGTAACCCTCAACCTCACCCTCACCCAAATCGTAAGTCTAACCCTAACCCTAACATTACCACTAATCCTAACCCTAACACTAACCCTTACCCTAACCCAAAACTTCACTCTCAGCCTCACCCTCACTGCAAATGTAACCCTAACCATTACATTTACAATAACCCTAACCCTAATCCTAACCATCACCCTCATGCTAACCATAATCCTAACCCTAAATCTCGCCCTAAACTTAACCCTCACTATCACTGAAACCCTAACCCTCACCCTAACCTAAACATAAACCTCACCCTAACCATTTACCTCACCCTAATCCTAACACTAAGCCTGACCTAAACCTCCCCCTAAACCTCCCCCTCACCCTAACCCTAACACAAACCCTAACCTCAAACTAACACTCAACCTAACCCTAAACCTAACCCTAACCCTAAACCTCACATTAACCCTAACCCTCACCCTAACCCAAACCCTACCCCTCACTCTAACCCTCAAGCTAAGTCTAACCCTCACCCTCACCAGAACCCTAAACCTAACCCTAACCCTAAACCTCACCTTAAGGCTAATTCTAACCCTAACCCTAACCCTAACCGGCAATCTAACACTAATCCTCACCTTCACCCTCACCCTCAGCCTAACCCTAAGCCTAACCCTAACCCTAACCCTAACCCTCACATTCACCCTCACCCTAACCATAAACCTAAAACTAACCCAAGACCTAACCCTTACCCTCAACCTAACCCTCACCCTAACCCTAACCCTAACACTAACCCTAACCCTAACACTAACAATCACCCTAAACCTCAACCTAACCCTAACCCTCACCCTCACCCTAACCCTCACCATAACCCTTAGCCTCACCCTCACTCTCACCCTAACCATAACCCTCACACTAATCCTAACCCTCAGCCTAAACCTAAACCTACCCCTCACGCTAAACCTCACCATAAACTTAACCCTAACCCTAACCCTCACCCTCACACTAGCCCTCAACATAATCCTAATTCTAACCCTAACCCTCACCCTAAACCTCATCCTCACCCTAAACCTCACACTAACCCTAACCCTAATCCCCAATCTAACCCTAACCCTAACCCTAACCCTGACCCTCACCCTCACCCTCACCCAAATCGTAAGTCTAACCCTAACCCTAACATTACCTCTAATCCTAACCCTTAAACTAACCCTTACCCTAACCCTAAACTTCACTCTCAGCCTCACCCTCACTGGAAACGTAACCCTAACCATAACATTTACAATAACCGTAACCCTAATCCTAACCATCACCCTCACCCTAACCATAACATTAACCCTAACCCTCCCCCTAGCCTTAACCCTCACTCTCACTGAATCCCTAACCTTCATCTTAACCCTCACCCTAACCTAACCTTAACCCTCACCCTAACCCTTAACCTCACCCTAATCCTAACACTAAGCCTAACCTAAACCTCCCTCTCCCCCTAAACCTAACACAAACCCTAACACAAACCCTAACCCTCAAATTAACCCTCAACCTAACCGTAACCCTAAACCTCACATTAACCCTAACACTCACCCTAACCCTAACCCTACCCCTCACCCTCAAGCTACCTCTAGCCCTCACCCTCACCAGAACCCTAAACCTAACCCTAACCCTAAACCTCACCTTAAGGCTAATTCTAACCCTAATCCTAACCCTAACCAGCACCCTAACCCTAATCCTCACCTTTACCCTCACCCTCAGCCTAACCCTAAGCCTAAACCTAATGCTAACCCTAACCCTCACACTCACCCTCACACTAACCATAATCCTAAACCTAATCCTATCCCTAATCCTTACCCTCAACCTAACCCTCACCCTAAACCTAACCCTAACACTAACCCTAACCCTAACCCTCACCCTAAACATCACCCTAACCCTAACACTAATCCTAAATCTGACCTTCACCCTAAGCCAAACTCTAACCCTCATCCTAACCCTAAACCTCATCCTAACCTTCACCCTAACCCTAACCCTCACCCTAACCCTAACCCTAACCCTAACCGTCAAGCTGGGCCTAGGACTAAGCCTAAGTCTAGTCCTAACCCTAACTCTCACCCTAACCCTAACCCTAACACTAACCATAACTCTAACCCTAAATCTCACTCTCACCCTAACCCTAACTCTAACCCTAACCCTAACCCTAAACCTCAACTTAACACTAAACCTAACCCTCACCTTCACCCTCACATTAAACATAACCTTAAACTTAACCCTAAAAATAACTCTAACCCTAACCCTAACCCTCACCCTTACTATAAGCCTCACCCTAACATTTACCCTTAACCTAACACCCTAATCCTAACACTAACCCTCACACTAACCCTAACCATCACCCTAACCCTAAGCCTAACCCTCACCCTAACCATAAACCTCACCCTCAACATCATCCTCAGGCTAACCCTAAGCCTAACCCTAAACCTAACCCTAACAATAAATCTAACCTTAATCCTAACACTCACACTAACCATAACCCTCACCCCAACCTAAACCCTTACCCTAACACTTACCCTCCCACTAACACTAACCCTAACCCTAACAATAACCCTCAAACTAACACTAACCTAACCCTAAACCTCAACCTAACCCTCAACCTCACCCTAACCCAAACACTAACCCTAACCCTAACCCTCCCCCTAACCCTCCCCCTAACCTTATATCTCACACTAAATCTCACCCTCACCCAAATCCTTACCCTAACCCTAACCCTAAACCCCACCCTAAACCTAACCCTAACCCTGACCCGCACCCTCAGCCTAACCCGAAGCCTAAGCCTAACCCTCAAACTAACCCTCACACTCACCCTCACCCTAAACCTAATCCTAAACCTAACCCTATCCCTAAACCTCAACCTAACCCTCACAATCACACTAAACCTAACACTAACCCTAACCCTAAACCTAAACCTAACAGTCCCCATAACCATAACTCTAACCCTAATCCTAAGCCTAAACCTAACCCTAACCGTCACCGTAACCCTAACCCTGACCCTCAACCTAAACCTAAACCTAAACCTAACCCTAAACCAAACCCTAACCCTCAGCCTCACCCTCACCCTAATCCAAACCCTAACCTTAACCTTCACCCTAACCCTAAGCTTAATCCTAAACCTAACCCTAACCCTCACACTCAACCTCAACCTAATCTTAATCCTAAATCTAACCCTATCCCTAACCCTAACCCTCAACCTAACCCTCACCCTAGCCGTAACCCTAACCCTAATCCTAACCCTAAACCTCATCTTAACCCTCACCCTCAACCTCATGCTCGGCCTAAGCCTAATCCTAAGCCTAAGCCTAACCCTAACCCTCACCCTAACCCTAAAATTAACACTAACACTAACTCTAAACCTAAACCTCACTCTCACCCTAACCCTAATTCTAACCCTAACCCTAACCCTAAACCTCATCCTAACCGTAACCCTAAACCTCACTCTAACCCTCACTGTAACCGTAACATTAACCCTAACCCTAACAATAACCCTAACCCTAACCCTAACCCTCACCCTAACTATAACCCTCACCTTAAACCAAGCCCTCACCCTAACACTTACCTTAACCCTAACACTAACTCTAACCCTAAAACTAACACTCACACTAACCCTAACAGTAACCCTAAACCTTAACCTCAACCTAACCCTCACCCTCACCCTAACCCTAACACTGACCCTAACCCTAGCCCTCCCCCTAACCCTCCCCCTAACCCTCCCCCTAACCCTGTATCTAACCCTAAATCTCACCCTCACCCTCACCCTAACCCTAATTCTAACCCTCACCCTCACCCTTACCCAGACCCTCATCCTCACCCTAAACCAAAACACTAACCCTAACCCTAATTCTCAATCTAACCCTCACCCTAAGCCTAACCCTTACCTAACCCTAAACCTAACCCTAACCCTCAGCCTTATCTTAAACCTAACCCTAAGTGTAAACTTCACTTTTACCCTTACCATCATCCTCACCCTTACCCTCACCCTAACCCTAAACCTCATCCTAACCCTCACGCTATCCGTAAACTTAACCATCAACCTAACCCTAACCCTCACACAAAACCTCACGCTCAGCCTAACCCTAAGCCTATGCCTAAGCCTTAACCTAACCCTCATCCTCACCCTAGCCCTCAAACTAACCCTAATCCTAATCATCACCATAACCCTAATACTGACCCCCACCCTCAGCCTAACCCTAAGCCTAAGCCTAACCCTAACCCTAACTCTCACAGTCACCCTCACCATAAACCTAACCCTAACCCTAACCCTAAACCTCAACCTAACCTTCACCCTAACATTAACCCTAACACTAACACTACCCCTAACCCTCGATCTAACCTTCCCCCTAATCCTACATCTAACCTTAAACCTCACCCTCACCCTAACACTAATCCTAACCCTAACCCTAAACCTCAACCTAAACCTAACTCTCACCCCCACCCTCACCTTCACTCTCACAGTAAATCTAACCCTAACCCTAACAATAACACTAATCCTAACTCTAAACCTAACTCTAACCCTAACAGTAATCCGAAGATCACCATCACCCTAACGCTAATTCTAACCCTAAGCCCCACCGTAACACTAACCCCCATGTCACCATAACCCTAACTCAAACTTTCCCTAACCCTAACCCTAAACCTCAAACTAACAGTAACTCTAATACTCACCTTCACCCTAGTTCTCACCCTAACTCTAATCCTAACCCTAATCCTCATTCTAACCCTCACCCTAACCCTAACACTAACCCTCACCATAACCCTAAACCTAACCCTCAACCTAACCTTAACACTCACCCTAACCCTAACCCTAAACCTCACCCTAACCCTAACTCTCACCCTCACCCTAACCCTCAGCCGAAACCTAAGCCTAATCCTAAATCTAACCCTAACACACACACTCACCCTCACCCTAACCCTAATCCTAAACCTAACAATAACCCTAAACCTCCCCCTACATCTCACCCTAAACCTAACTCTAACCCAAACCCTAATCCTCACCCTAACCCTAACCATAACCCTCACACTAACCCAAACCCTCACCCTAACACTTACCATGACCCTAACACTAATCCTAACCCTAACACTAACCCTCACACAAACTCTAAACCTAACCCTCACCCACAACCTCACCCTCATTGGAACTCTAACCCTATCTCTAACAATAACACTAATCCTAACCCTAACCGTCACCCTAACCCTAATCCTCAACCCCACCCTCACCCTCATCTTAACTCTAAGCCTAAGCCTAACCCTTACCCTATCCCTTACACTCAGCCTCACCCTAACCTAATCCTAACCCTAAACCTATCTCTAAACGTCATCCTAACCCTCACGCTCACCCGAACCCTAACACTCACCCTAACCCTACCGCAACCCTAACTCTAACCCTAAAACTCACCCTCACCCTAAACCTAAACCTAACCCTAAACCTCACCCTAAACCTCACCCTAACCCTAAACCCTCACCTTCACCCTCAACCTCACAGTAACTCTAACCCTAACAATAACACTAACACTAACCCTAACCCTAACCATAACCATAACCCTCAACCTCAGCCTCACCCTCACCGCAAACTTAACCCTAACCATGACGCTAACAATAACCCTAAACCTAACCCTAACCCTAATCCTCACCCCCACCCTCACCCTCAGCCTAACCCTAAGCCTAAGCCTAACCCTAACCCTAACCCTCACCATAACCCTAACCCTAACCCTAAACCTAATCCTAAATCTAACCCTAAACCAAACCCTAATCCTCAGCCTCACCCTCACCATAACACAAACCCTAATCTTAACCCTCATCCTAACCCTAAGCCTAATCCTAACTCTAACCCTAAACCTCACACTCAACCTCACCCTAACCTTAATACTAAACCTAACTCTCACCCTAACCCTAACCCTCAACCTAACCCTCAACCTAGCCCTAACCCTAAACCTCATCCTAACCCTCATCCTCAACCTCATGCCCGGCCTAAGCCTAAGCCTAAGGGTAAGCCTAACCCTAACCCTCACCCTAAGCCTAAAACTAACACAAAGCCTAACTCGTTTAAGTTTATTAAACCTCACTCTCACCCTAACCCTAATTCTAACCCTAACATAACCCTAAACCTCATCCTTACCCTAACCCTAACCCTCACTCTCTCCCTCACTGTAACCGTAACTCTAACCCTAACCCTAACAATAACCCTAAACCTAACCCTAACCCTCACCCTAACCATAACCTCACCCTATCCCAAACCCTCAACCTAACACTTACGCTAATCATAACACTAACCCTAACCCTAACACTAACCCTCACACTAACACTAACCCTAAATCTAACCCTTAACCTCAACCTAACCGTCACCCTTAACCTAAGCCTAATACTAACCCAAACCATAACCCTCACCCTAACCTTTCCCCTAACCCTACATCTAACACTAAATCTCACCCTCACCCTAACCCTAACCCTAAACCTAACCCTAAACCTCACCGTAAACCTCACCCTAACACTAATCCTCACCCTTACCCTCAACCTCACAGTAACTTTAACCCTAACCCTAACAATAACATTAACCCTAACCCTAACAATAACCCTCACCCGCAGCCTCACCCTCACCGCAAACTTAACCCTAACCATAACACTAACAATAACCTAAACCAAACCCTAACCCTAACCCTAATCCTCACCCTCAGCCTAACCCTAAGCCTAACCCTATCCCTAAACATAACCCTCAACATAACCCTAACCCTAACCCTAACCCTAAGTCTAAACCTAACCCTAACCCTAAACCTAACCCTAATCCTAAACCTAACCCTAATCCTCAGCCTCACCCTCACACTAACCCAAACCCTAACACTAATCCTCACCTTAACCCTAAGCCTAATCCTAACCCTAGCCCTAACTCTCACACTCACCCTCACCCTAAACCTAATCCTAAACCTAACCCTATCCCTAACACTAAATCTCACCCTAACACTCACCATAGCCCTCACCCTAACCCCAAACCTAAACCTCATCCTCACCCTAGCCCTCACCCTAACCCTAAATCTATCCCTCACACTCACCCTAACCCTAACCCTCATCCTCACCCTAAAAATCACACTAACCCTAAACCGAATCCTCAATCTAACCCTCACCCTAACCCTAACACTAACCCTTAACCTAACACGAAAAATAAACCTAAAACTCACCCTTATCTTAACACTTACCCTCAGCCAAAACCTCTCCTTTACCCCTACCATCATAATCACCCTAACCCACACCCTAACCCTAAACCTCATACTAAGCCTCACCCTAACCGAAACCCTCACCCTAGCCCTCACCCTAACCCTAATCCTAACCCTAACCCTCATTCTAACCCTCACCCCAACCCTAACCCTAAACATCACCCTAACCCTAATCCTCACTCCTACACTCACCCTCAGCCTAACCCTAAGTATAAGCCTAACCCTAACCCTAAACCTCACACTCACCCTCACCTAACCCTAATCATAACACTAACCCTAACCCTAACCCAAAACCTCAACGTAACCATCAACCTAACCTTAACCCTAACACTAAACCTAACCCTAACCTCGAACTAACACTCCCCCTAACCCTAAATCTAACACTAAACCTCACCCTCACCCTAAACCTAATCCTAACCCTAACCATAAACCTCAAACTAACCCTAACACTAACATTCACCCTCACCCTCACCCTTACCATAAATCTAACCCTAACCCTAACAATAAGACTAATCCTAACCCTAAACCTAAGCCTAACCCTAATCCTAACATTCACCCTCACCCTAACCCTAATCCTAACCCTAACCCTCAACCTAACCCTAACGCTCACACTCACAGTAATCCTAACCCTCATTCAAACCCTCACCCTAACCCTAACCCAAACCCTAAACCTCACCATAACACTAACCCTAACCCTCAACCTCACCCTAGACCTCACCCTAACCCGAATCCTACCCCTAAACCTCATCCTAACCCTAAACCTAACCATCACACTATCTCTAACCCTAACCCTCAACCTAACCCTAACCCTCACCCTAACCCTAAACTTAACCCCAACCCAAACTCTCACCCTAACCCTAACCCTAACCCTCACCCTAACCGTAACCCTCACCCTCACCCTCACCGTCAGCCTAATGTTCACCCTAACCCTAACCCTAACACTCACCCTAAACCTAACCCTCTCCCTCAGCTTAACCCCAAGCCGAAGCCTAACCCTAAGCCTAACCCTCACACTCACCCTAACCCTCACACTCACCCTAACCCTCATCCAAACCCTAAATCTAACACTAACCCTAACCCTAACACTCACCTTCAGCCTCACCCGAGACCTAACTCTAATCCTAAAAATAACTCTCACCCTAACCCTAACCCTAACCCTAAACCTCACTCTAACCCTAAATCTCACCATCACCCTAATCCTAACCCTAACCCTCATCCTAACCCTCATCCTAACACTAACCCTAATCCTCACCCTCACCCCCAACATCACCCTCAGCCTAACCCTAACCCTAACCCTAACCCTCACAGTAACTCTTAGCCTAACCCTAAACCTAACCCTAAATCTAACCCTAAACCAAACCCTATTCCTCAGCCTCACCCTCACCATAACACAAACCCTAAACTTAACCCTCACCCTAACCCTGAGCCTAATCCTAACACTATCCCTAACCCTTACACTAAACCTCACCCTAAACTTAATCCTAAACCTGAATCGATCCCTAACCCTAACCCTCAATTTAACCCTAACCCTAACAATAACACTAATCCTAACCCTAAACCTAACCCTAAACCTAAGCCTAACCCTAATCCTAACACTCACCCTCACCCTAACCCTAATCCTAACCCTAACCCTATACCTAACCCTAATCCTCAACCTCACTGTAAACCTAACCCTCATCCAAAACCTCACCCTAACCCACACCCTAACCCTAAACCTCATACTAACCCTCACCCTAACCAAAACTCTCACCCTCAAACTCAAGCTCAGCCTAACCCTAAGCCTAAGCCTTACCCTAATACTCACCCTCACCCTAGCCCTCACCCTAACCCTAATCCTAATCCTAACCCTCATTCTAACCCTCACACTAACCCTAACCCTAACCATCACCCTAACCCTAATCCTCACCCCCACCCTCACCCTCAGCCTAACCCTAAGCCTAAGCCTAAGCCTAACCCTAACCCTCACACTCACCCTCACCCTAACCCTAATCCTAAACCTAACCATAACCCTAACCTAAAACTTCAACGTAAAAATCAACCTAAGCTTAACCTTAACACCAACCCCAACCCTAACTTCGAACTAACACTCCCCCTAACCCTAAATCTAACCCTAAACCTCACCCTCACCCTAAACCTAATCCTAACCCTAACCATAAACCTCACCCTAACCCTAACCCTAACCTTCACCCTCACCCTCACCCTCACCCTTACCATAAATCTAAAACTAACCCTAACAGTAACACTAATCCTAACCCTAAACCTAAGCCTAACCCTAATTCTATCCCTCACCCTCACCCTAACCCTAACCCTTATCCTCACCTTAAACCTCATACTAAACCTAAACTGAATCCTCAATCTAACCCTCACCCTAACCCTAACACTAACCCTTACCCTAACCCTAAATCTAACCCTAACCCTCACCCTTAAATTAACACTCACGCTCAGCCAAAACCTCTCCTTTACCCTTACCATCATAATCACCCTAAACCTAAACCTCATACAAACCCTCACCCTAACCGTAAACCTAACCATCACGCTAACAGAAACCCTCACCCTCAACCTCAAGATCAGCCTAACCCTAAGCCTAAGCCTTACCCTAATCCTCACCCTCACCCAAGACCTCACCCTAACCTTAATCCTAACCCTAACCCTCATTCTAACCCTCAACCTAACCCGAAACCTAACCATCACTGTAACCCTAATCCTCACCCCCGCCCTCACCCTCAGCCTAACCCTAAACCTAAGCCTAACCCTAACCCTAACCCTCACACTCAACCTCACCCTAACCCTAATCCTAACCCTAACCCTAATCCTATCACAAAAACCTCAACATAACCATCAACCTACCCTTAACCCTAACCCTAACCCTAACCCTCGAACTAGCACTCCCCCTAACCCAAAATCTAACCCTAAACCTCACCCTCACCCTAACCCTAATCCTAATCCTAACAATAAATCTCACCCTAACCCTAAACCTAACCTTCACCCTCACCCTCACCCTCACCTTACCATAAATCTAACCCTAACCCTAACAATAACACTAATCCTAACCCTAAACCTAAACCTAACCCTAAGCCTAACCCTAATCCTAACACTCACCCTCAACCTAACCCTAATCCTAATGCTAACCCTCAACCTAACCCCAATCCTCACCCTCAATGTAACCCTAACCCTCATCCAAACCCTCACCCTAACCCTAACACTAAACTTCAACCACACCCTAGTCCTCACCGTAACCTTAATCCTAATTCTAATCCTAATCCTAACCCTAACCCTAACCATAATTCTAACCATCACACTATCCCTAAACATAACCCTCAACCTAACCCTAACCCTCACCCTAAATCTAAACTTAAGCTGAACCCAAACTCTCACCCTAATACTAACCCTAATCCTCACCCTAACCCTAAATCTAACCCTAAACCTCACCCTCACCCTAACCCTAATCCTAACACTAACCATAAACCTCACCCTAACTCTAACCCTAAACTTCACCCTCACCCTCAACATAAATCTAACCCTAACCCTAACAATAACACTAATCCTTACCCTAAACCTAACCCTAAACCTAAGCCTAACCCTAATCCTAACACTCACCCTCACCCTAACCCTAATCCTAACCCTAACCCTATACCTAACCCTAATCCTCAACCTCACTGTAACCCTAACCCTCATCCAAACCCTCACCCTAACCCACACCCTAACCCTAAACCTCATACTAACCCTCACCCTAACCAAAACCCTCACCCTCAAACTCAAGCTCAGCCTAACCCTAAGCCTAAGCCTTACCCAAATCCTAAACCCTCACCCTAGCCCTCACCCTAACACTAATCCTAATGCTAACCCTCATTCTAACCCTCACACTAACCCTAACCCTAACCATCACCATAACCCTAATCCTCACCCCCACCCTCACCCTCAGCCTAACCCTAAGCCTAAGCCTAAGCCTAACCCTAACCCACACACTCACCCTCACCCTAACCCTAATCCTAACCCTAACCATAACCCTAACCCAAAACCTCAAGGTAACCATCAACCTAACCTTAACCTTAACACTAACCCTAACCCTAACTTCGAACTAACCCTCCCCCTAACCCTAAATCTAACCCTAAACCTCACCCTCACCCTAAACCTAATCCTAACCCTAACCATAAACCTCACCCTAACCCTAACCCTAACGTTCACCCTCACACTCACCCTCACCCTTACCATAAATCTAAACCTAACCCTAACAATAACACTAATCCTAACCCTAAACCTAAGCCTAACCCTAATCCTAACACTCACCCTCACCCTAACACCTAATCCTAACCTTAAGCCTCAAACTAACCCTAACCCTCACCCTCACTGTAATCCTAACTCTCATCCAAACCCTCACCCTAACCCTAACGCTACCCATAAACCTCACCCTAACACTAACCCTACCCCTCAACCTCACCCTAGCCCTCATCCTAACCCTAAACCTAACCCTAATACTAATCCTAACCCTAACCCTCACCCTAGCCCTAACTCTAACACTAACCCTAACCCTAACCCTCACCCTCAGCCTCACCCTAAACCTAACTCTAATCCTAAACCTCACCCTCACCCTAACCCTAACCCTAATCCTAAACCTCACCCTAAACCTAAACCTCACCCTCACCGTAATCCTAACCCTAACCCTAATCTAATCTTAAAGCTCAAACTAAACCTAACGATCACCCTCAAATTAACCTGTACCCTAACCCTCACCCTAAACCTAAACTTAACCGGAAACCTAACTCTCACCCTAACCCTAACCCTAAACCTCACCTTAACACTAAACCTCAGCCTCACCATAACTCTTACCCTGACCCTAAAACTCACACTCATTCTAACCCTAAGCCTAATCCTAATCCTAACCCTAACACTAAACCTAACCCTCAACCTAACCATCAAATTAACCCTAACCCTAACAATAACCCTAACCCTAACCCTCACCCTCACGCTCAGCCTCACTCTAACCCTAACTTTAACCCTAAGCTTCACCCTCATCCTAACCCTAACCCTAACACTAACACTAAACCTCACCAAAACCATAACCTCACCCTAACGCAAACCCTCACCCTAACACTTAACCTCACCCAAACATTAACCCTAACCTTAACACTAACACTCACAATAACCCTAACCCTAACCCTAACCTTAAACCTTAACCAAACCCTCACCCTCACCCTAACACTAACACTAAGCCTCAGCCTAACCGTCCCCCTAACCCTATATCTAACCATAAACCTCACCTTCACACTAACACTAACCCTAACCCTAACACTAAACCCCACTCTAACCCTAAAACTAACCCTCACCCGCACCCTCACCCTCTCCGTAGCTCTGACCCTAACCCTAACAATAACACTAACCCTAACCCTAATCCTCACACTCACCCTCAACCTCAACCTAACCCTAATCCTAAACGTAACCTTATACCTTTCCTTAACCCTCACCCTAGCCCTCATCCTAACCCTAATCCTAATCCTAAACCGAATCCTAACTCTCAACCTAACCCTAACCCTAACCCTCATTCTAACCCTAACCCTAACCCTCACCCTCATGCTCGGCCTAAGCCTAAGCCGAGGCCGAAGCCTAAGCCTAACCCTAACCCTCACCCTAAACCTAAAACTAACGCTAAGCCTAACTGTAAACATAAACTTCAGTCTCACCCTAACCCTAATTCTAACCCTAACATAACACTAAACTTCATCCTAACACTAACCCTTAACCCTCACTCTCACCCTCACTGCAACCGTAACCCTAGCCCTAACCCTAACAATAACCCTAACACTACCCCTAACCCTCACCCTAAACATAACCCTCACCCTAACGCAAACGCTTACCCTAACACTTACCCTAACCCTAACACTAACCCTAACCCTAATACTAAACCTCACACTAACCCTAACCCTTAACCTCAACCTAACCCTCACCCTCATCCTAAGCCTAACATTAACCCTAAAACTAACCCTCCTCCTAACCCTCCCCCTAACCCTATATCAAACCCTAAACCTCACCCTCACCCTAACACTAAACCTAACCCTAAACCTAAACCTCACCCTAACCCTCACCCTAACCTTAACCCTCACCCTCACCCTCAACCTCACCGTAACTCTAACCCTAACCCTAATAATAACATTAACCCAAACCCTAACCATAACCATAACCCTCAACCTCAGCCTCACCCTCACTGCAAACTTAAACCTCACCATAACACTAACAATAACCTAAACCAAACCCCACCCTCACCCTCAGCTTAACCCAAAGCCTAACCCTATCCCTAACCCTAACCCTCACTGTAACCCTAACCCAAACCCTACCCCTAGTTCGCACCCTAACCCTAAGCCTAATCCTAACCCTCACCCTAACCCTCACACTCACACTCACCCTAAACCTAATCCTAAACCTAACCCTATGCCTAACACTAAACCTCACCCTAACACTCACCCTAGCCCTCACCCTAACCCTAAACCTAAACCTCACCCTCACCCTAGCCCCCACCCTAACCCTAATTCTATCTATCCCTCACCCTCAAGCTAACCCTAACCCTAAACCTCACACTAACCCTAAACTGAATCCTCAATCTAACCCTCACCCTAACCCTAACACTAACCCTTACCCTAACCCGAAAAATAACCCTAAACCTAACCCTTATCTTAACACTAACGCTCAGCCAAAACCTCTCCTTTACCCTTACCATCATAATCACCCTAAACCACACCCTAACCCTAAACCTCATACAAACCCTCACCCTAACCGTAAACCTAACCATCACCCTAACCGAAACCCTCACCCTCAACCTCAAGCTCAAACTAACCCTAAGCCTAAGCCTTACACTAATCCTCATCCTCACCCAAGCCCTCACCCTAACCTTAATCCTAACCCTCACCCTCATTCTAACCCTCAACCTAACCCTAACCCCAAACATCGCCGTAACCCTAATCCTCACCCCCGCCCTCACCCTCAGCCTAACCCTACGCCTAAGCCTAAGCCTAACCCTAACCCTCACATTCACCCTCACCCTAACCCTAATCCTAACCCTAACCCTATTCCTAACCCAAAACCTCAACATAACCTACCCGTACCCTAACCCTAACCCTAACCTAACCCTCGAACTAATACTGCCCCTAACCCAAAATCTAACCCTAAACCTCACCCTCACCCTAACCCTAATCCTAACCCTAACCATAAACCTCACCCTAACCCTAACCCTAAACTTCACCATCACCCTCACCCTCACTTTACCATAAATCTAACCCTAACCCTAACAATAACACTAATCCTAAACCTAAACCTAAACCTAACCCTAAGCCTAACCCTAAACCTCACACTCACCCTCAGCCTAACCCTCATCCTAACCCTAACCATAACCCTAACCCAAAACCTCAACGTATCCATCAACCTAACCTTTACCTTAACACTAACCCTAACCCTAACCTCGAACTAACACTCCCCCTAACCCTAAATCAAACCCTAAACCTCACCCTCACCCTAAGCCTAACCCTCACCCTAACCCTCACCCTACTCCTCAGCCTAACCCTAATCCTAACGCTAAACCTCATCCTAATCCTCACCCTAACCCTAACCGTAACCCTCACCCTAACCCTTACCCTAACCCTCACCCACATGCTGCGCCTAAGTCGAAGCCAAAGCCTAAGCCTAAGCCTAACCCTAACGCTAACCCTAACTCTAACCTTAACACTCACCCTAACTCTAACTCTAAACCTCACTCTAAAACTAATCCTAACTCTAAACCGAAATGTAAACTTAAACCTCATCCTAACCCTAACCCTAATAATAACCCTAACAAAAACCCTTACCCTAACCTTACCCTAAACCAAACCCTAACCGTAACACTAAACTTAACCTAAACCTAGCCCAAACCCTAACCATAACCCTCACCCTAACCCTAACACTAAACCTAATCCTCACCCTCACCCTAGCCCTCACCCTAAGCCTAAACCTCATCCTCACCCTCAAACTCACACTAACCCTAACACTAATCATCAATCTAACCATCACCCTCACCCTCACCCTAACCCTAACCCTCACACTAACCTTCACCCTAACCCTAACTCTACCCCTAAACCTCACCCTCACCCCAATCCTATCTCTAACCCTAACCCTAACACTAAAAAGATCACCCTAACTCTAATCCTAACCCTCAACCTCACTGTAACGGTAACCCTAACCCTAACAATAACCCTAACCCTAACCCTCAACCTCACATTAACCCTAATCCTGACCCTAACCCTCAGCCTAACCCTAACCCTCACCCTTACCGTAACCCTAACCCTCATCCTAAACCTCACCCTAAAACTAACCCTAAACCTAAAACTCACCCTAACAATAAACATACCCCTCACCCTCAACCTCACCTTAACTCTAACCCTAACCCTAACATTAACACTAATCCTTACCTTAAACCTAACCCTAACCCTAATCCTAACACTCACCGTCAACCTAAACCTAACCCTAACCCAACCCTCACACTCAGCCTCACCCTAACCTAACCTCTAACCCTAAACCTCACCCTAACCTTAACCCTAAACCTCACCCTAATGCTAGCCCTCACCCTAACCCTAATCCTAACCCTGACACTCATCCTAAACCTCATCCTAAAAATAAACTTAACCCTAATCCTGACCCTCACCCTAACCCTAAACTTAACCCTAACCCTCAAACTAACCCTAACCCTCAACCTCACTGTAACCCCTACCCTAACCCTCACCCTAACCCTAAACTTAACCCAAACCCTAACTCTCACCCTAACCCTATCCCTCACCCTAACTCTAAGCCTCACATTCACCCTCACCCTCAGCCTAAACCTAAGACTATCCCTATCCCTAACCCTAACCCTCACACTCAACCTAACCTAAATCCCAATCAAACCCTAACCCTGACGCTCACCCTCACCCTAAGCCTCACCTTAAGCCTAACCCTAACATTAATCCTAACCCTAACCCCATCCCTAAACCTCACACTAACACTAACCCTAACCATCACCCTAACACTAACCCTCACCTTAACACTAACCCTAACCCTCACACTCACCCTACCCTCACCCTAACCCTAAGCCTCATTCTCACCCTAAACCCGACACTAACCCTAACACTAATCCTCAATCTAAGCCTCACCCTCACCCTAACCCTAACCCTAACCCTCAACCTAACCCTAACCCTCACCCTTAACGTAACCCTCACCCTCAGCCTAAATTTCACATTTACCCTTACCATCACCCCCACCCTAACCCTCACCCTAAACCTAACCCTCATCCTAACCCTAACTCTACCCCTAAACCTCACCCTCACCATAACCCGAACTCTATCCCTAACCCTAACACTAAACCTCAACCGAACCCTAAAGCTAATCCTCGCCCTCAACCACATGCTCAGCCTAAACCTAAGCCTAAGCCTAATGCTTACCCTAACCATCAACCTCACACTAGCCCTAATGCTAACCCTAATCCTAAACCTAACCCTCATCCTAACACTCACTCTATCCCTAACACTAAACCTCAACCTAAACCTAACCCTAAACCTCACTCTCACCCTAGCCCTCATCCTAGCCCTAACCCTCATACTAACCCTCCCGATAACCCTAACCCTAACCCTCAACATAACCCTAACACTCAGCTTCACCCTCACACTCAGACTAATCCTAAGCCTAAAACTAACCTTAACCTTAACCCTCAATCTCACCTTAACCCTCACCCTAACCCTAACCCTAACACTAAGCCTAACCCTAACCCTCACCCTCAGCCTCATCCTAACCCTAACTCTAACCCTAAATTTCACCCTCACCATAACCCTTAGCCTAACCCTAACCCTAAACCTGACCCTAACCCTAACTCTAAACCTACCCTTATCCTAGCCCTTACACTAACCCTAATCCTAACCCTAACCCTCATCCTAACCCTCTCACTAACCCTAACCCTAACACTCACCCTAACCCTAACCCTTACCCTCAACCTCACCCTCAGCCTAATCCTAACACTAACCCTAATCCTCACCCTCACCCTAGCCCTCACCCTAACCCTAACCCTCACCCTAGGCCTAACCCTCACATTTAACCTTATCATGACCCCCACCATAACCCTCAGCCTAATCTGAACCCTAACCCTAAACCACACCCTAACCCTCACCCTAACCCTAACTCTAACCCTAAATCCCACCCTCACCCTAAACTACTAAATCTCACCCTAACCTCAACCCTAATCCTAACCCTAACCATAACCATAACCATAACCCTCAGCATAACCCAAAACTTAACCCTAACAATAACCCTCACAGTAACCTGAACCTCACGCTAAATCTAACTCTAACCCTAACCATAACACTAAAAACCTCACCCTAACTCTAACCCTAAACCTCAACCTCACCATAATCGTAACCCCAACCCTATCCCTAACAATAACCCTAAACCTAACCCTAATCATAATCCTCAAACTCACACTAACGCTAATCCTAAACCTAAACCTCAACCTAACCCTAACCCTCACACTTATTCTAACCCTAAACCTCATCCTAATCCTCACACTAAGGCCTAAACCTAACACTAACAGTCACCCTAACACTAAACCTAACCCTCACCCTCAACCTATACCTCATCCTAACCCTAATCCTAACCCTACTTCTCATCCTAAAACTCACCCTAACCCAAACCCTAAACCTCACCCTAAACCTAACCCTAAACCTAACACTCAACCTAACCCTAATCCTCATGCTCAACTTAAAACTAACTCTAACCCTCACCCTAACCCTAAACTTTACCTGAACCCTAACTATCACCTTAACCCTAAACCTAACACTCACCCTAACCCTAACCCTCACACTCACCTTACCCTTACCTTAATCCTAATCCTAACCCTAACCCTAACCCACAACCTCCGCCTCACCTTATCCCTAACTCTAACCCTAAACCCCACTCTCACCCTAACCCTAACCCTAACCCTAAACCTAAACCTCACCCTGACCATAACCCTAAACATCACCCTCACCCTAGCCCTCACCCTAACCCTACTCCTAACCCTAACCCTCATCCTAACCCTCCCTATAACCCTATCCGAAACCCTCACCCTATCCCTAACCCTCACACTCACCCTCAGCCTCAGCCTAACCCTAAGCCTAACCACAAGCCTTACCTGAAACCTAACCTTAACCCTCAAACTCACCCGCACCCTCACCCTCACCATAACTCTAAACCAAACCCTAATCCTAACCCTAAACCTCACCCTAACCCTAACCCTAACCCTAACCCTCACCCTCACCCTAACCCTAACACAAACCCTAACCCTAACCCTCAACCTACCCCTCCCGCTAACCCTGTTTCTAACCGTAAACTTCATCCTCCACCTAACCCTAACCCTAACCCTAACCCTAAAACCCACCCTAACCTTAACACTAACCCTCACCCGCACCCTCACCCTCACCATAACTCTAATGCTAACTCTAAAAATAACACTAAGCCTAACCCTAACCATCACCCTAACCCTAATACTCACCCCCACCTTCACCATCAGCCTAACACTAAGCCTAAGCCTAACCCTCACCCTAACCCTCACACTCATGCTCACCCTAACCCTAATCTTAAACCTAACTCTATCCCTAAACCTCAACTTAACCCTCACCCTCACCCTAACCCTAACACTAACCCTAACCATAAACCTCCCCCAAAACCTCCCCCAAACCCTAACTCTAACGCTAAACCTCACCCTCACCCTAACCCTAAAACTCACCCTAAACCTAACGCTCACCCTCACCCTCTAACTCACCCTAACTCTAATCCTGTCCCTAACAACACTAACCCTAACCCTAACCCTAAACATAACCCTCACCCTCAGCCTCACCCTCACTGAAAACTTAACCCTAACCATAGCACTAACAATAGGACTAACCCTAAACTTAACCCTAACCCTAATCCTCACCCCCAACCTCACCCTCAGCCTAACCCTAACCCTAACCCTCCCTTTAACCCTAACTGTAACCCTAAACCTAACCCTAACCCTAACCCTAAAACAAACCTTAAACCTAACCTCAAACCTAAACCTAATCCTCAGCCTCACACTCACCCTAACCCAAACCTTAACCTTAACCCTCACCTTAACCCTAAGCCTAAACCTAACCCTTAGCCTAACCCTCACACTCACACTCAACGTACCCCAAATCCTAAACCTAACCATATTCCTAACCCCAACACTCACCCTAACCATCACCCTAGCCCTCACCCTAAACCTCATCCTAACCCTAAACCTCATCCTAAACCTCACTCTAAACCTAACACTTACCCTCCCCCTTATGCTCGGCCTAAGCCTAACCCTAAGCCTAAACCTAACCCTAAACCTAACCCAACCCTCACCCTCAGCCTTACCCTAACCCTAACTCTAACCCTAAAGCTCACCCTCACCCTAACCCTAACCCTTACCCTAACGCTAAATCTCACCATAAACTTAACCCTAAACCTCACCCTCATGCTAGCCATCACTCTAACCCTAATCCTAACCCTAACACTCACTCTAACCCTCACCCTAACAATAACCCTAACCCTCACCCTCAATCTCACCCTAACACTAACCCTAACCCTCACACTCAACTTCACCCTAACCCTAACCTAACCCTAATGCTCAACCTATCCCTAACCCTAAACCTCACCTTAACCGTACCCTAACCCTCACCCTAACCCTAAACTTAACCGGAACTCTAACTCTCACCCTAACCCTAACCCTAAACCTCACACTCACCCTAACCCTAAGCCTATTCCTAATCCTAAACCTAACCCTCGCCCTAACCATCACATTAACCCTAACCCTAAAAATAATCCTAGCCCTAACCCTCACCTTCAGCCTTACTCTGACCCTTAGCCGCACCCTAACCCTAACCCTACCCCTAAACCTAACACGAAACCTCATCAAAACCATAACACTGACCCTAACCCAAACCCTCACCCTAACACTTACCCTCACTCAAACACTAACCCTAACCTTAACACAAACCCTCACACTAACCCTAACCCTAAACCTCAACCTAAGCCTCACCCTCACCCTAACCCTAACAACTAAGCCTCACCCTAACGCTCACCCTAACCCTATATCTAACCCTAACCCTCACCCTCACCATCAACCTAACCCTAACCCAATCCCTAAACCCCACCCTAACCCTAAACCTAACCCTCACCCGCACCCTCACCCTCTATGTAGCTCTAACACTAATACTAACAATAACACACACCCTAACCCTAAACCTAATCCTCACCCCCACCCTCACCCACAGCCTAACCCTAAGCCTAAGCCTAACCCTCAACCTAACCCTCACACTTACCCTTACCCTAACCCTAATCCTAAACCTAATCCTAACCCTAAACCTCAAACTAACCCTCACAAACACCCTAACCCTAACCCTAACCCTAACCCTAAACCTCAACCTAACCATCCCCATAACCGTAACTCTAACCCTAAACCTCACCCTTACCCTAACCCTAACCCTCACCCTAAACCTCACCCTAAACGTCACCCTTACCCTAACTCTCACCCGCACCCTCAACCTCACCATAACTCTAACACTAAATATAACAATACCACTAAACCTAACCCTAACACTAACCCTAAACATAAACCTCACCTTCAGCCTCACCCTCACCTAAAACTTAACCCTAACCATAACACTAAAAATAACCCTAACCCTAACCCTAACTCTAACCCTAATCCTCACCCCCATTCTCACCCTCAGTCTAAACCTAAGCCTAAACCTACACCTAATCCTAACCCTCACTGTAACCCTAACCCTAACCCTAACCCTAACCCTCACACTCACCCTCACCCTAAACCTAATCCTAAACATAACCCTAACCTTACCCAAACCCTCACTATAAGCCTCACCCTAGCCCTCAACCTAACCCTAATCCTAACCCTAAACCTCATCCTAACTCTCACCCTAACCCTAAACCTAAACCTCACCCTAAACCTAACCCTAACCCTCACCCTCATGCTCGGCCTAAGCCTAAGCCTAAGCCTAAGCCTAGCCCTAACCCTAACCCTCACCCTAACCCTAACCCTTACACTAACCCTAACTCTAACCCTAAACCTCATTCTCACCCTAACCCTAACTCTAACCCTAACCCTAAACCTAAACCTCATCCTAACACTAAATCTAACCCTCACCCTCACCTTAACCATAACCCTAAACCTAACCCTAACAATAACCCTAACCTTAACTCTAAAACTAACCCTTATCTTAAGCCTCACCCTAACATTTACCCTCAACCGAACACTCACACTAATCCTAACACTAACCCTCACACTAACCCTAACCATCACCCTAACCCTAAACCCCACCTTAACCCTAACCCTAACCCTCACCCTCACCCTAGCCCTCACCCTAACCCTAACACTCATCCTCACCCTAAACCTCACACTAACCCTAACACTAATACTCAATCTAACCCTCACCCTCACCCTACCCCTAACCCTAATTCTCATCCTAACCCTAACCCTCACCCTTACGATAACCCACAACCTCAGCCTAACCCTCACGTTTACCTGGACCGTCACTCCCACCCTAACCCTCACCCTAACCCTAACCCTCAACTTAACCCTCAACCTAACCCTGACTCTACCCCTAAACCTCATCCTCACCCTAAACCTACCTCTAACCCTAATCCTAACACTAAATCTCACCATAATGCTAATGCTAATCCTCACCCTCACCCTCACCCTCATTGTAACTGTAACCTTAACCCTAACCCTAACAATAACTCTAAACCTAGTCCCTAACCCTCACTGTAACCCTAACCATAACACTAACACTAACCCTAAACCTAAACCTAACCCTCAACCTAAACCTAATCCTCAGCCTCATCCTCACCCTAACAAAACCCTAACCCCACCCTTCACCCTAATCCTAAGCCTAAACCTAACCCTAATTCTAACACTCACATTCACCCTCACCCTAAACCTAATCCTAAACCTAACCCTATCCCTAACCCTCAGCCTAATCCTCACCCTAGACCTCAGCCTAACCCTAATCCTAACCCTAAACCTCATCCTAATCCTCAACCTAACCCTAAACTTAACCCGAACCCTATACCGAACCCTAACCCTCACCCATATGCTGGGGCTAAGCCTGAGCCAAAGCCTAAGCCTAACCCTAACCCTAACGCTCACCCTAGCCCTAACCCTAACCCTAACCCTAACCTCACACTCACACTAACCCTAACCCTAACCCTAAACCTAAACCTCATCCTAACCCTAACCCTAACCCTAACAATAACCCTAACCCTAACCCTAACTCTACACTAACCTTAACCTTAACCCTAACACTGAACCTAACCCTAATCCTCTCCCTCACCCTAGCCCTCACCCTAACCCTTACCCTCATCCTCACCCTAAACAACACACTTACACTAACACTAATCCTCAATTTAACCCTCATCCTCACCCTCAACCTAACCCTAACCCACACCCTAAACCTAACCCTCACCTACCGTTACCCTCACCCTAGGCATAACCCTCAACTTTACCCTTACCGTCACCCACCTTAACCCTCACCTTAACCCTAACCCTCAGCCTAACCTTCACCCTAACCCTAAATCTACCCCTAAACCTCACCCTCACCTTAACGCTATCTCTAACCCTAACCCTAACACTAAAAACCTCACCCTAATTCTAACACTAACCCTCAACCTCACTGTAACCGTAACCCTAACCCTAACAATAACCCTAACCCTAACCCTAATCCTAACCCTCACTCTCACATTAACCCTAATCCTAACCCTAAACCTCACCCTAACCCTAACCCTCACCCTTACTGTAACCCTAACCTTCATCCTAACCCTCACCGTAACACTAACTCAAACCCTAAACCTCACCCTAACAATAAACCGACCCCTCACCCTCACCCTTACCCTTAACCTCACCTTAACTCTAACCCTAACCCTAACAATAACACTAATCCTAACCCTAACCCTAACCCTAATCCTAACACTCACACTCAACCTAACCCTAACCCTAACCCAACCCTCACCCTCAGCATCACCCTAACCCTAACTCTAACACTAAACTTCACACTCACCCTAACCCTAACCCTAAACCTCACCCTAAACTTAACCCTAAACCTCACCCTCACGCTAGCCCTCACCCTAACCCTAATCCTATCCCTAACACTCATCCTAACCCTCACCCTAAAAATAAACCTAACCCTCAACCTCACCCTCACCCTAACCCTAACCCTAACCCTAACTCTCAACCTAACCCAAACACTCACCCTCACTATAACCCCTACCCTAACACTCACCCTAACCCTAAACTTAACCCAAAACCTAACTCTCACCCTATACCTAACACTATCCCTCACCCTCAACTTAACTCTCAACCTCACCCTAACCCTCACCCTTACCGTAACCCTAACCTTCATCCTAACCCTAACCATAACCCTCACCCTAACCCTAACCTCACCCTATCACTAATCCTAATCCTCACATTCACCCTAGCCCTAACCCTAAACCTAACCCTCACCCTCAGCTTAAATCTCACACTAACCCTAACACTAATCATCAATCTAACACTCAGCCTGAGCCTATCCCTAACCCTAACCCTCAACTAACTCTAACCCTCACCCTTACCGTAACCCTCACCCTAGGCCTAACCCTCACATTTAACCTTATCATGACCCCCACCTTAACCCTCAGCCTAATCTGAACCCTAACCCTAACCCCCACCCTAACCCTCACCTTAACCCTAAATCTAACCCAAAACCACACCTTCACCTTAAACCTAACTCTAAAGTAACCCAAACCATGAACCTCACCCTAACCCTAACCCTAATCCTAACCCTAACCCTCACCCTAACCCTAAGCCTAACCCTAACCCTAAGCCTAACCCTGACACTCACCCTCACCCTAACCGTAACAGTAAACCTAACCATAACAATAACCCTAACCCTAATCCTAACCCTAACTGTAACCATAACCCTCATTGTAACCCATACCGTAACGCTAACAGTAATCCTCACACTAACCCAAACAATAACCTCACCCTAACTGTAACTCTAACCCCAAGCGTAACACTAAAAACCTCACCCTAACCCTAACCCTAACCCTCACCCTCACCTTAACCTTAAACCTAACACTAACCCTAACAATAACACTAACCCTAACCCTAATCATAATCCTCAACCTTACACTAACCCTGATCCTAACTCTAACACTCACCCTTACCCTAACCCTCACACTTACCCTACCCCTAACCCTCAACCTAACCCTAACTCTAAACCTAAACCTCACACTAACACTAAACCTAACCCTCATCCTCACCCGAGCCCTCACCCTAACTCTAATCCTAACCCTAATCCTCATCCTAAGCCTCACCCAAACCCTAACCCTAAACCTCACCCTAACCCTAACCCTAAACCTAACCCTCAACCTAACCCTAATCCTCACGATCAACTTAACACTAACCCTAACCCTCAACCTAACCCTAAACTTAACCTGAACCCTAACCCTCACCCTAACCATAACCCTAACCCTCACCCTAACCCTAACCCTCACCCTCACCCTCACCCTCATTGAAAACCTAAGCCTAACCCTAACCCTAACCCTCACACTCACCCTAACCTTACCCTAATCCTAATCCTAACCCTAACCCTAACCCTCACCATCAGCCTCACCTTAACCCTAACTCTAACCCTAAAAATCACCCTCACCCTAAACCTAGCCCTAACCCTAAACCTAAACCTCACCCTAACCCTAACCCTTAACCTCGGCTCACCCTAGCCCTCACCCTAACCCTAATCCTAACCCTAACCCTCATCCTAACACTCCCTATAACCCTATCTGAAACCCTCACCCTAACCCTAACCGTCAAACTCACCCTCACCCTCAGCCAAACCCTAAGCCTATCCACAAGCCTTACCAGAACCCTAAACCTAACCCTCATACTCACCCGCACCCTCACCCTCACCATAACTCTAAACCTAACCCTAAACCTAACCCTAAACCTCACCCTAACCTTAACCGTAATCCTAACCCTCACCCTTAACCTAACCCTAACACAAACCCTAACCTTAACCCTCACCCTAACCTTCCCCTAATCCTATAACTAGCCCTGAACCTCACCCTCAACCTAACTCTAACCCTAGCCTTAACCCTAAACCCCACCCTAACCCTAACACTAACCCTGACTCGCACCCTCACTCTCACCGTAACTCTAACCCTAACCCTAAAACTAACACTAAGCCTAACCCTAACCATCACCCTAACCCTAATCCTCACCCCCACCCTCACCATCAGCCTCAAACTCACGCTCACCCAACCCTAAACCTAAACCTAAACCTGTCCCTTAATCTCACCTTAACCCTCACCCTCACCCTAACCCAAACATTAAACATAACCCTAAATCTCACCCTTACCCTCCCCCAAACCCTAACTCTAACCCTAAACCTCACCCTCACCCTTACCCTAAAACACCCTAACCCTAACCCTCAACCTCACCCTCAACCACACCGTAACACTAACCCTGTCCCTAACAATAACTCTAACCTTAAACCTATCCCTAAACATAACCCTCACCCTCAGCCTCACGCTCACTGAAAACTTAACCCTAACCATAACACTAAAAATAACCCTAACCCTAACCTTAACCCTACCCCTATTACTGACCCCCACTCTCACACTCAGCCTATCCATAACCCTAACCCTAACCCTAACCCTAACCCTCCCTGTAACCCTAACACTAACACTAACACTAACGCTAACACTAACCCTAAACCAAACACTAAAACTAAACCTAATCCTCAGCCTCACCCTAATCCAAACCCTAACCCTAACCCTCACCCTAACCCTAAGCCTAACCATAACCCTTAGCCTAACCCTCACCCTCACCCTTATCCTACCCCAAATCCTAAACCTAACCCTATCCCTAACCCTAACCCTCACCCTAACCCTCACCCAAGATCTCACCCTAAACCTAATCCTAACCCTAAACCTCATCCTAACCCTCACACTAAACCTATCCCTAACCCGAACCCTAACCCGAACCCTAACCCTCCCCCTCATGCTCAGCCTAAGCCTAAGCCTAAGCCTAAACCTAACCCTAACCCTAACCCTATCCCTAACCCTAACCCTAACCCTAACTCTAACCCTAAATCTCACCCTCACCCTAACCCTCAGTCTAACCCTAACCCTAAACCTAAACCTCATCCTAACCCTAACCCTAACGCTCACCCTCACCCTCACCCTAACCATAAACATAACCCTAACAATAACAATAACGCAAACCCTAACCCTAACCATCACCGTAACCATAACCCTAACCCTAACCCTAACCCTCACCCTAACATTTACCCTCACCCTAACACTAACCCTAGCGCTAACACTAACAATCACACTAAACCTAAACATCACCCTAACCCTTAACCTCACTCTAACACTAACCCTAAACCTCACCCTCACCCTAGCCGTCACCCTAACCCTAACACCCATCCTCACCCTAACCTCACACTAACCCTAACACTAATCCTCAATCTAAACCTCACCCTCACCCTAACCCTAAACCTAACCCTCACCATAAATGTAACCCTCACACTTACCGTAACCCTCACCCTCAGCCTAACCCTCACCTTTACCCTTACCGTCACCCGCACCCTAAAACTCACCCTAACCCCAACCCTCTCCCTAACCCTAAATCTACACCTAAACCTCACCCTCACCCTAAATCTAACTCTAACACTTACCCTATCACTAAACCTCAGCCTCACCCTTTCCTTAACGCTCACACTCACCCTCACTGTAACCATAAACGTAAACCTAACAATAACCCTAAACCTAAACCTAACCCTCACCCTCACCATAACCCTCACTCTAAACATCACCCTCAACCTAACACTTACCCTCACCCTAACACTAACCCTAACACTAACACTAACCCTAACCCTCACTCTAATCCTAAACCTCACCCTAACCCTAACCCTAACTCTAAACTTCACCCTCTCCCTAGCCCTCACACTAACCCTAATTCTAAACCTCCCCATCTCCCTAACCCTAGCCCTAATCCTCAACCTAAACCTCACACTAACCCTAACCTTAAACCTAATGCTCAATCAAACCCTCACCCTAACCTTAACCCTAACACTAAACCTAACCCTAACACACACACTCATCCTCATCCTAAATCTAACAATAACCCTAACCCTTACCCTAACTCTCCCCCTAACTCTCACCCTAAACCTAACACTAACACTAACCCTAAACCTAAACCTCAACCTCTCACCCTAAACCTAACTCTAAATCTAAACCTAACCCTCACCCTAAACCTAAATCTAACCCTAACCCAATCCCTAAACCTCACCCTAAACCTAACCCTAAATATCACCCTCTCCCTCACCATAACCGTAACTCTAAACCTAACCCTAACAATAACCCTAACCCTAATGCTAACCCTCACCATAACCATAACCCTCACCCTCACCCTCACCCTAACCCTCAGCCTTGCCCTCACCCTCACCCTCACCCTAACTCAAACCCTCACCATAACACTTACCCTGACCCTAACACTAATCCTAACCCTAACACTAACCCTCACACTAATCCTAACCCTAACCTCAACCTAAACCTAACCCGAACCCTAACCCTCAACCTAACCCTAACCCTCACGCTCAACATAACCCTAACCCTAACACTCACCCTAACCCTAAACTTAAACTGAACCCTAAATCTCACCCTAAACCTAACCCTAATCCTCACCCTAACCCTAACCCTCACCCTCACCCTCAACGTAACCCTAAGCCTAACCCTAAATGTTACCCTAAACCTCACACTCACCCTATCCCTTACCCTAATCCTAATCTTTACCCTAAATCTAACCTGACCCTAAGCCTCAACTTAACCCTAACTCTAACCCTAAACCTCACCGTCACCATAACCCTATCCCTAACCCAAACTGTAAACCTCACCTTAACCCTAACCCTCACCATAGCCCTCACCCTAACCCTAATCCTAACCCTAACCCTCATCTTATCCCTCCCCATAACCCTAATCCTAACCCTCACCCTAACCTTAACCCTCACCCTCACCCTCAGCCTAAACTTAAGCCTAACCCTAACCCTAACCCTAACCCTAATCATCACACTCACCCTAAACCTAACCCTAAACCTCACCCTAACCCTAACCCTCACCCTCACGCTCACCCTCAGCCTAACCCTAAGCCTAACCCGTACCCTAACCCTAACATTCACACTCACCCTAAACCTAACCTTAATCCTAATCCTAATCCTAACCCTAACCCTAACCCTCACCCTCAACCTAACCCTCACCTTAAGCCTAAACCTAACATTAATTCTAACCTATCCCTCACCCTCAGCCTGACCCTAACCCTAATTCTAACCCTAAACCTCACCTGACCCTAACCCTAACCCAAACCCTATCTCTAAGCCTCATCCGAACCATAACTCTAAACCTCACCCTCACCCTCACAGTAACCATAACCCTAACCCTAACGCTAACAATAACCCTAACTCTAACCCTAACCCTCGCCCTAACCATAACCCTCACCCTAAACCTAACACTCACCCTGACAATTACCCTCACCTTAACACTAACCCTAACCCTAATACTAACCCTCACACTAACCCTAGTCATCACCCAAACCCTAAACCTCACCCTACCACTAACCCTAAACCTCACCCTCTCCCTAGCCCTCACCCTAAACCTTAACCCTCATCCTCACCCTAAACCTCACAGTAACCCTAACACTAATCCTCAATCTAAACCTCACCCTCACCCAAACCCTAACCCTAATCCTCACCCTAACATTAACCCTGACACTTAACTTAACCCTCACCCTAAGCCTAACTCTCAACTTTACACTTACCATCACCCCCACATTAACCCTAACACTAAATCTCACCCTAACCCTAACCCTAACCCTCACCCTCAACCTCACGCTCAGCCTAACCCTAAGCCTAAGCCTAAGCCTAACCCTCAACCTCACCCTCACCCTCAGCCAAAACCTAAGGCTAACCCTAACCCTAATCCTAACCCTCACACTCACCCTGTCCCTAACCTTAATCCGAACCCTAACCCTAACCCTAACCTTCACCCTCAAACTCAGCCTAATCCTAACCCTACTTCTAACCCTAAACCTCACCCTCAGCTTAACCCTAATACTAACCCTAACCCTAACCCTAAACCTCCCCATAACTCTCACCCTAACCCTAACTGTAACACTAACCATAACCCTAAACCTCACCCTAACACTCACCCTAACTGTAACTCTAACCCTAAACGTCACCCTCACCATCACCCTAACCCTAACCCTCACCCTAACACTTACCCTCACCCTAATGCTCACGCTAACCCTTACACTCACCCTCAACCTAACCCTAATCCTAAACCTAACCCTAACCCAAAACCTCACCCTAACAATCCCCCTAACCCTAACTCTAACCCTAAACCTCACCCTCAAACTACCCCTAACCCTAGCCTTAAACCTCAACCTAAACGTCAGCCTAACCCTAACCCACACCCTCACACTCAACCTCACTGTAACTCTAAGCCTATCCCCAAAAATAATACTAATCCTAACCCTAATCCTCAGCCTCACCCTCACCGAAAACTTAACCCTAACCCTAATCCTTACAATAAGCCTAGCCCTAACCCTAACCATAACCCTCACCATAACCCTAACCCTAACCCTAATTCTAAACCTAACCCTATCCCTAAGCCTAACCCTAACCCTAACCTCACACTCACCCTCACCCTAATCCGAATCCTAACCCTAACCGTATGCCTAAACCTAACCCTCACCATAACACTCACCCTAGCCCTCACCCTCATGCTCGGCCTAAGCCTAAGCATAAGCCTTAGCCTAATCCTAACCCTAACCCTCATACTAACCCTAACCCTAACACTAACCCTAACTCTAATTGTAAACCTCACGCTCACCCTAACCCTAACTGCAACTCCAACTCTAAAACTAACCCTAAACCTAACCCTAAAATAACCCTAACCCCAACCCTAAATCTACCCCTAAATCTCATGCTCACCCTAAAGCTAACTCTAACCCTAACCCTAACACTAAAACTCACTGTAACCCTAACCTTAACTCTCAGGCTAAACCTAACCCTCACCCTCACCCTCACTCTCAGCCTAAACCTAAGGTTAACCCTAAGCCTAAACCTAACCTTCACACTCACCCTAACCCTAACCCTAATCCTAATCCTAATCCTAATCTTAACACTAACCCTCACCCTAACCCTCACCCTAACCCTCGCCCTAACACTAACCCTAAAACTAACACTCACCCTCAGCCTCAACCTAACCCTAATTCTAACACTAAACCTCAACCACACCCTAACGCTAACGCTAACCCTAACCCTAACCCTAACAATCCCCCTAATCCTCACCCTAACCCTAACACTAACATCCTAACCCTAAACCTCAACCTAACCCTCACCCTAAACCTAACTCTATCACTAAACCTCACCCTCACCCAACCCTCACATTAACTCTAACCCTCACCCTAACACTTACCCTCACCACAACACTAACCCAACATTAACACTAACCCTCAAACTAACCCTAAACTTAACCCTAACCCTAAACCTCAACCTAACCCTCACTCTCACCTTAACCGTAATACTAACCCTATGCCTAACCCTTACCCAAACCGTCGCCCTAACCCTATATTTAACCTAAAACCTCACCCTAACCCTAACCCTAAGCCTAACCCTAACACTAACCCTAATGCTAAACCTAACCCTAACCCTAACCCTAAAAGTAAGCCTAATGCTCAGCCTCACCCTCACCTTAACCCAAACCCTAACCCTAACCCACACCCTAACCCTCACCGTAACTCTCAGGCTAACCCTAACCCTAACCCTAACCCTAACAATCACCCTCACCCTAAACCTAATCCTAAACCTAACCCATTTCCTAACCCTAACGCTCACCCTAACCCTCACCCTAGCCTCACCCTAACCCTAATCCTAACCCTAAACCTCATCCTAACCCTCAACCTAACCCTAACCCTCACCCTAACCCTAACTCTAAACCTCACGCTCATGCTCAGCCTAAGCATAAGCCTAAGCCTAAGCCTAACCCTAACCCTATACCTAACCCTCACCCTAACCCTAACCCTAACACTAACTCTAACTCTAACCCTAAATATCACACTCACCCTATCCCTAAATCTAACCCTAACCCTCACACTAACCATTACACTCGCCCTTACCCTAACCCTCACCCTAACACTTACCCTCACATTAACACAATAACACTAAGGCTCACCGTAACCCTAACCCTCATCCTCACCCTAAACCTCACACTAACTCTAATACTAATCCTCAATCTAACCCTCACCCTCACCCTAACCCTAACACTAACCCTCACCCTAACCCTAACACTAACTCTCACCCTAACCCTAATCCTCACTCTTACCGTAACCCTCACCCTCAGCCTAACCCTCAACTTTACCCTTAACGTCACCCCCACCCTAACCCGCACACTAACCATAACCCTAACCCTAACCCTAGCTCTACACCTAAACCTCACCCTCATGCTAACACTAACTCTAACCCTAACACTAAACCTCACCCTAAGCCTAACCCTAACCCTCACCCACACTCTCACCGTAACCGCAACACTAACCCTAACCCTAACATTAAACCTAAACCTAAGCCTAACCTTCACCATAAACATAACCCTCATCCGAACCCTAAACCTCACCCTAACACTTACCCTCACCCTTACACTAACCCTAACCCTAACACTAACCCTCACTCTAACCTTAAACCTCACCCTAATTCTAAACCTCACCCTAACCCTAACCCTAAACCTAACCCTCACCCTCACCCTAGCACTCACCCTAACCCTAATTCTAACCCTCACTCTCACCCTAAACCTAACCCTCCTCCTCACCCTAAAGCTCACACTAACCTTAAACCTAATCCTCAATCTAAAGCTCACCCTAACCCTTATCCTAACCCTAAACCTAAAACTAAACTTCACCCTTATCTTAAACCTCATCCTCAGGGTAAACCTCACCTTTACCATTACCATCATCCTCACCCTAACCCTCACCCTAACCCTAAATCCCATCCTAACCCTCACCCAAAGAGTAAACCTAACCATCACCCTAACACTAACCCTCACCCTCACCCTCACGCTCAGCCTAACCCTAAGCCTAAGCCTAAACCTTACCCTAACCTTACCCTAACCCTCACCCTCACCCTAGCCTTCACCTGAAACCTAATCCTAACCCTAACCCTCATCCTAACCCTCACACTAACCCTAACCCTAACCATCACCCTAAGCCTAATCCTCAACCCCACCCTCACCCTCAGCCTAAACTTAAGCCTAAGCCTAAGATTAACCCTAACCCTCACACTCACACTCAACCTAAACCTAATCCTAACCCTAACCCTAACCATAACCCTAAACCTCAACCTAACCTTAACCCTACCCTTAACCCTAACACTAACACTAACACTAACCCTCAACCTAACCCTCCAACTAACACTAAATCTAACGCTAAACTTCACCCTCACCCTAAACCTAATCCTATCTATAACCCTAAACCTCACCCTAACGCTAACCCTCACCCTCACCCTCAACCTCACCGTAAATCTAAAAATAACCCTAAGAATAACACTAACCCTAACCCTAACCATAACCCTAACAATAACTCACACCCTCAGCCTCAACCTCACAGCAAACATAACCCTAACAATAACACTAACAATAACCCTAACCCTAACCCTAATCTTAACTCTAATCCTCACAGCCACCCTCACCCTCAGCCTAACACGAAGCCTAATCCTAACCCTAACCCTAACCCTAAACCTCACTGTAACCCTAACCCTAACCCTCACCCTAAACCTAACACTAACCCTAACACTAAACCTAACCCTAATTCTCAGCCTCACGCTCACCCTAACCCAAAAACTAACCCTAACCCTCACCCTAACCCTAAGCCTATATCTAACCCTAAAGCTCACCCTCACCCTAACACTAACCCTAAACCTAACCCTTAACCCCACCCTAACCATAACACTAACCCTCAACCGCACCCTCACCCTCAAAGGAACTCTAACCCTAACCCTAACAATAACACTAACCCTAACCCTAATCATCACCTTAACCCTAATCCTCACCCCTACCCTCACCCTCAGCCTAACCCTAACACTAAACCTAACCATCATCCAAACCCTCACACTCACTCTCACCCTATCCCTAATCCTAAACCTAACCCTATCCCTAAACTTCAACCTAACCCTCATCTTCACCCTAACCCTAACACTAACCCTATCCCTAAATATCAACCTAACCCTCACCCTCACTCTAACCCTAACACTAACCCTAACCCTAAACTTCATCCTAACCCTCCCCCAAACACTAACTCTAATCCTAAACCTCACCCTCACCCTAACCCTAACCATAACCCTAACCCTAAACCTCAACCTAACCCTAACCCTCACCCTCAACCTCAATCTCACCGTAACTCTAATCCTATCCCTAACAATAACACTAACCCTAACCCTATCCTTAACCATAACCCTCACGCTCAGCCTCACCCTCACTGCAAACTTAACCCTAACCATAACACTAAAAATAACCCTAACCCTAACCCTAACCCTCAAACTGACCCTAACCCTCACCCTCACCCTCACCCTCAACCTAAACCTAAGGCTAACCCTAACCCTAACCCTAACCCTCACACTCACCCTAACCCTAACCATAATCCAAATCCTAACCCTAACCCTAATCCTCACCTTCACCTTCAGCCTCACCCTAACCCTAATTCTAAACCTAAACTTCACCCTCACCCTAACCCTAACGCTAACACTAACCATAACCCTAACCCTAACCCTTACCCTCCTTCAAACTCTCACTGTAACCCTAACCCTAACACTAACCCTAAATCTCAACCTAACCCTCACCAGAACCCTAACTCTAACCCTAAACCTCACCCTCACCCTCACACTCACTCTAACACTTACCCAAATCCTAAAACTCACCCTAACCCTAATCCAAACACTCACCCTAAACATAACCCTCACCCTAAACCAAACCCTCACCCTAACACTTACCATCACCCTAACCCTCACCCTAAACCTCACACTCACCCTCACCCTAACCCTAATCCTAAATCTAACCCTATCCCTAAACCTCAACCTAACCCTCACCCTCACCCTAACACTAACCCTAACCCTAAACCTCACCCTAACACTCCCCCTAACCATAACTATAACCCTAAACCTCACCCTCAACCTACCCCTAACCCTAAACCTACACCTCAACCTAAAGGTCACACAAACCCTAACCCTCACCGTCACCCTCAAACTCACTGTAACTCTAACCCTAAACCTAACAATAACACTATACCTAAGCCTAACCCTAAACCTAAACATAAGCCTTAACCTCACCCTAAGCCTCATCCTCACCACAAACTTAACCCTAACCATAACACTAACAATAACCCTAGCCCTAACCCTAACTGTAACCCTCACCGTAACCCTAACCCTAACCCTAATCCAAAACCTAACCCTATCCCTAAGCCTAATCCTAACCCTAACTCTCACACTCACCCTCAACCTAACGCTAATCCTAAACCTAACCCTATACCTACACCTAAAACTCACCATAACCCTCAGACTAACCCTCACCCTAACCCTAATGCTAAC
The DNA here is from genome assembly GCF_024711535.1 of Dipodomys merriami. NCBI lineage: Eukaryota > Metazoa > Chordata > Mammalia > Rodentia > Heteromyidae > Dipodomys > Dipodomys merriami. Next base: position 177,186 of record NW_027206341.1, on the reverse strand, counting down.
ACTAAACCTCATCCTAGCACTCACGCTAACCCTAAACCTAACCCTCACCCTCACCCTAACCCTAACCCTCACATTCACCCTCAACCTCTGCATAACCCTAAGCCTAACCCTAACCCTAAACTTAACCCTCACACTCACCCTATCCCTTACCCTAATCCTAAAACTAACACTAACCCTACCCAGCACACTCAGCCTCAACTTAACCCTAACTCTAACCTTAAACCTCACCCTCACCCTAACATTAACACTAAACCTAAACCTCAACCTAACCCTAACCCTTAACCTATCCCTAAACCTCATCCAAACCATAACCCTAACCGTGAGGGTGAGCCTCACCCTCACAGTAATTGTAACCCTAACCCTAACGCTAACATTAACCCTAACCCTAACCCTCACCCTAACACTTACCCTCACCCTAACACTAAACCTCACACTAACCCTAATCATCACCTTAACCCTAAACCTCAGCATAACACTAACCCTAAAACTTACCCTCACCCTAGCCCTTACCCTAAGCCTAAATCTCATCCGCACCCTAAGCCTCACACTAACCCTAACACTAATCCTCATTCTAAACCTCAACCTCACCATAACCCTAACCCTAACCCTAACACTAAACCTCACCCTAACCCTAACCCTAACCGTCAAACTAACCCTAACCCCCACTCTCACCCTCAGCCTAAACCTAAGGCTAAACCTAACCCTAAAACTAACCCTCATACCCACCCTAACCCTAACCCTAATCCAAATCCTAACCCTAACCCTAATCCTCACCTTCACCCTCAGCCTCACCTTAACCCTAATTCTAAACCTAAACTTCACCCTCACCCTAACCCTAACGCTAACCCTAACCATAAACCTAAACCTCCCCCTAACTCTCACCGTGACCCTAACCCTAACACTAACCCTAAACCTCAACCTAACCCTCACCAGAACCCTAACTCTAACCCTAAACCTCACCCTCACCCTCACCCTCACTCTAACACTCAAATCCTAAAACTCACCCTAACCCTAATCCAAACCCTCACCCTAACCATAACCCTCACCTTAAACCAAACCCTCACCCTAACACTTACCATCACCCTAACCCTCAACCTAAACCTCACGCTCATCTTCACCCTAAACATAATCCTAAACCTAACCCTATCCCTAAACCTCAACCTAACCCTCACCCTCACCCTAACACTAACCCTAACCCTAAACCTAACCCTAATACTCCCCCTAACCCTAACTCTAACCTTAAACCTCACCCTCAACCTACCGCTAACCCTAACCCTACACCTCAACCTAAAGGTTACACTAACCCTAACCCTCACCGTCACCCTCAAACTCACTGTAACTCTAACCCTCAACCTAACAATAACACTAAACCTAACCCTAACACTAACCCTAAACATAACTCTTACCCTCACCCTAAGACTTACCCTCACCACAAACTTAACCCTAACCATCACACTAACAATAACCCTAGCCCTAACCCTAACTGTAACACTCACCGTAACCCTAACCCTAACCCTAATCCTAAACCTAACCCTATCCCTAAGCCTAACCCTAACCCTAATTCTCACACTCACCCTCAACCTAACGCTAATCCTAAACCTAACCCTATGCCTAAACCTAAAACTCACCATAACCCTCAGACTAACCCTCACCCTAAACCTAATCCTAACATTAAACCTCATCCTAGCACTCACCCTAACCCTAAACCTAACCCTCACCCTCACCCTAACCCTAACCCTCACATTCACCCTCAACCTCAGCATAACCCTAAGCCTAACCCTAACACTAAACTTAACCCTCACACTCACCCTATCCCTTACCCTAATCCTAAAATTAACCCTAACCCTACCCCGCTCCCTCAGCCTCAACTTAACCCTAACTCTAACCCTAAACCTCACCCTCACCCTAACCCTAAAACTAAACCTAAACCTCACCCTAACCCTAACCCTAAACCTCACCCTCACCCTAGCCCTCACCCTAACCCTAATCCTAAACCTAAACCTAATCCTAACCCTCCCCATAACCCTAACCATAACACTCACCCTAACGCTCACCCTCACCCTCACCCTCAGCCTATCCCTAAGCCTGACACTAACCCTAACCTTCACACTAACCCTAACCCTAACCCTAATCCTAATCCTAACCCTAAACTTAACCCTCACCCTCAACCTAACCCTCAACTTAAGCCTAACCCTAACATTAATCCTAACCCTAACCCTCAACTTCTGCCTCACCCTAACCCTAAATCTAACCCTAAACCTCACCCTAACCCTAACCCTAACCCTAACCCTATCCCTAAACCTCATCCAAACCATAACCCTAACCCTCACCCTCACCCTCACAGTAACCTTAACCCTAACCCTAATGCTAATAATAACCCTAACCCTAACCCTAAACCTCACCCTAACATTTACCCTCACCCTAACAGTAACCCTAACCCTAACACTAACACTCACACTAACTCTAATCATCACCTTAACCCTAAACCTCACCCTAACACTTACCCTAAACCTTACCCTCACCCTAGCCCTCACCCTAACCCTAACTCTCATCCTCACCCTAAACCTCACACTAACCCTAACACTAAATCTCAATCTAACCCGCACCCTCACAATAACCCTCACCCTAACCCTCACCCTAACATTAACACTCACCCTTACCGTAACCCTCACCCTCCGCCTAACCATCACCTTTACCCTTACCATCTCCTCCACACTAACCCTAACACTAAACCTCACCCTAACCCTAACCATAACCCTCACCCTTAACCTCACGCTCAGCCTAACGCTAAGCCTAAGCCTAACCCTTACCCTAACCCTCACCCTCACCTTAGCACTCACCCTAACCCTAATCCTAACCCTAACCCTCACCCTAACCCTAACCCTAATGATCACCCTAACCCTAATCCTTACCCCCACCCTCACCCTCAACCCTAAGCGTAAGACTAAACCTAACCCTCACACTCACCCTCACGCTAACCTTAATCCTAAACCTAACCCTAACACTAAACCTCAACCTAAACCTCACCCTAACCTTATCCCAAACACTAACCCTAACCCTAACCCTCGACCTAATCCTCCAACTAACCCTAAATCTAACTCTAAACCTCACCCTCAGCCTAACCCTAATCCTAAACCTAACCCTAAACCTCACCCGAACTCTAAGCCTAACCCTCACCCTAACCCTCACCATAACTCTAACCCTAACAGTAACAATAACACTAATCCTAACCATAATCCTAACCCTCATGCTCACCTTAACCCTAACCCTAACCCTCACGCTAACCCTAAACTTAACCGAACCCTAAATCTCTCCCTAACCCTAACCCTAAACCTCACCCCAACCCTAACCCTCACCCTCACCTTAAATCTAAACCTACCCCTAAGAATAACACTAACCCTAAACCTGACCATAACTCTAACCATAACCCTCACCCGCAGCCTCCCCCTCACTGCAAATTTAACCCTAACCATAACACTAAAAATAACCCTAACCCTATCCCTAATAGTAACCCTAACCTCACCCCCACCCTCACCCTCAACCTAACCCGAAGACTAAATTTAACCCTAACCCTAACCCTAACCCTAAACCTCACCACAACCCTAACCCTAACCCTAATCCTAAACCTAACCCTATGCCTAAACCTAACCCTCACTATAACCCTCACCCTAGCCCTCAACCTAACCCTAATCCTAACCCTAAACCTCATCCTAACTCTCACACTAACCCTAAACCTAACCTTCACCCTCATACTTGGCCTAAGCCTAAGCCTAAGCCTAATGCTAAACCTAACCCTCACCCTACCCCTAACCCTAACACTAACCCTAACTCTAACCCTAAAAATAACCCTAACCCCAACCCTAAATCTACCCCTGAACCTCATGCTCACCCTAACCCTAACTCTAACCCTAACCCAAACACTAAAACTCACCCTAATCCTAACTTTAACCCTCACCCTAAACCTAACCCTAACCCTCACACTCACGCTAACACTAACCCTAATCCTAATCCTAACCCTAAACGTAACCCTCACCCTCAACCTAACCCTCACCGTAAGCCTAACCCGAACACTAATCTTAACCATAAGCCTCAACTTCTGCCTCACCCTAACCCTAACTCTAACCCTAAAACTCACCCTAAACCTAACCCTAACCCTATCCCTAAACCTCATCTGAACCATAACCCTAACTGTCACCCTCACCTTCACAGTAACCGCAACCTTAACCCTAACGCTAACAATAACGCTAACCCTAACCCTCACCCTAACACTTACCCTCATGCTAACACTAACCGTAACCCTAACACTAACCCTCAAACTAACCCTAGCCTTAACCCTAAACCTAAACCTCAACCTAACCCTCACCATCACCCTAACCCTAACACTAACCCTATGACTAAGCCTTACGCTAACCTCCCCCTAACCCTATAACTAACCCTAAACCTCACCCTAACCCTAACCCTAAGCCTAACCATAACCCTAAACATAACACTAAACCTAACCCGAAACCCAACCCTAAAAGTAATCCTAATCCTCAGCCTCACCCTCACCCTAACCCAAACCCTAACCCTAACCCACACCCTAACCCTCACCCTACCTCTAAGCCTAACCCTAACTCTAACCCTAACCCTCACAAACACCCTCACACTAACCCTAATCCTAAACCTAACCCATTCCCTAACCCTAACCCTCACCCTTACCCTCACCCTAGCCTTCACCCTAACCCTACTCCTAACACTAAACCTCATCCTAAACCTCACTCTAACCCTAACCCTAACCCTCACCCTAACCCTAACTCTAACCCTCAACCTCATGCTCGGCCTAAGCCTAAGCCTAAGAATAATCCTAAACCTAACCGTATCCCTAACCCTCACTCTAACCCTAACCCTAACACTAACTCTAAGTCTAACCCTAAATCTCACCTTCACCCATTCCCTAACTCTAACCCTAACCCTACCCCTAACAATAAACCTAAACCTAACCCTAACCCTCACCCTAACCATTACACTCACCCTTACCCTAACCCTCACCCTACCACTTACCCTCACCCTAACACTAACCCTAACAATAACACTAAGGCTCACACTAACCCTAACCATCACCCTAACCCTAAACCTCACCCTAACACTAACCCTAACCCTCACCCTCACTGTAGACCTCACCCTAACCCTAACCCTCATCCTCACCCTAAACCTCACACTAACCCTGATACTAATCCTCAATCTAACCCTCACCCTCACCCTAACCCTAACACTAAACCTCCACCTAACCCTAACACTCACTCTTACCGTAACCCTCATCCTCAGCCTAACCCTCACCTTTACCCTTACCCTTACCCACACACGAACCCGCACCCTAACCCTAACCCTGACCCTAACCCGCACCCTCACTCTAACTCTACACCTAAAACTCACATTCACGCTAACAGTAACTCTAACCCTAACCCTAACACTAAACCTCACCCTAACCCTAACCCTAAACCTCACCCTCACCCTCACCGTAACCGTAACCCTAACCCTGACCCTAACAATAAACCTAACCTAAACCTAATCCTCAATCTAACACTCACCCTAACACTTACCCTAACTCTTACCCTAACCCTAAACCTAACACTAACACTCACACTTATCTTTACCATCACCCTCAGCCTAAATCTCACCTTTACCTTTACGATCATCCTCACCGTAACTCTAAATCTCATCCTAACCCTCACCCTAACAGTAAACCTAACCATCACACTAACCCTAACCCTCACCCTCAACCTCACGCTCAGCCTAACCCTAAGCCTAAGCCTAAGATTAACCCTAACCCTAATCCTCACCCAAAACCTCAAACTCAGCCTAACCCTAAGCCTAAGCCATAGATTAAACCCTAACTCTCACACTCACACTCACACTAAACCTATTCCTAAGCATAACCCTAACCATAAACCTAAACCTCAACCTAACCCTCACCCTAAACTTAACGCTAACACTAACACTAACCCTAACCCTCAACCTAACCCTCTAACTAACCCTAAATCTAATGCTAAACTTCACCCTCACCCTAACTCTAATCCTAAATCTAACCCTAAACCTCACCCTAACCCTAACCCTAATCCTCACCCTCACCCTCAGCTTCACCATCACCAAAATTCTAACTCTAACCCTAACAATAACACTAATCCTAACCCTAAACCTAACCCTAACCCTAACCCTAATCCTAACACTCACCCTCACCCTAAACTTAATGCTAACCCTAACCCTAACACTAACACTAACCCTCACCCTAACCCTAACCCTCACACTCACTATAACCCTAATCCTCAACCTAACTCTCAACCTAACCCTAAACCTAACCCTAAAACTTAATCTAATACTAACCATAACACTGACCCTCAACCTAGCCCTCACTCTAACCCTAATTCTAAACCTAATCCTCATCCTAACCCTCACCCTAACCCTAACTCTAAAACTAACCCTAACCCTCACCCTCACCCTAACCCTAACCCTAACCCTCCACCTAAACCTAATCCTTAATCTCACCATAACCCTTACCCTAACCTTCACCCTAACCCTAAACTTAACCGAACCATAACTCTACCCCTAAACCTCACCCTCAACATAACCCTGAATCTAACAGTAAACCTAACAATAAACCTCAACCTAACCCTAATCCTAACCCTCAAACTAACCCTAACCCTCACCCTCACACTCTCCCTCAGCCTAAACCTAAGGCTAACCCTAACCCTAACCCTAACCCTCACACTCACCGTAACCCTAACCCTAATCCATATCCTACCCCTAACCCTAACCCTCACCCTCACCCTCAACCTCACCTTAACCCTAATTCTAAACCTAAACCTCACCATCACCCTAACCCTAACGCTAACCCTAACCATAATCCTAACTCTAACCCTAACCCTCACCTTAACTCTCAACGTAACCCTAACCCTAACCCTACCCTCAACCTCACCCTCAACCTCAACCTCATCCTAACCGTAATTCTAACTCCAAACCTCACCCTCACCCTAACCCAAACTCTAAACCTAATACTTACCCTCACCCTAACCCTCACACTAACCCTCATACTCACCCTCACCCTAAACCTAATCCTAAACTTAACCCTAACCATAACCCTCACCCTAACCCAAACCCTCACCCTAACACTTACCCTCACCCTAACCCTCACCCTTACCCTCACACCCACCCTCACCCTAACCCTAATCCTAAACCTAGCCCTATCCCTAAACCTCAAGCTAACTCTCACCCTCACCATAACACTAACCCCAACCCTAAACCTCACTCTCAACCTACCCCTAACCCTAACCGTAACCCTAAACCTCAACCTAAAGGTCACACTAACCTTAAACCCCAACCTCATCCTCAACCTGTAACTCTTAACCTAACCCTAACAATCACCCTAACCCTAACCTTAACCCTCACCCTCATGCTCGGCCTAAGCCTAAGCCTAAGCCTAATCCTAACCCTAACCCTCACCCTAACCCTAAACCTAACAGTAACCCTAACTCTAACTGTAAACCTGACTCTCACACTTACCCTAACTCTAAACCTAACACTAACCCTAACCCTAACCCGCAACCTAACATAACCCTCACCCTAACCCTAACGCTCACCCTAACTCTTACCCTCACCCTAACACTAAACCTAACCCTATCACTAACCCTAACCCTAACACTAACGCTCACACTAACCCTTACCATCATCCTAACGCTAAACCTCAACCTAAACCTAAACTTAAACCTCACCCTCACGCTAGACCTCACCCTAACCCTAATGCTCATCCTCACCCTAAACCTCACACTCACCCCAACACTAATCTTCAATCTAACACTCACCCACACACTTCTCCTAACCCTCACCTTTACCTTAACCCTCACCCTCAGCCTAAACCTCACCTTTACCCTTACCATCATTCTCAACCTAATCCTCCCCCTAACCCTAAAACTCAGCCTACCCCTCACCTAACGGTAAACCTAACTATCACCCTAACCCTAACCCTCACCCTCAACCTCACGCTCAGCCTAACCCTAAAAGCCTGAGCCTAACCCTTACGCTAACTCTCACCCTCACCCTAGTCCTTACCCTAACCCTAATCCTAAACCTAACACACACACTCACCCTCCCCTTAAACCTAATCCTAAACCTAAAACTAACCCTCCCCCTAACTCTCACCCTAACACTAACCCTAGCACTAACGCTAACCCTAACCCTCACCATAAACCTAACTCTAACCCTAAACCTCACCCTCACCATAAACTTCACCCTAACCCTAAACCTAACCCTCAAACTATCACTAACCCTAAATCTAACCCTAAACCTCACCTTCACCCTCAATTAACCCTAACCCTAACCGTATACCCCACCCTATCTCTAACCCTAAATCTCACCCGCAACCTCACCCTCACTGTAACTCTAACCCTAACCCTAACACTAACCCTCACACTAACCCTAAACTTAACCCTAACCCTAAAACTCAACCTAACCCTCATTCTCACCCTAATCCTAACACTAACCCTGTACCTAACCCTTACCCTAACCCTCCCCTAATCCTATATCTAACCCTAAACCTCACCCTAACCCTAACCCTAAGCCTAAGCCTAACCCTAACCCTAAACATAACCCTAAACATAACATAAATCCTCAGCCTCACCCACACTCTAACCCAAACCCTAACCCTAACCCACACCCTAACCATCAGCCGAACCATAAGCCTAACCCTAAGCCTAACACCAACACTCACACTCAACCTCACCCTAACCCTAATCCTAAACCTAACCCTATCCCTAAACCTAACCATCTCCCTAACCCTCAGCCTAGCCCTCACCCTAACCCTAATCCTAATGCTAAACCTTATAATCACCCTCACCCTAACCCTAACCCTAACCCTCACCCTAACCCTAACCCTAACCCTCACCCTCATACTCGGCCTAAGCCTAAGCCTAAGCCTAAGCTTAACCCTAACCCTAACCCTCATCCTAACCTTAACCCTAACACTAACCCTAACTCTAAAAGTAAACCTCACCTTCACCCTAACCCTAACTCTAATCCTAACCCTAAACCTAAACCTCACCCTAACCCTAAACCTAACCATCACCCTAACCCTCACTGTAACCGTAAACCTAACACTAAGCCTAAAAATAACCCTAACCGTAACCCTAACCCTCAACCTATCCATAACTCTCACCCTAAACCTAACCCTCACCCTAACACTTACCCTCACCCTAACACTAACCCTAACCCTATCACTAAACCTCACACTAACCAGAACCATCACCCTAACCCTAAACTTCAGCCTGAACCTAAACCTAAACCTCACCCTCACCCTAGCCCTCACCCTAACCCTAACCCTCACCATCACCCTAAACCACACACTAACCCTGACACTAATCCTCAATCTAACCCTCACTCACATCCTTCCCATAACCCTAACCCTCCCCCTAAACCTAAAAATCATCCGACCATAACCCTTATCCTCAGCCTAACCCTCACGTTTACCCTTATGGTCACCCCACCCTAACACTTACTCTAACCCTAACACTCACACTAACCCTCACCCTAACCCTAACACTATCCCTAAACCTCATCCTCACCCTAACTCTAACTCTCACCCTGACCCTAACACTAAACCTCACCCTAACCCTAACCCTAACAATCACCCTCACCCTCAGCATAACCATAACCCTAACCCTAACCCTAACAATAACCCTAACCCTAACCCTCAACTTAACCATTAGCCTCACCCTAACCCTAACCCTCACCCTAACACTTACCCTAACACGAACACTAACCCTAAAACTAACACTAACCCTCACACTAACCCTAACCCTCACCCTAATCCTAAACCTCACCCTAACCCTAACCCTAATCCTCAATCTAACCCTCACCCTACTCCTAACCCTTACCCTTACCCTAACCCTAAACCTAACCCTAATCGTCACCCTTAACTTAAATCTCACCTTCAGCCTAAACCTCACCTTTACCCTTACCATCATTCTCACCCTAACCTTCCCCCTAATCCTAAACGTCAACCTACCCCTCACCCTAACTGTAAACCTAACCATCACCCTTAACCTAAACCTCACCCTCAACCCCACGCTCAGCCTAACCCTAAGCCAAAGCCTAACCCTTACACTAAACCTCACCCTCTCCCTAGCCCTCTCCCTAAACCTAATCCTAACACCCACACTCGCCCTCAGCCTAACGCTAAGACTAAGCCTCACCCTAACCCTAACCCTCACACTCACCCTCACCCTAACCCTAATCCTAACCCTAACCCTACCCCTACCCCTTAACCTCAACCTATCACTCACACTAGCCTTAACCCTAACACTAACACTAACGGTAACCCATGAAATAACTCTCCCCCTAACCCTAAATCTAACCATAAACCTCACCCTCTCCCTAACCCTAATCCTACTCCTAAACCTAAAACTCAACCTAAACCTAACCCTAACCCTCACCCTCACCTTAATTCTAACTCTAACCCTAACCCTAAACCTAATCCTAACACACACCCTCACCCTAACTCTAATCCTAAACCTAATTATCCTCCTAACCCTTACCCTAAACCTAACACTAACCAACACCGTAACCGTATCCCTAATCCTAACCCTAACCCTCAACCTAACCCTAACCCTCACGATCACCGTAACCCTAACCCTTAGGCTCACCCTAACCATAAACTTAACTCGAACCCTAACTCTCACCCTAACCCTAAGCCTAAACCTAACCCCAACCCTAACCCTCACCGTAACCCTCACCCTCAGCCTATCCCTAACCCTAACCCTAACCCTAACCTTCAAACAAACCCTAACCCTTTCCCTAATTCTAATCCTAAACCTAATGCTAACCCTCACCCTCAACCTAACCCTAACCCTAACCCTAAGTCGAACACTAAACCTAACTCTAACAATCACAATCAGCCTCACCCTAACCCTAACTCTAACCCTAAACCTCACCCTCACCCTAAACCTAAACCTAACCCTAACCCTAACGGTAAACCTCACCCCAACCCTAACCCTAAACCTCACCCTCACCCAAGCCCTCACCCTAACTCTAATCCTAACCCTAACCCTCATCCTAACCCTCACCCTAACACTAACTCTAAAAATAACCATTACCCCAACCCTAAACCTAACGCTAACGCTCAACCTAACCCTAACCCTCACCCTCACCGAAACCCTCACCCTAACCCTAAACTTAACCCTAACCCAAACCTCACCCTAACCCTAACCCTAACCCTCAAGCTAACCCTAACCCTCACACTCACCCTCACCCTCAGCCTAAGCCAAGCCTAAGCCTAACCCTAACCCTAACCCTCACATTCACCCTAAGCCTAATCCTAATCCAAATCCTAAACCTAACCCTAATTTGCACCCTTACTCTAACCATCACCTTAACCCTAACCCTAACACTAACACTAACCCTAACCCTCAACCTCAGCCTCACCCTAACCCTAACTCTAACAGTAAACCTCACCCTCCCTCTAACCCTAACTCTAACCCTAACCCTCACCATGAACCTCAACCTCAGCCTAACCCTAAGCCTAAACCTAAACCTAACCCTAACGCACACACTGACAATCATCCTAACCCCAATACAAACCCAATCCCTAACCCTAACCCTCCCACTAACTCTCACCCTAACCTTAACCCTAACACTAACCCTAACCCTAAACCTCAACCTAACCCTCACCCTAACCGTAACTCTAACATTAAACCTCACCCTCAAACTAAACCTAACTCTAAAACTAACCCAAACCCTAAACCTCACCCTAAACCTAACCCTAACCATCACACTAAACCTAATCCTCAGCCCCACACTCACCCCCAGCCTAACCCTAAGCCTAAGCCTAAAAATAAACCTAAAACTTACACTAACCCTCACCCTAACCCTAAGCATACCCTATCCCAAACCCTAACCCTTAACCTCAACCTAACCTTCACCCTAACCTTAACCCTAACACTAACCCTAACTCTAACCCACGAACTAACCCTCCCGCTAACCCTAAATCTAACCCTAAACCTCACCCTCAACCTAACCCTAACCCTAAACCTCACCCTAACCCTAAACTTCAACCTGACCCTCACCCTCACCCTCACCGTAAGTCTAACCATAAACTTAACAATAACACTAATCCTAACCCTAAACCTAACCCTAACCCTAACCCTAACCCTAATCCTAACACTCACCTTCAGCCTAACCCTCATCTTTACCCTTACCATCACCCAAACCCTAACCCTCACCCTCACCGTAACCCTAACCCTCATCCAAACCCTCACCCTAACCCTAACCCTAAACCTAAACCTCACCCTAACACTAACAGTAAACTCACCCTCACCTTAGCCCTCACCCTCACCCTAATTCTAACCCTAATTCTAATCCTAATCCTTACCCTAACCCTAACCCTAATCCTCACCCTAAAATTAAACCTAACCCTAACCCTAACACTCAAACTAACCCTAACCCTCAAGCTCACTGTAACACTAACCCTAACCCTCATCCTAACCATAAACTTACCCCGAACACTAACTCTCACCCTAACCCAAACCCTCAGTCTCAACCTAGCCCTAACTTTCACCCTCACCCTCACCCTCAGCCTAACCATAGGCCTAACCCTAACCCTAACCCTCACACTCACCCTATTACCCTAATCCTAATCCTAACCCTAAACCTAACCCTCACCCTCACCCTATTCCTCACCCTAACCGTAACCCTAACACTAATCCTAACTCTAACAATCTCAATCAGCCTCACACTAACCCTATCTCTAACCCTAAACCTCACCCTCACCCTAACCCTAACCCTAACCCTAAACCTCACCCTAACCTTAAACCTAAACCTCACCCTCAACCTAGACCTCACCCTAACCCTAATCCTAACCCTAACCCTCATCCTAAACCTCAAGCTAACACTAAGCCTAACCCTAACCCTCACCCTCACCGTAATCCTTACCCTAACCCTCACCCTAACCCTAAACTTAACTCGAAACCTAACTCTCACCCTAACACTAACCCTTACACTATCCCTCACCTTCATCCTAAGCCTAAGCCTAATCCTAATCCTAACCCTCACACTCACCATAAGCCTCACCTTAACCCTAACCCTAACACTAAACCTAACCTTAACTCTCACCCTCAGCCTCACCATAACCCTAACTCTAAACCTAAATCTCACCATCACCCTAACCCTAACCCTAAACTTCACCATCACCCTAGGCCTCTCCCTAACCCTAATCCTAACCCTAATCCTCATCCTAACCCTCAACCTAAACCTAACCATAACCCGCACCTTAACCCTAGCACTTGTCTCTCAACATCACCCTCAGCCTAACCCTAAGCCTAACCATAAACCTAACCCTAACACACACAATCACACTCACCCTAAACCTAATCCTAACCCTATCCCTAACCCTAAACCACCCCCTAACGATCACCCTAACACTAACCCTAACACTAACTCTAACCCTAACCCTCAACCTAACCCTCAACCTAACCCTAACTCTAACCCTAAACCTCACCCTCACCCTAACGCTCATCATAACACTTACCCTCAACCTAAACCTAACCCTAACCATAACCCTCCCCCTAAGCCTAAACGTCATCATAACCCTCACCCTAAACTTAAACCTAACCATAACCCTAACCCTAACCCTAAACCTCAACCTAAACCTCACCCTCACCCTAACCGTAACACTAACCCTAACACTAACCCTCCCCTTAACCCTCCCCCTAACCATATATCTAACCCTAAACCTCACCCTCACCCTCACCCTAAACCTAACCCAAACCCTCACACTAACCATAACCCTCACCCTAACCCTAACCCTCACCATAACACTTACACTCACCCTAGCACTAACCCTAACCCTAACACTCACCCTCACACTAACCCTCACCCTCACCCTAATCCTAAACCTCACCCTAACCCTAACACTAACCATAACCCTCACCCTCACCCTAGCCCTCACCCTAACCCTAAATCTAACCCTCAGCCTCAGCCTAACCCTAACCATCACCCTCACCCTAAGCCTCACACTAACCCTAACACTAATCTTCAATCTAACCAACACCTAACACTAACCCTAACCCTAACCTAACCCTAACCCTTATCCTAACCGAAAACCTAACCCTAACACTCACGCTTATCTTAAGCCTCAACCTCAGCCTAAACCTCACCATTACCCTTACCATCATCCTCACCCTAACCCTTACCCTAACCCTAACTCTAACCCTAAACCTCACCCTCTCCCTAAATCTAACTCTAACCCTAACCCAAAACCTAAACCTCACCCTAACCCTAACCCTAACCCTCACCCTCACACTCACCCTAGCCCTCAACCTAACCGTAATTCTAAACCTCACCCTCACCCTAATCCTAACCCTCATCCTCATCCTAAACCTCACACTAACCCTAACCTTTATCCTCAATCTAACCCTCACCCTCACCCTAAACCTAACACTTACCCTAACCCTAAAACTAACCCTAAACCTCAACCTTAACGTAAACCTCACCCTCAGCATAAACCTCTCCTTTACCCTTATCATCATCCTCACCCTAACCCTCAACATAACCCTAAACCTCATCATAATCCTCACCCTAACCATAAACCTAAACATCACCCTAACCCTAACACTCAACCACACCCTCACCCTCAGCCTAACCATAAGCCTAAGCCTAAGCCTTACCCTAACCCTCACCCTCACCCTAGCCCTCACCCTAACCCTAATCTTAACCCTAACCCACATCCTAACCCTCAACCTAACCCTAAAACTAACCATCACCCTAACCCTAATCCTAACGCCCACCATCACCCTCAGCCTACCCCTAAGCCTAAGCCTAACCCTCACCCTAAACCTCACACCCACCGTCACCCTAACACTAACCTAAACCTAACACTATCTATCACCCTAACCCTAATCCTAACGCCCACCATCACCCTCAGCCTACCCTTAAGCCTAAGCCTAACCCTCACCCTAAACCTCACACTCACCGTCACCCTAACCCTAATCCTAAACCTAACACTATCCCTAAACCTCAACCTAACCCTCTCCCTCACCCTTACCCTAACACTAACCCTAGCCCTAAACTTCTCCCTAACCCCCCCTAACACTAAGTCTAACCCTAAACCTCACCCTCACCCTTACACTAACCCTAACCCTAACCCTCACACTTACCCTCAACCTCACTGTAAATCTAACCCTAAACCTAACAATAACCCTAACTCTAACCCAAACCCTAACCCTATACATAATCGTCACCCTCAGCCTCACCCTCACCGCAAAATTAACCCTAACCATAACACTAACAATAACCCTAACCCTAAACCTAAACCTAAACCTAACCCTAATCCTCACCCCCACAATCACCCTCAGCCTAACCCTAAGCCTAAGCCTAACCCTAACCCTAACTTTAAACCTAAACATAAACCTCACTGTCAGCCACACCCTCACAGCAAACTTAACACTAACCATAACATTAACAATAACCCTAACCATAAACCTAACCCTAATCCTCATCATAACCCTCACCCTAAACCTAACCCTAATCCTCACCCTAACCCTAATCCTAAAAATAATCCTCAACCTAACCCTAACCCTTACCCTAAATCTAATTCTAACCCTCACCCTCATCCTAACCCTAACCCTCATGCTCACCCTAACCCTAAGCCTAACCATAATCCTCAACCTATACCCTAACCCTCACCCTCACAGTAACCCTTACCCTAACCCTTACCCTAAACCTAAACTGAATTAACACTAACTCTCACCCTAAACCTAACCCTAACACTTACCCTAACCCTAACCCTCACACTCACCCTCACCCTCAGCCTAAGACTAAGCCTAAGCCTAACCCTAACACTAACGTTCACACTCACCCTAACCCTAACCCTAATCCTAAGCCTAACAATAACCCTCACCCTCACCCTTACCCTCACCTTAACCCTAACGCTAACATTAACCCTAACCCTAACCCACACCCTCAGCTTCATCCTAACCCTAACTATAACACTAAAGGTCACCCTGATCTGAACCCTAACCATAACCATAACCCTAAACCTCACATTAACCCTAACACTAACCCTTACCCTCACCCTAGCCCTCACACTAACCCTAATCCTAACTCTAAACCTCATCCTAACCCTAAGTCTAACCCTCACCCTAACCCTAACTTGCTCACACTCAACCTCACCCTCAGCCTAACCCTAAGCCTAACCCTAAACATAACCCTAACACACACACTCACCCTCAGCCTAACCCTAAGCCTAAACCTAAATCTAACCCTAACCCACACACTCACTCTCACCCTAACCCTAATCCTAACTCTAACCCTAACACTATCCCTCCCCCTAACTCTCACCCTAACCCTAAACCTAACACTAACCCTAACCCTAACCCTCAACCTAACCCTGAAACTAACCTTAAATCTCACGTTCACCCTAAACATAACTCTAACCCTAACCCAAACCCTAAACCTCACCCTAACCCTAACCTTAACCCACACCCTCACAGTAACCATAAACATAAACCTTAACCTAACAATGAACCTAACTCTAATCCTTAGCGTCACCATAACTCTAACATTAAAGTTAACCGTAAACCTAACCCTAACCCTCCCCTAAACCTAACTCTAAACCTAAAACTCACCCTAATCCTAAACCTCACCCTAACCCTCCCCGAAACCCTAACTCTCACCCTAAACCTCACCCTCACCCTAACCATAACCCTATCCCTAAACCTCACCCTAACCCTGATCCTAATCCTCACCCTCACCCTCACCCTCACCTAAACATAACCCTAACCCTAACTATTACACTAACCCTAACACTAACCCTAACGCTGACCCTCACCCTAACCCTAAACCAAACCCTCACCTTAACACTAACCCTAACCCTAACCCTCACCCTCATGGTAACCTTAACCCTAAACCTCAGCCTAACGCTAACCCTAACCCTCATCCTCACTCTACCCCTCACCCTAAACCTAATGCTAACCCTAAACCCTCACCTTCACGCTCGGCCTAAGCCTAAGCCTAAGGTAAGACTAACCCTGACCCTCACACTAACCCTCACCCGAACGCTAACTCTAACCCTAAACCTCACCCTCACCCTAACCCTAAACCTCACCCTCACCCTCACCCTCTGCCTAACATTAAGCCTAAATTAACCCCAACACTAACCCTAATAATAACCCTAACCCCCACCCTAACGCTCACCCTAACCCTAACCCTAACCCTCACCCTCACCATAGCCCATACTCAAAACCTAGGCCTAAGCCTAACCCTCAACCTAACCCTCACTCTAACCCTAACCCCAAAGCTCACGCTAACCATAACCCTCACCCTCACACTCACCCTAACTCTAATCATAACCCTAACCCTAAACATAACACTCACCCTCACCTTAACCCTAATCCTAATCCTAACACTAACCCTAACCGTAACCCTAACCCTAACCCTCACCCTAACCCTAACTCTAACCCTAAACCTCACCCTCACCCTAACCCTAACACTAACCATAATCCTAAACCTCACCCTAAACCTAAACCTTACCCTAACACTTACCCTCATCTTAAAACTAACACTAACCCTAACACTAACCCTCACACTAACGCTAACCATCACCCTAAACCTAAACCTCACCCTAACCCTAACCCTAACCCTCAACTTCACCCTTGCCCTCACCCTAATCCTAACCCTCATCCTCACCCTAAACCTCACACTAACCCTAACACTAATCCTCAGTCTAACCCTCACCCTCACGCTAACCCTAAACCACACCCTTACCATAACCCTCAGCCTCAGCCTAACCCTCACCTTTTCTCTTACAGTCACCCTCATCCTAACCCTCACCCTAAACCACAACCCTCATCCTATCCCTCACCCTAACCGTAACCCTAACCATCACCCTAACCCTAACCCTCACCCTCAACTTCAGCCTCAGCCTAAACCTAACCCTAAGCCTAAACCTAACCCCAAACCTCACACTCACCCTAGCCCTCACCCTAACCCTAATCCTAACCGTAACCCTCATCCTAACCCCCAACCAAACCTTAACCAGAACCATCACTCTAAACCTAATCCTCATCCCCACACGCACCCTCAGCCTAACCCTAAGCCTAAGCCTAACCCCAAGCCTAACCCTCACACTCACCCTCACCCTAACCTTAATCCTAACCCTAAACCTAACCCTAAACCTAAACCTTAACCTAACCCTCAACCTAACGCTAACCCTAACTCTAAAACTCACCCTCACCTTGGTCCTCACCCTAACCCTCACCCCAAACCTAACCCTCACCCTCACCAAATCACGAACCCTAACCCTCACCCTAATGCTACCCCTAACCCTAAACCTAAACCTCACTTTAACCCTAACCCTAACCCTCACCCTCAACCTAGCCCTCACCCTAAACCTAATTTTAACCCTAACCCTCATCCTAACCCTCACCCTAAATCTAACCCTAATCTTCAACCTAACCCTAAACCTAATTCTAACCCTCAACCTAACCCTAACCCTAACCCTCACCGTAACCTGACCCTTACCCTCTCCCTAACCCTAAACCTAAACGGAACACTAAACCTCACCCTAAGCCTTACCCTAAACCTCAACCTCACCCTAGCCCTCATCCTAACCCTAATCCTAACCCTAACCCTCATGCTAACCCTCACCCTAAACCTAACCCTAACTCTAACCCTAACCCTAAATATAAAACTCACCCTAACCTTAATCCTAATCCTCACCCTCTTCCTCACTGTAACCATAACCCAAACACTAACACTTACAATAACCATAACCTAACCCTAACCCTCATCCTAACCATATCCTTCAACCTAACCTTAACCCTCATCCTAACACTTTCCCTCACCCTAACCCGAACCCCAAACCTCACACTCACCCTAACCCTCAACCTAACCCTAATTCTCACACTAACCTGAACCCTAATGCTAGGCTTCAGCCTGACCCT
Organism: Dipodomys merriami; assembly: GCF_024711535.1. Taxonomy (NCBI): domain Eukaryota; kingdom Metazoa; phylum Chordata; class Mammalia; order Rodentia; family Heteromyidae; genus Dipodomys; species Dipodomys merriami. Next base: position 158,224 of record NW_027206341.1, on the reverse strand, counting down.
AAACGTAACTCTACCCTGCACCTCACCCTCACCATAACCGTAACCCTACCCATAACTCTAAAGCTCACCCTAACACTAACCATAATCCTCACCCTCACCCTAGCCATAACCCTAAACCGAATTCTCACCCTAACCCTCATCCTAACCCTGACCCTAACACTAACCTTAACCCTCACTCTCACCCTCACCCCAACCCTAAACCTAACGCTAACCTTCACCCTAATCCTAACTGTCTCCCTCACCAAAACACTTACCCTAAACCTCACTCTAACACTAACCCTCACCCTAACCCTAACTCTCACCATCAACCTCACCCTCAACCTAACCCTAACCCTAACCCTAAACGTTACACTCTCCCTAACCCTAAACCTCACCCTAACCCTAAATTTAATCCTAATAGTAACCATATCCCAAAGCCTCAACCTCACCCTAACCCTCACCTTAACCCTAACCCTAACACTAACCCTAACCCTAACCCTCACCCTCAGCCACATCCTAACCCTAACTCTAACCCTAAACCTCACGCTCATCCTAACCCTAACCATAAACCTAAACCTCATCCTAACCCTAACCCTAAACCTCACCCTCACCCTAGCCCTCACACTAACCCTAATCCTAATCCTAACCCTCATCCTAAACCTCCCCCTAACCCTAACCCTAACCATCACCCTAACCCTAACTCTCACCCTCAAACTCACCATCAGCCTAAGCCTAAGCCTAACCCTAAACCTAACCCTAACACACACAATCACCTTCAGCTTTACCCTTATCCTAACCCTAACCCTAAGCCTCGCTCTAACTCTCACCCTAACCATAACCCTAACACTAACCTAACCCTAATCCTCAACCTAACCCTCCCCTAACCCGAACTCTAATCCTAAACCGCACCCTCACCCTAAACCTAACTCTAACCCTAACTGAAACACTAAACCTCACCCTAACCCTAAACCTAACCCTCACTCTCACCCTCACCTTAACCTTAACCCTAAACCTAACCCTAACAATAACCCTAAACATAATGCTAACCCTCACTCTAACCATAACCCTCATCCTAACCCAAACCCTCACCCTAACACTTACCATCACACTAACACTAACCCTAACGCTAAAACTAACCCTGACACTACCCCTAACCCTAAACCTAACCCTAAACTTCCACCTAACCCTCACCCTTACCCTATCCTTAACACTATCCCTAACCCTAAACCTCACTGTCACCCCCCTTAACCCTATATCTAACTGTAAACCTAACCCTCACCCTAATCCAAAAACCCACCCTAACCATAACAGTAATCCTCACCTGCACCCTCAACCTCACCTTAACTCTAACCCTAAACATACCAAAAACACTAACCCTAACCCTAACCATCACTCTAACCCTAATCCGCACCCCCACCCTCAGCCTCACCCTCACCTCAAACTTAACCCTAACCATAACACTAACAATACCCCTAACCCTAACCGTAATCCTCACCCCCATACTCATCCTCATCCTCAGCCTAAACCTAAGCCTAACCCTAACCCTAACCCTAATCCTCACCCTCACCCCAGCCCTCAACCTAACCCTAACACCCATCCTCACTCTAAACCTCACCCTAACCCGAACACTAATACTCAATCTAACCCTCACCCTCACCCTACCCTTAACCCTAACACTCACCCTAATCCTAACCTTCACCATTACCGTAAATCTTGCACTCAGACTAAAACTAATGTTTACCCTTACCGTCATCCCCACCCTAACCCTCACCCTAAACCTCTCCCTCACGCTATTCCTCAACCTAACCCTTACTCTACCCCTAAACCTCACCCTCACCCTAACCCTAACTCTAACCCTAACCCTAACACTAAAACTCACCCTAACCCTAACCCTAACCCTCACCCTAACCCTAAACCTCACCCTCACCCTCAGCCTCAGCCTAACCCTAAGCCTCACCATAAACATATCCCAAACACACACACTCACCCTCACCCTAACACTAATCCTAACCTAACCCAAACCCTAAACCTCCCCTTAACTCTCACCCTAACCCTAACCTTAACACGAACATTAACCCTAACCCTCAACCTAACCCTCAACCTAACCCTAACTCTAACCGAAACCTCACCCTCACCCTAAACCTAACTCTAACACTAACACAAAACCTAAAACTCACCCTAACCCTAACCCTAACCCTCATCCTCACCCTCACCATAACCATAACCCTAAACCTAAACCTAAGAATAACCCTAACTCTATTCCTAACCCTCACCCTAACACTTACCGTCACCCTAACACTAACCCTAACCCTCCCTCTAACCCTCACCCTAACCCTATATCGAACCCTCAACCTCACCCTCACCCTAACCCTAACCCCTAACCCCACCCTAACCCTAAAGCTAACCCTCACCCTTTGCTCGGCCTAAGACTAACCCTAAGCCTAAGCCTAAAACTAAACCTAAACCTCACCCTAATCCCAACAATAACACTAAACCTAACTCTAATCCTAAACTTCAACCTCACCTTAACCCTAACTCTAACCCTAACCCTAAACCTAAACCTCACCCTAACCCTAAACCTCACCCTCACCCTCACCCTCACCTTAAACGTAACCCTAACCCTAACCCTAACAATAAACTTAACCATAACCATAACCTTCATCCTAACCATAACTTTCACCATAACAATAACCCTCACCCTAACATTTACCCTCTCCCTAACACTAACCCTAAACCTAACACTAACCCTCACACTAACCCTCACCATCACACTAATCCTAAACCTCACCCTGATCCTAACCCTCACCCTCAACCTAACCCTCAACCTAACGCTAACCCTCATCCTCACCCTAAACCTCACACTAACCCTAACACTAATCCTCAACCTAAACCTAACCCACACGCTAACCCTAACCCTCACCCTTACCTTACCCCTCACCCTCAGCCTAACCCTCACCTTTACCCTTACCGTCACCCTCAACCTAACCCTCACCGTAACCCTCACCCTAACCCTAATCCTCATCCTAACCCTCACCCTAATGGTAACCCCAAACATCACCCTAACCCTAACCCTCACGCTCACCCTCAGCCTCAGCCTAACACCAAGCTTAAGCCTAAACCCAACCCTAACCCTAACCCTCACCCGAACACTAATCTTAACCCTAACCCTCATCCTTACCCTTAACCTAACCATAAACCTAACCAACTTTCTATACCTAGTCCTCATCCCAATACCATACCTTCAGCAAAACCCTAAGCCTAAGCCGAACCCTAACCCTAGCCATCACGCTCACCCTCACCGTAAACCTAATCCTAAATGTAACTTTAACCCTAACATTAAACCTCAACTTAACCCTCACCCTAACCCTAATACTAACACTGACCCTAACCCTAACGCTCACACTAACCCTCCCCCTAACAAGAACTCTAACCCTAAACCTCACCCTCACCCTAACAATAACCCTATCCCTAAACCTCACCGTAAACCTGATCCTAACACTCACCCTCACCCTCACTCTCACAGTAACTCTAACCATAACCCTAATCCTAACCTTCACCCTCACCCTAACCCTAACACTAACTCTAACCCTAACCCTCTCCCTCACCGTAAACCTAACCCTAACCCTAACCCTAAACCTCATCCTAACCCTAACAATAACACTCACCCTCACCCTAGAGCTCACCCAAAACTTAATTGTAATCTTAACCCTCATCCAAACCCTAACCCTAACCCTAACCCTAAAACTAACCCTAACCCTAAACCTCACCCTATTCCTCACCCTAACCCTAACTCTAACCCTAAACCTCACCCTCACTCTAACCCTAACCCTAAATCTCACCCTCACCCTAGCCCTCAACCTAACCCTAATGCTAACCTTAGCCCTCATCCTAACATTCACCCTAACCCTAAACCTAACCCTCACCCTAACCCTAACCCCCACCCTCAACCTCACCCTTAGCCTAACCCTAAGCCTAACCCTAAACCTAACCCTAACCCACACACTCACCCTCACTCTAACCCTAAACCTAAAACTAACGCTAACCCTAACCCTCACCCTCACCTTAGCCTTCACCCTAACCCTAATCCTAATCCTAACCGAAAATCTAACCATAACCCTAACCCTAAACCTAATACTATCCCTCACCCTCAGTGTAAGGGTAACCCTAACCCTAACCTAACAATAACCGTAACCCTAACTCTAACCCTCACCCTAAACTTAACACTCACCCTAACCCTAACCCTCACCCTAACACTTACCCTCACCCTTATCTTAACCCTCAGCCTTAGCCTAATCCTCACATTTAGGCTTACCATCACACTCACCCTAACCCTAATTCTAACCCTCACCCACACCCTAACCCTCACCCTCATCTTCCCCCTAAACCTCACACTAACTCTAACCCTAATCCTTAATCTAACCCTCACCCTAATCTGAAACCTAACCCTTACTCTAACCCTAAACTTAACCTTAAACCACACCCTTATCTTAACCCTCACCCTCAGACGAAACCTCACCTTTACCCTTACCATCATCCTCACCCTAACCCTCCCCCTAAACCTAAACCTCATCCTAAAACTCACCCTAACAGTAAACCTAACCATCAGCCTAACCCTAACCCTCACGCTCAACCTCAAGCTCAGCCGAACCCTAAGCCTAAGCCTAACCCTTACCCTAACCCTCACCCTCTCCTGAGCCCTCACCCTAACCCTAAATCCTAACCCTAAGCCTCATCCTAACCCTCACCCAAAGCCTAAACCTAACAATCACCCTAACCCTAATCCTCAGGCCCACACTCACCCTCAGCCTAACCCTAAGCCGAAGCCTAACCCTAACCCTAACACTCTCACTCACCCTCATCCTAACCCTAATCCAAATCTTAACCCTACCCCTAACACTTAACCTCAACCTAACCCTCACCCTAACCTGAACCCTAATATTAACCCTAACTCTAACCTACGAACTAACCCTCTCCCTAACCCTAAATCTAAACATAAACGTCACCCTAACCCTAACCCTAACCCTACCCCTAACACCAAACCTAACCCTCACCCTCACAATAACCCTCACCCTCACTGTAACTCTAACCCTCACCCTAGCCCTCACCCTAACCCTATTCCTAACCCTAAACCTTATCCTAACCCTCACCCTAACCCTAACCCTAACCCTCACCCTCATGCTAGGCCTAAGCCTAAGCCTAAGCCTAAGCCTAACTCTAACCGTAACCCTCACCCTGACCCTAACCCAAACACTAACCCTAACTCTAATCCTAAATCTCACTCTCACCTTAACCCTAACTCTATCCCTAACCCTAAACCTAAACCTCACCCTGACCCTCACCGTGACCATAACCGATACCCTAACCCTAACAATAACCCTAACCCTAACCCTAACCCTCACAATAAACATAATCCTCACCCTAAACCTAACCCTCACCCTAACACTTACCCTCACCCTAACACCTACCCTAACACTAGATAACCCTCAAACTAACCCTAACCATCACCCCAACCTTAAACCTGACCCTAACCCTAACTCTAACCCTCACCTTCACCCTAGCCCTCAACCTAACCCTAACCCTCCTCCTCACCCTAAACCTCACCCTAACCCTAACACTAATCCTCAATCTAACCCTCACCCTCACCCTACCCCTACCCCTAACACTCACCCTAACCCTAACCCTCACCATTACCGTAACTCTCACCCTCAGCCTAAACCTCACGTTTACCCTTACCTTCACCCCCACCCTAAACCTCACCGTAACCATAACCCTCTCCCTAACCCTCACCCTAACCATTACCCTAACCCTCACCCTAACGCTAACTATACCCCTAAACCTAACCCTCAACCTAACCCTAACTCTAACCCTAACCCTAACACTAAACCTCAACCTAACCCTAACCCACACCCTAACCCTAAACCTTAACCGTAACCCTAATCCTAAGCCTAACCATAAACCTATCCCTAACACACACACTCACCCTCACTTTAACACTAATCCTAACCCTAACCCTAATCCTAACCCTCTTTTGAACTCTCACTCTAACCCTATCCTTAACACAAACACTAACCCTAACCCTCAACCTCACCTTCACTCTAACCCTAACCCTAAACTCCACCCTAACACTAACCCTAACCCACACCCTCATGCTCAGCCTAAACCTAAGCCTAAAACTAACCCTACACCTCACCCAAACCCCAACAATAACACTAAACCTAACTCTAACCCTAAACCTCACCTCAACCCTAACCCTAACTCTAACCCTAACCCTAAAGGTAAACCTCACACTAACCCTAACCCTTCACCTCACCCTCACCCTCACTGTAACCGTAAGCCTAACCCGAAACCTAACAATAACCCTATCCCTAACCCTAACCCTCATCCTAACCATAAGCTTCACCCTAACACTAACCCTCACCCTAACACTTACCCTCACCCTAACACTAACCCTAACACTAACACTAACCCTCACACTAACCCTAACCATCACCATAACCCTAGACCTCACCCTAACCCTAACCTTAATCCTCACCGTAAATCTCAAACTAACCCTAACCCTAATCCTCAATTTAACCCTCATCCTCACCCTAACCCTAACCCTCACCCTCAGCCTAATCCTCACCTTTACACTTATCGTCACCCACACCCTAAAACTCTCTCTAACCCTAACCCTCACCCTCACCCTCAGCCTCAGCCTAAACGTAAGCCTAAGCCTAAACCTAACCTTAACCCTCACCCTCACCCTAGCCCTCACCCTCACCCTAATTCAAAACCTAAACCTCATCCAGACCTTAACCTAACCATAAACCTAACCAACATTCTAAACCTAATCCTCATCCCCCACCCATACTCTCAGCCTAAACCTAAGCCTAAGCTGAACCCTAACCCTCACACTCACCCTCATCGTAAACCTAATCCTAAAGGTAACCCTAACCCTAACATTAAACGTCAACCCAACCTTCACCCTAACCCTCACCCTAACCCTAACTCTAACCCTAAACCTCACCCTCACACTAACCATAACCCTAAACCTAAACCTCACCCTAAACCTGATCCTAACCCTCAGCCTCACCCTCACCCTCACTGTAACTCTAACCCTAACCCTAATCCTAACCCTCACCCTCACCCTAAACCTAAACCTAACCCTCACCCTAACCCTAACCTTCACCCTCACCGTAACCCTAACCCTAACCCTAATCCTAAACCTCACCCTAACCCTAACAATAACACTCACCCTCACCGTAGCCCTCACACTAAACCTAATTGTAACCCTAACCCTCATCCCAACTCTCACCCTAACCCTAACCCTAACCATCAACCTAACCCTAAACCTAATTCTAACCCTCAACTTAACCCTAACCCTGACCACACTGTAACCCTAAACCTAACCCTCACCCTAATCCTAACCCTAATCCTCACCCTCAAGCTGGACGTAAGCCTAAGCCTAATACAAAGCCTAAGCCTAACCCTAACCCTCATCCTAACCCTAACCCTAAAACTAACCCTAACTCCAACCCTAAACCTCACCCTAAACCTAACCCTAACACTAATCCTAACCGTAAACCTAAACCCTATCCCTCACCTTAACCCTAACTTTATCCCTAAACCTCACCCTCACCCTAAACCTAAACCTAACCATAACTCTAACCCTCACCCTCAACCTAACACTCAACTAAACCCTAACCCTCATCCTCACCCTAAACCTCACCCTCACACTAGCCCTCACCCTAGCCCTCACTCTAACCCTAATTCTAACCCTAATCCTCATACTAACCCTTAACCTAACCAGAACCCTAACCATCATTCTAAACCTAATCCTCATCCCCACCCATACACTCAGCCTAACCCTAAGCCTAAACGAACCCTAACCCTAACCCTCACACTCACCCTCACCGTAAACCTAATCCTAAAACTAACCCTATCCATAATTTTAAACCTCAACTTAACCCTCAACCTAACCCCAAGCCTAACATTAACCCTAATCCTAACCCTCACCCTAACCCTCCCCCAAAGCATAAAACTTACCCTAAACCTCACCTTCACCCTAACCATAACCCTATCCCTAAACCTCACCCTAACTCTTATCCTAATCCTCACCTTCACCCTCACCCTCACTGTAAATCTAACCCTAACCCTAACTATTACACTAACCCTAACCCTAACCCTGACTCTCACCCTAACACTAACCCTAACCCAAACCCTCACCTTAACCCTAACCGTAACCCTAACCCTCACCCTCACCGTAACCCTAAACCTAAACCTCATACTAACCTTAACCCTCATTCTCACTCTAGCCCTCACCCTAAACCTAATGCTAACCCTAAACCTCACCCTCACCTTCACGCACGGCCTAAGCATAAGCCTAAGCCTAAGACAAACCCTGACCCTCACACTCACCGTCACCCTAAACCTAAACGGAAGCCTAACCCTAAACCTAACCCTCACACGAAAACTAACTCTAACCCTAAACCTCACCCTCACCCTAACCCTAAACCTCACCCTCACCCTCAACCTCTGCATAACATTAAGCCTAACCCTAACCCCAACCCTAACCCTAATACTAACCCTAACCCGTACCCTAACGCTCACCCTAACCCTAACCCTAACCCTCACCCTCACCATAGCCTATGCCAAAACCCTAAGCCAAAGCCTAACCCTCACCCTAACCCTCACTCTAACACTAACCCCAACGCTCACCCTAACCATAACCTCACCCTCACCCTCACCCTAAATCTAATCCAATTCCTAACCCTAACCCTAACACTCACCCGCACCTCAACCCTAATCCTAATCCTAACCCTAACTCGCAACCTCACCCCCACACTAAATTCCACCCTAACCCTCACCCTCAAACTAATCCTAACCCTAACCCTAATCCTAAACCTCACCCTAAACCTAAACCTTACCTTAACACTTACCCTCAGCTTAAAACTAACACCAACCCTAACCCTAACCCTCACACTAACGATAACCATCACCCTAAACCTAAACCACACCCTAACCCTAACCCTAACCCTCAACTTCACCCTTGCCCTCACCCTAATCCTAACCCTCATCCTCACCCTAAACCTCACACTAACCCTCACACTAATCCTCAATCTAACCCTCACCATCACCCTAACCCGAAACCTCACCCTTACTATACCCCTCACCCTCAGCCTAACCTCACCTTTTCTCTTACAGTCACCCTCATCCTAACCCTCACCATAAACCATAACCCTCATCCTATCCCTCACCCTAACCTTAACCCTAAACATCAACCTAAACCTAAACTTCACTTTCAAATTCAGCCTCAGCCTCAGCCTAACCCTAAGCCTAAACCTAACCCCGAAACTAACACTCACCCTAGCCCTCGCCCTAACCCTAATCCTAACCCTAACCCTCATCCTATCCCTCAACCTAACCTTAACCAGAACCATCACTCATCCCTACACTCACCCTCAGCCTAACCCTAAGCCTAAGCCTAACCCTCAGCCTAACTCTCACACTCAGCCTCACCTTAACCTTAATCCTAAACCTAAACATAACCCTAAACCTAAACTTAACCCTCACCCTAACGCTAACCCTAACCCTAACCCTCACCCTCACCTTAGTCCTCACCCTAACCCTCACACCAAACCTAACCCTCACCCTAACCGAAACATGAACCCTAACCCTCACGCTAACCCTACCCCTAACCCTAAACCTAATACTAACCTAATACTAACTTAAACCTAACCCTCACCCTCACCGAAACATGAACCCTAACCCTCACCCTAACCCTACCCCTAACCCTAACCCCAATACTAACACTCATCCTCACCCTAGACCTCACCCTAACCCTAATTGTAACCCTAACCCTCATCCTAACCCTCACCCTAACCGTAACCCTAACCCTCAACCTAACCCTAAACCTAATTCTAACCCTCAACCTAACCCTAACCCTAACCCTCACCGTAACCTAACCATAACCCTCACCCTAACCCTAAACCTAACCCAAACCCTAAACCTCACCCTAAGTATAAACCTAACCCTCACTGTCACCCTATCCCTCATCCTAAACCAAATTCTAACCCTAACCCTCATGCTAACCCTCACCCTCACCCTAACACTCACACTAAACCTAGCCCTAATCCTAACCCTCAACATAACCCTAACCCTCACCCTCACCATAACCCTAACGCTAACACTCTCTCTATGCCTAAACTTAATTCTAACTCTAAACCTCACCTAACCCTAACACTAACCCTCACCCTCATGCTAGACCTCATCCTAACTCTAATCCTAACCCTAACCCTAACCCTAAACCTCACACTCACCCTCACCTTAACACTAGTCCCAATCCTAACCTTAACCCTAGCCTCACCCTCACCCTAAACCTCACCCTAACCCTAAACCTAACACTAACCCTAACCGTAAACATAACCCTAACCCTCACCCTCAACCTAGCCCTCAACCTAACCCTAACCCTCATCCTCACCCTAAACATGACACTAACATCAACACTAATCCTCAATCTAACCTTCACCCTCACACTAACCCTAAGCCTCACCCTGACCATAACCCTCACCCTCAGCCTAACCCTCAACTTTACCCTTACCGTCACCCTCTCACTAACCCTCACCATAACCCTAATCCTCATTCTAACCCTCACCCTAAAGGTAACCCCAACCATCACCCTAAACCTAACCATCACCCTCACCCTCAGCCTCAGCCTAATCCTAAGCATAAGCCTAACCCTAACCCTAACCCTCACCCTCACCCTAGCCCTCATCCTAACCCTAATTCTAACCCTAACCCTCATCCTAATGCTTAACCTAACCAGAAACCTAACCATCATTCTAAATCTAATCCTCATCCCCACCCATACACTCAGCCTAACCCTTAGCCTAAACGAACCCTAACCCTAACCCTCACAGGTATCCTCACCGTAAACCTAATCCTAAACCTAACCCTAACCCTAATATTAATCCTCAAACTAACCCTCACCCTAACCCCAAGCCTAACATTAACCCTAATCCTAAACCTCCCCGAAACCCTAACTCTAACCCTAAACCTCACCCTCACCTTAACCATAACCCTTACCCTAAACGTAACCCAAACCTGATCATAACCCTCACCCTCACCCTCACTGTAACTCTAACCCTAACCCTAACTATTACACTAACCCTAACCCTAACCCTGACCCTCACCCTAACCCTAACCCTAACCCAAACCCTCACCATAACCCTAACCCTAACCCTAACCCTCACTGTAACCCTAACCCTAAACCTCACCCAAACGCTAATCCTAACCCTCATACTCACTCTAGCCTTCACCATAACACTAATTCTAACCCTAAACCTCACCCTCACCTTCACGATCGGCCTAAGCCTAAGCCTAAGCCTAAGACTAACCCTGACTCTCACAATCACCCTCAAACTAACCCTAACCCTAACCCTATCCCTAACCCTAACTCTCACACTAACCCTCACCTGAACGCTAACTCTAACCCTAAATCTCACCCTCACCCTCACCCTAAACCTCACCCTCACGCTCACCCTCTACCTAACATTAAGACTAAACCTAACCCCAACCCAAACCCTAATACTAACCCTAACCCCCAGCCTAACGCTCACCCTAACCCTAATCCTAACCCACACCCACAACATAGCCCATACCAAACACTAAGCCTAAGCCTAACCCTCACCATAACCCTCACTCTAACCCTAACCCCAACACTCACCCTAACCATAACCCTCATCCTCACCCTCACTCTAACTCTAATCCTAACCCTAACCCTAACCATAACACTCACCTCATCTTAACCCTAATCCTAATCTAAACCCTAACTCCAATCCTCACCCCCACCCTAAGTCTCACCCTAACCCTAACTCTAACCCTAAACCTAACCCTCACCCTAACCCTAACTCTAACCCTTAACATCACCCTCACCCTAACCCTAACCCTAACCCTAATCGTAAACCTCACCCTAAACCTAAACCTTACCCTAACACTTAATCTCACCTTAAAACAAACATTAAACCTAAAAATAACCCGCACACCAACGCTAACCATCACCCTAAACCTAAACCTCACCCTAACCCTGAGGTTAACTCTCAACTTCACACTAGCCCTGACCCTAACCCTAACCCGAACCCTAAACCTCACACTCACCCTGTTACCCTAATCCTAATCCTAACCCTAAGCCTAACCCTCACCCTCACCCTAAGCCTAACCCTATCCCTAATTCTAACACTAACCCTAAACCTAACGCTAGCCTTCAGCCTCACCCTAACCCTAACTCTAACCCTAAACCTCACTCTCAACATTACTGTAACCCTAACCATAACTCTAAATCTCACCCTAACAATAAACATAAACCTCACCCTCACCCTAGCTCTCACCCTAACCCGAATCCTCACCATAACCCTCATCCTAACACTCACCCTAACACTCACCCTAACCCTCACTCTCACCCTCACCCTAACCCTAAACCTAACCCTAACCCTCACCCTAACCCTAAGTGTTACCCTCACCATAACCCTTACCCTAACCATCACCCTAACCCTAAACTTATCCCGAACCCGAACTCTCACCCTAACCCTAACCCTAACCCTCACCCTAACCCTCACCCTCACCCTCACCCTCAGCCTAACCGTAAGCCTAACCCTAACACTAACCCTAAACGTTACCCTCACCCTAACCCTAACCCTAACGCTAAACCTCACCCTAACCCTAAACTTAAAACTAAAACTAACCCTAACCCTAAACCTCAACCTCACCCTAACCGTCACATTAACCCTAACCCTAACACTAACCCTAACCCTAACCCTCACCCTCAGCCTCATCCTAATCATAACTCTAACCCTAAACCTCACCCTCATCCTAACCCTAAACCTCATCCTAAACCTAACACTAAGCCTCACCCTCAACCTAGCCCTCACCCTAACCCTAATCCTAATCCTAACCCTCATTCTAACCCTCCCCCTAACCCTAACACTAACCCTCACCCTAATCCTATCCATCACCCTAAACCTCACCCTCAGCCTAACTGTAAGCCTAACCCTAACACACAAACAATCACCTTCAGGTTTACCCTAATCCTAACCCTAAACCTAACCCTAAACCTAAGCCTCCCCCTAAGTATCACCCTAACCATAACCCTAACAATAACCCTAACCCTAACCCTCAACCTAACCCTCACACTAACACTAAACCTAATCCTAAACCTCACCCTCACCCTAGACCTAAATCTAACCCTAACTGAAACCCTAAACCTCACCCTAACCCTAAACCTAACCCTCACCCTCACCCTCACCTTAACCTTAACCCTAAACCTAACCCTAACAATAACCCTAACCATAATCCTAACCCTCACTCTAACCATAATCCTAACCCTAACCCAAACCCTCACCTAACACTTACCCTCACACTAACACTAACCGTAACCCTAAAACTAACCCTCACACTAACCCTAACCCTAACCCTAACCCTAAACTTCAACGTAACCCTCAACCTCACCCTAACCCTAACACTAACCACAACCCTAAACCTCACTGTCACTCTCCCCATAATCCTATATCTAACTGTAAAACTCACGCTCACCCTAACCCTCTCCCTAACCCTAAACCCCTCCGTAACCCTAACCCTAATCCTCACCTGCACCCTCAACCTCACCTTAACTCTAACCCTAACCCTAACAATAACACTAACCCTAACCCTAATCATCACTCTAACCGTAATCCTCACCCCACCCTCAACCTCACCCTAACCTCAAACTTAACCCTAACCATAACACTAAAAATAACCCTAACCCTAACCCTCACCGTAATCCTCACCCCCACCCTCATCCTCAGCCTAACCCTAAGCCTAACCCTAACCCTAACCCTCACCTTCACCCCAGCCCTCAACCTAACCCTAACCTTCATCCTCACTCTAAACCTCACCCTAACCCTAACACTATTCCTTAATCTAACACTCACCCTCAACCTACCCCTAACCCTAAAACTTACTCTAAACCTAACCTTCAACATTACCATAACTCTCACCCTCAGCCTAACCCTTATGTTTATCCTTACCGTCAACTCAACCCTAAACCTAAACCTACCCCTAAACCTAACCCTAACTCTAACCCTGACCCTAACTCTAACCCTAAACCTCACCCTCAACCTAACCCTAACTCTAAACCTAACCCTAACACTAAACCTCACCCTAACATTAACCCTAACCCTCACTCTAACCCTCAACCTCAACCTCACACTTAGCCTCAGCCTAACCCTAAGCCTCACCATAAACTTATCCCTAACACACACTCACCCTCACCCTAAAACTAAACCTAACCTTAACCCTAACCCTAACCCTCCCCTTAACTCTTACCCTAACCCTAACCTTAACACGAACACTAAACCTAACCCTCAACCTAACACTCACCCTAACCCTAACTCTAACGGAAACCTCAACCTCACCCTAACCCTCACTCTAACACTAACCCGAACACTAAACCTCACCCTAACACTAACCCTAACCCTCACACTCACCCTCACAGTAACCGTAACCCTAAACCTGACCCTAACAATAACCCTAAAGCTAATCCTAACCCTCACCCTAACCATAACCGTCACCCTAACCCAAACCCTCACCCCAACACTTACCCTCACCCTAACACTAACTCTAACCCTAGCACTTACCCTCCCACTAACCCTAACCCTAACTCTAACCATAAACCTCATCTAACCCTCACCCCCACCCTAAACCTAAAACTAGCCATATTCCTATCCCTTAACCTAACACTCCCCCTAACCCTATATCTAACCCTAAACCTCACGCTAACCCTAACCCTAAGCCTAAGCCTAAAACTAAACCTAACCCTAACCCTAACCCTAACCGTAAGCCTATCCCCAAACCACACACTCAAGCTCAGCCTAAACCTAAGCTTAACCCTAACCCTAACCCTAACCATCACATTAACCCTAACCCTATCCCTAACCTTAACACTAAACCTAAACTTAATCCTCAGCCTTACCCTCACCCTAAACCAAACCCTAACCCTAACCCTCACCGTAAACCAAAGCCTAACGCTAACCCTAACCCTCACACACACCCTCACACTAACCTTAATCCTAAACCTAACCCTACCCCTAAAGCTAACCCTCATATTAACCCTCAGCCTAGCCCTCACCCTAACCCTAATCGTAACCCTACAACTAATCCTAACCCTCCCCCTAACCCTAACCCTAACACTAAACCTAACCATAACCCTCACCCTCAGCCTCACCCTAACCCTAACTCTAAACCTAAACCTGCCCCTACACCTAACCCTAACCCTAACCCTCACCCTAACACTAAACCTCACCCTCACCCTCAACTTCAGCCTAACCCTAAGCCTAACCCTAAACCTAAACCTAACCCTAACATACACACCCACACTCACGCTAACTCTAATCCTAACCCTATCCCTAACCCTAACCCTCCCCCTATCTCTCACCGGAACCCTAACCCTAACACTAACCGTAAACCTAAACTTCAACCTAACCCTCACCCTAACCCTAACTCTAACCCTAAATCTCACCCTCACCCTAAACCTAACTCTAACCCTAACCCAAACCCTAACCCTCACCCTAACCCTAACCTAACCATCAAAATAACCCTAAACCTCAACCCCACGCTCATCTTCAGCCTAACCCGAAGCCTAAGCATAACCCTAACCCTAATCCTCACATTCACCCTCACCCTAACCCTAATTCTTAACCTAACCATAAACCTAACCCTTAACCTCAACATAACTATCACCCATAACCATAACCCTAACCCTAACACTAACACTAACCCACGATCTAACCCTCCCCCTAACCCTAATCAAACCCTAAACCTCACCCTCACCCTAACCCTTACCCTAAACCTCATCCTAACTCTAAAAGTCACCCTGACCCTCACCCCCACCCTCAACTTAACTCTAACCATAACCTTAACAATAACACCAATCCTAACCCTAAACCTAACCCTCATGCTAACCCTAGCCCTAATCCTCACACTCACCCTCACCCTAACCCTAATCCTAAACCTAACCATAAACCTAACCCTTAACCTCAACCTAACTGTCAACATAACCTTAACCCTAACACTAACCCTAACACTAACCCACGAACTAACCCTCCCCTTAACCCTGAATCTAACCCTAAACCTCACCCTCACGCTAACCCTAATCCTAACCCTAACCCTAAACCTCACTCTAACCCTAAAACTCACCCTCACCCTCACCGTAACTCTAACCCTAACCCTAACAATATCACTAATCCTAACACTAAACCTAACCCAACAACAACCCTAATCCTAAAACTCACCCTCACCCAAAACCTAATAATAACCCTAACCCTCACCCTAACCCTAAACTTCATCCTCACTGTAAACCTAACGCTCATTCAAACCCTTACCATAACTCTAACCCTAACCATAAACCTCACCCTAACACTAACCTTAACACTCACCCTCGCCCTGGCCCTCACCCTAAACCTAAACCTAACCCTAATCCTCAACCTAACCCTCACCCTAACCCTAACCCTCACCCTCACCCTAAACCGAACCCTCAACCTAACCCTAACCTTCACGCTCACCTAAAACGTAACCCTAACAATAACCCTAAGCCTAACCCTCACCTAACCATAACCCTCACCCTAATCCTAACCCTCACCCTAACCCTAACTCTAACCCTCACCCTCACCCTAACCCTAACCCTCATCCTCACCCTAAACCTCACACTAACCCGAATCCTAACCCTTACCCTAACACTAAACTTAACCCTAAACCACACCCTTATCTTAACCCTCAACCTCAGCCTAAACCTCAACTTTACCCTTACCATCATCCTCACCCTAACCCTCCCCCTAAACCTAAACCTCATCCAAAAACTCACCCTAACAGTAAACCTAACCATCACCCTAACCCTAACCCTCACCCTCAACCTCAAGCTCAGCCGAACACTAAGCCTAATCCTAACCCTTACCCTAACCCTCACCCTCTCCCTAGTCCTCACCCTAACCCTAATCCAAACCCTAACCCTCATCCTAACCCTCACCCTAAGCCTAAACCTAACAATCACCATAACCCTAATACTCACGCCCACACTCACCCTCACCCTAACCCTAATCCGAAACCTAACCCTACCCCTAAAACTTAACCTCAACCTAACCCTCACCCTAACCTTAACCCTAATATTAACCCTAACCCTAACCCACGAACTAACCCTTTCCCTAACCCTAAATCTAACCATAAACCTCACCCAAACCCTATCCCTAAACCTACCCCTAACACTAAACCTCACCCTCACCCGAATCCTAACCCTCACCCTCACTGTAACTCTAACCCTCATCCTAGCCCGCACCTTAACCCTATTCCTAACCCTAAACCTCATCCTAACCTTCACCCTAACCCTAATCTTCACCTTCATAGTAGGCCTAAGCCTAAGCCTAAGGCTAAGCCTAACCCTAACCGTAAGCCTCACCCTAACCCTAACACTAACACTAACCCTAACTCTAACCCTAAACCTCACTCTCACCCTAACCCTAACTCTAACCCTAACCCTAAACCTAAACCTCACCCTAACCCTAACCCTAACCCTCAGCCTTACCCTCACTGTTCCCATAACCGATACCCTAACCCTAAAAATAACCCTAACCCTAACCCTAACACTCACCCTAAACATAACCCTCACCCTAACCCTAAAACTCACCCTAACACTTACCCTCACCCTAACACTAACCCTAACAATAACACTAACCTTCACCCTAACCCTAACCCTCACTCTAACCCTAACTCTCACACTCATGCTTGTCCTAAGCCTAAGCCTAAGCCAAAAACTAACCCTGAACCTCACCCTAACCCCAACAATAACACTAAAACTAACTTTAACCCTAAACATCACCCTCACCCTAACCCTAACTCTAACCCCAACCCAAAACCTAAACCTCATCCTAACCCTAACCCTCAACCTCACCCTCACCCTCACTGTAACCGTAACCCTAACACTAACAATAACAATAACCCTAACCCTAACCCTAACCCTCATCCTAAACATAACCTTCACCCTAACCCTAAACCTCACCCTAACACTTACCCTCACCCTAACACTAATGCTAACCCTAACACTAACCCTCACACTAAACCTAACCATCACCCTAACCCTAAATCTCACCCTAACCCTAACCCTCGTCCTCACCCTAAACCTCACACTAACCATAACACTAATCCTCAATCTAACTCTCACCCTCACCCTAACCCTAACCCTCACCCTTAACCTAACCCTCACCCTCAGCCTAATCCTCACATTTACCCTTACTGTCACCCTCACCCTAACTCTCACCCTAACACTAATCCTTATCCTGACCCTCACCCTAACAGTAACTCCAACCATCAACCTAACCCTAACCCTCACCCTGAACCTTAGCCTCAGCCTAACACTAAGCCTAAGCCTAAACCTAACCCTAACCCTCACCCTCACCCTAACCCTAACCCTAACCCTAATCCTAACACTAAGCCTCATCCTAACCCTTAACATAACCATAAACCTAACCATCTTTCTAAACCTAATCCTCATATACACCCATACCCTCAGCATAATCCTAAGCCTACGCTGAACACTAATCCTAACCCTCACACTCACCCTTACCTTAAAACTAATCCTAAACGTAACCCTAATCACAAATGTAACCCTAACTCTAACATTAACCTTCATCCTAACACTCACCCTCACCCTAACCCTAACCCTAAACCTCACCCTAACACTAACCCTAACCCTCACCCTCACCCTAGCCCTCACTCTCACCCTAATCCTAACGCTAAGCCTAATCCTAACCCTTAACTTAACCATAAACCTAACCATCTTGCTAAACCTAATCCTCATATACACCCATACCCTCAGCATAACCCTAAGCCTAAGCCGAACCCTATCCCTAACCCTCACAATCACGCTTACCGTAAACCTAAACCTAAATGTAACCCTAACCCTAACATTAATCCTCAACCTAACCCTCACACTAACCCCAACCCTAACCCTAACCCTAACCCTAATGCTCACCCTATCCCTCCCCATAACCCTAACTCTAACCCTAAACCTCACCCTCATCCTAACCATAACCCTAACCCTAAACCTCACCCTAAACCTGATCCTAACCCTCACCCTCACCCTCACCTCAATGTAACTCTAACCCTAACCCTAATCCTAACACTGAACCTCACCCTAACCCTAACCCTAACCCTAACCCTCACCCTAAACCTAACCCTCACCCTCACCGTAATCCTAACCCTAACCCTATACCTCACCCTAACCCTAACAATAACCCTCATCCTAACCATAACCCTAACCCTAAACCTCACCCTAAACCTGATCCTAACCCTCACCCTCACCCTCACCTCACTGTAACTCTAACCCTAACCCTAATCCTAACACTGAACCTCACCCTAACCCTAACCCTAACCCTAACCCTCACCCTAAACCTAACCCTCACCCTCACCGTAATCCTAACCCTAACCCTATACCTCACCCTAACCCTAACAATAACCGTCACTCTCACCCTAGCCCTCATCATAAACCTAATTGTAACCCTAAAAGTCATCCAAACCCTAACCCTAACCCTAACCCTAACCATCAACCTAACCGTAAACCTAATTCTAACCCTCAACCTTAACCCTAACCCTGACCCTACCCTAACCCTAAACCTAACCCTCACCCTAAACCTAACCCTCATCATAACCCTAACCCTCACACTAACCCTAACCCTAACACTAAACCTAACCCTAAAACTAAACCGTATCCCTCACCCTAAACCTAATTCTAAACCTAAAACTCATCCTCACTCTAACCCTAACCCTAACCCTAAACCTCACCCTCACCCTAGCCCTCACTCTAACCCTAATGCTAAATTTAACCCTCATCCTAACACTCACCCTAACCCTAAACCTAACCCTCACCGTAATCCTAACCCTCACCCTTAACCTCACCTTTAGCCTACCCTAAGACTAATCCTAAACCTAATCCTAACCCACCCACTCACCCTAACCTAACCATTACCCTAACCCTCAACCTAACCGTAACCCTCACCCTCAACCTCACCCTTAGCCTAACCCTAAGACTAACCCTAAACCTAACCCTAACCCACAAACTCACCCTCAGCCTAAACCTAATCCTAACCCTAACCATAAACCTAACCCTAACCCTCACCCCCACCCTAGCCTTCACCTTAACCCTAATCCTAACCCTAACCCAAACTCTAACCATACCCCTAACCCTAAACCTCACCCTAAACCTAACCCTAACCCTCACGCTCACTGTAAGGGTAAACCTAACCCTAACACTAACAATAACCCTAAAACTAACTCTAACCCTCACCCTAACCATAACACTCACCCTAACCCTAACCCTCACCCTAACACTTACCCTCATCCTTACAGTAAGCCTAACCCTAACATTAACCCTCACACTAATCTTAACACTCAACCCTAAACCTCACACTAACCCTAATCCTAACCCTCACCCTCACCCTAGCCCTCAAGCTAACCCTAATTGTAACCCTAACCCTCACCCTAACCCTCACACTAACCTAACCTTAATTCTCAATCTAACCCTCACCCTCACCCTAACCCAAACCATAACCCTTGCCCTAACCCTCACCCTAACCTTCACCCTTACCCTTTTCTTAACTCTCAGCCTCAGCCTAATCCTCACCTTTCCACTTACCATCACCCTCACGCTAAACCTCACCCTAACCGTAACCCTCATCCTAATCCTCACCCTAAGCTTAACCCTAACCATCAACCTAACCCTATCCCTCACTCTCAACCTCACCCTCAGACCAATCCTAATCCTAAGCCTAAACCTAACCCTAACCCTCACCCTAACCCTAACCCTCACCCGAACCCTAACCCTAACTCTCACCCGAACCCTAACCCTAACCCTAAAATTAAGCCTAACCCGCACGCGCACCCTCACCCTCACTATAACTCTAACCCTAACACTATCAATAACACTAAACCTATCCCGAACCATCACACTTACACTAACCCTAACCGTCACCCTCACCCAACCCTAACTCTAACATTAACCCTAACTCTAATCCTAAACCTCAATCTCACCCTAACACTAATTCTAACCCTAACCCTAAACCTAACACTCACCCTCACCCTTAGCCTAAAGCTAAGCCTAACATTAACCCTAACCCTAACCCTCACACTCACCCTCACCCTAAATCTAACTCTACCTCTAAACTTCACCCTCAACCTAACCCTAACTCTAACCCTAAACCTAACACTAAAACTCACCCTAACCCTAACCCTAAACCTCTCCCTAAACCTAACCCCCACCCTCATCCTCACCCTCAGCCTAAACCTAAGACTAACACTAACCCTAACATGAAACCTCACACTCACCCTAGGCCTAACCCTAATCCTAATCTTAACCCTAGCCCTAACCTTCACCCTAACCTAAGCCTCAGCCTAACGCTAAACCTAAAACCAACCCTAACCATAACCCGCCCCCTAACCCTCACCCTAACTCTGACACTAACATTAACCAAACCCTAAACCTCAACCTAACCTCACCCTAACCCTAACTCTATCCCTAAACCTCACCCTCACCCTAACCCTCACTCTAACCCTAACCAAAACACTAAACCTGACCCTAACCCTAACCCTCACACTCAGCCTCACATTAACCGTAACCCTAAACCTAACCCTAACATTAACCCTAAAGCTAATACTAACCCTCACCGTAACCATAACCCTCACCCTAACCCAAACCCTAAACCTAACACTTACCCTCACCCTAACACTTACCCTACCCCTAACACTAACCCTCACACTAACCCTAACTCTAACCCTAATCCTAAACCTCAACCTAACCCTCACCCTCACCCTAACCCTAACACTAACCCTATTCCTAATCCTTACCATAACCCTCCCCCTATCCCTACATCTAAACCTAAACCTCAGGCTAACCCTAACCCTAAGCCTAATCCTAACCCTAACCCTAACCCTAAACATAACCCTAACCCTAACCCTAAACGTAACCCTAATCCTCAGCCTCACTCTCAACCTAACCCAAACCCTAACCCTAAACCAAACCCTCACCCTCAACCTAACACTAAGCCTAAGCCTAAGCCTAACCCTAACAATCACCTTAACCCTAACCCTAACATTCAACCTAAGCCTAACCCTAACCCTAACCCTCACCCTAAACCTTACCCTAATACTAATCCTAACCCTAAGCCTAACCCTCACACTCACCCTAACCCTTAAACTAACCCTAAATCTAACACTATCCCTAACCCTAACCCTCACAATCAGCTTCACCCTAAACCTAAAATGAACCCTAACCCTCACCCTCACCCTAAACCTAACCATAAACCTAACCCTAAACCTCAACACAACCCTAACCCAAAACCTCACCCTCACCCTAGCCCTCAACCTAAACCTAATCCTAACCCTAACCCTAACCCTAACCCTAACCTAACCTTAACCCTCACCCTCACATAACCCGTACGCTAACCCTCACCCTAACCCTAAATTTAACCCGAACCCTAACTCTCACCCTAACCCTAAACCCTACCCTTACGCTAATCCTAACCCTCACCCTCACCGTCAACCTCAGCCTAACCCTAAGCCTAACCCTAAAACAAACCCTAACACACACACTCATCCTCACCCTAACCCTAATCCTAACCCTATCCCTAATCCTAACCTTCCCCCAAAATCTCACCCTAACCCTAAAAATAACAATAATCCTAACCCAAACCCTCAACCTAAACCTCACCCTTACCATAACTCTAACCCGAAACCTCACGCTCACCCTAAACCTAACGCTAACACTAACCCAAACCCTAAACCTCACCCTAACCCTAACACTAACCAACACCCTAAATCTAATCCTCACCCCCACCCTCACCCTCAGCCTAACCTTAAACCTAAGCCTAACCCTAGCCCTAACCCTAACACTCACCCTCACCCTAAACCTAATCCTAACCCTAACCCTAACCCTTACCCACGAACAAACCTTCCCCCTAACCCTAAATCTAATCTTAAACCTCACATTGAACCTAACCCTAATCCTAAACCTAACCCTAATCCTCACCCTGAACCTAACCATAACCTTCACCCTCATCCTTACCCTCAGTGTAACTCTAACCATAACCCTAACAATAACACTAATCCTAACCCTAAACCTAACCCTAACCCTAACCCTAATCCTAACACTCACCCTCACACTAACCCTAATCCTAACCCTAACCCCCACCCAAACCCTAACCCTCACCCTCACCGTAGCACTAACCCTCATCCAAACCCTCACCCTTACCCTAAACCTAACCCTAAACCTCACCCTAACACTAACCCTAACATTCACCCTCACCCTGGCCCTCACCCTAACCCTAATCCTAAACCTAATCCTCATCGTAACGCTCACCCTAACCCTAACCCTAAACCTAAACCTAACTCTAACCCTCAACCTAACCCTAACCTTCACGCTCACCATAACCCTAACCCTAACCCTCACGCTAACCCTAAACTTAACCCGAACCATAACTCTCACCCTAAACCGAACCCTAACACTCACTCTAACCCTAAACCTCACTCTCACCCTCAGCATAACCCTAAGCCTAACCATAACCCTAATCCTCACATTCACGCCAAAACTTACCTTAATCCAAATCCTAACCCTAAGCCTAACAGTCAAACTCACCTAATCCTAACTCTAACACTAACACTAACCATAACCCTCACAATCAGCCTCAACCTAATCTTAAATCTAACCCTAAACCTCACCCTCACCCTAAAACTAACCCTAACTCTAAGCTAAACCTCACCCTAAACCTAACCCTAAATATCACCCTCACTCTAGCCCTCACCCTAACACTAATCCTAACCGTAACACACACCCTAACAGTAAACCTAAACCTAAACCTCACCCTAATCGTAAACCTTACCTAACGCTCACCCTAACCCTAAATTTAACCCGAACCCTAACTCTCAACCTAACCCTAAACCTAACACTCATCCTAACCCTAACCCTCACCCTCACCCTCACCCTCAGGCTAAGGCTAAGCCTATCCCTAACTGTACCCCTAACCCTTACACTCAGCCGAAACTTAACCCAAAACATAATCCTAAACCTAACACTAACCCTCACCCTCACCCTAACCATAACCTTAAACCTAACCCTAACGCTAAACTTAACCCTAGCATTCACCCACAGCCTCATCCTAAACCTAACTCTAACAATAAATCTTACCCTCACCCTAACCTCAACCCTAACCCTTACCCTAAACCTCACCCTAACCCTAACACTAAAACTCAACCTCACCCTAGACCTCACCCTAACCCTAATCCTAACCCTATCCCTAATCCTAACGCTCCCCCTAAATCTCACTGTAAACCTAACCCCAACACTATCCCTAACCATAACCCTCAACCTAACTCTCACTCTAACATTAACTCTAACCCTAAACCTCACCCTCAGCCTAAACCTAACACTAACGCTAAACCAAACACTAAACCTCACCCTAACCCTCACCCTCACCCTCATGATAACCAAAACCCTAAACCTAACCTTAACAATAATCCTAACCCTAATCCTAACCCTCACCCTAACCAAATCCATCACCTTAACCCAAACCCTAACTCTAACACATACACTCTCCCTAAAACTAACCCTAACCCTAACACTAACACTCACACTAACGCTAACCCTAACCCTAAACCTAAACCTCAACCTAAACCTAACCCTCACCCTAACCCTAACACTAACACTAAACCTCACCCTAACCCTCCCTCTAACGCTAAATCTAACACTAAACCTCAACCTCACCCTCACCCTAACCCTAACCCTAAACCTCACCCTAACCATAAACCTCACCCTAAACCTAACCCTCAACATAACACTTCCCCTCACCCTAACACTAACCCTAAACCTAACACTCACCCTCACAATAACTCTAACCCTCACCCTAATCCTAACCCTCACCCTAACCCTAACCCTAACGCTAAACCTCACCCTAACCCTAAACTTAAACCTAATACTAACCCTAACCCTAAACCTCAACCTCACCCTAACCCTCACCTTAACCCTAACCCTAACACTAACCCTAACCCTAACCCTCACCCTCAGCCTCATCCTAATCATAACTCTAACCCTAAACCTCACCCTCATCCTAACCCTAACCCTAACACTAAACCTCATCCTAAACCTAACACTAAACCTCACCCTCAACCTAGCCCTCACCCTAACCCTAATCCTAATCCTAACCCTCATTCTAACCCTCCCCCTAACCCTAACACTAACCCTCACCCTAATCCTATCCATCACCCTAAACCTCACCCTCAGCCTAACTGTAAGCCTAACCCTAACACACAAACAATCACCTTCAGGTTTACCCTAATCCTAACCCTAAACCTAACCCTAAACCTAAGCCTCCCCCTAAGTATCACCCTAACCATAACCCTAACAATAACCCTAACCCTAACCCTCAACCTAACCCTCACACTAACACTAAACCTAATCCTAAACCTCACCCTCACCCTAGACCTAAATCTAACCCTAACTGAAACCCTAAACCTCACCCTAACCCTAAACCTAACCCTCACCCTCACCCTCACCTTAACCTTAACCCTAAACCTAACCCTAAACCTAACCCTAACCATAATCCTAACCCTCACTCTAACCATAATCCTAACTCTAACCCAAACCCTCACCTAACACCCTCATACTAACACTAACCGTAACCCTAAAACTAACCCTCACACTAACCCTAACCCTAACCCTAACCCTAAACTTCAACGTAACCCTCAACCTCACCCTAACCCTAAAACTAACCACAACCCTAAACCTCACCGTCACTCTCCCCCTAACCCTATATCTAACTGTAAAACTCACCCTCACCCTAACCCTCTCCCTAACCCTAAACCCCTCCGTAACCCTAACCCTAATCCTCACCTGCACCCTCAACCTCACCTTAACTCTAACCCTAACCCTAACAATAACACTAACCCTAACCCTAATCATCACTCTAACCGTAATCCTCACCCCACCCTCAACCTCACCCTAACCTCAAACTTAACCCTAACCATAACACTAAAAATAACCCTAACCCTAACCCTCACCGTAATCCTCACCCCCACCCTCATCCTCAGCCTAACCCTAAGCCTAACCCTAACCCTAACCCTCACCTTCACCCCAGCCCTCAACCTAACCCTAACCTTCATCCTCACTCTAAACCTCACCCTAACCCTAACACTATTCCTTAATCTAACACTCACCCTCAACCTACCCCTAACCCTTAAACTTACTCTAAACCTAACCTTCAACATTACCATAACTCTCACCCTCAGCCTAACCCTTATGTTTACCCTTACCGTCAACTCAACCCTAAACCTAAACCTACCCCTAAACCTAACCCTAACTCTAACCCTGACCCTAACTCTAACCCTAAACCTCACCCTCAACCTAACCCTAACTCTAAACCTAACCCTAACACTAAACCTCACCCTAACATTAACCCTAACCCTCACTCTAACCCTCAACCTCAACCTCACCCTTAGCCTCAGCCTAACCCTAAGCCTCACCATAAACTTATCCCTAACACACACTCACCCTCACCCTAACACTAATCCTAACCCTAACCCTAACCCTCCCCTTAACTCTTACCCTAACCTAACCTTATCACGAACACTAAACCTAACCCTCAACCTAACACTCACCCTAACCCTAACTCTAACGGAAACCTCACCCTCACCCTAACTCTAACACTAACCCGAACACTAAACCTCACCCTAACACTAACCCTAACCCTCACACTCACCCTCACAGTAACCGTAACCCTAAACCTGACCCTAACAATAACCCTAAAGCTAATCCTAACCCTCACCCTAACCATAACCGTCACCCTAACCCAAACCCTCACCCCAACACTTACCCTCACCCTAACACTAACTCTAACCCTAGCACTTACCCTCCCACTAACCCTAACCCTAACTCTAACCATAAACCTCATCTAACCCTCACCCCCACCCTAAACCTAAAACTAGCCATATTCCTATCCCTTAACCTAACACTCCCCCTAACCCTATATCTAACCCTAAACCTCACGCTAACCCTAACCCTAAGCCTAAGCCTAAAACTAAACCTAACCCTAACCCTAACCCTAACCGTAAGCCTATCCCCAAACCACACACTCAAGCTCAGCCTAAACCTAAGCTTAACCCTAACCCTAACCCTAACCATCACATTAACCCTAACCCTATCCCTAACCTTAACACTAAACCTAAACCTAATCCTCAGCCTCACCCTCACCCTAAACCAAACCCTAACCCTAACCCTCACCGTAAACCAAAGCCTAACGCTAACCCTAACCCTTACACACACCCTCACCCTAACCTTAATCCTAAACCTAACCCTACCCCTAAAGCTAACCCTCATATTAACCCTCAGCCTAGCCCTCACCCTAACCCTAATCGTAACCCTACAACTAATCCTAACCCTCCCCCTAACCCTAACCCTAACACTAAACCTAACCATAACCCTCACCCTCAGCCTCACCCTAACCCTAACTCTAAACCTCAAACTCATCCTCAGCAAACCCTAAGCCTAAACCTAACCCTAACCCTCACATTTGTCCTAACCCTTACCCTAATCCTAATCCTCACCCTATGCCTAACCCTCACCCTAATCCTCACCCTAACCCTAATTCTAACACTAACCCTAAACATAACCCTCACAATCAGCCTTAACCTTACCCTAAATCTAACCCTAAACCTCACCCTCACCCTAAACCTAAGCATAACCCTAATCTTAAAACTCACAACAACCCTAACCCTAAACCTCACCCTTTACCTAGCCCTCACCCTAACCCTAATCCTAACCCTAACCCTCATGCTAACCCTCACCCTAAACCTAACCCTAACCCTCACCCTCACCATCACCGTATCCCTAACCCTAACCTTAACGCTCAACCTAACTCTAACCCTCAACCTCACCGTCACCTTTAACCTAACCCTCACCCTAACCCTAAATTTAACCCGAACCCTAACTCTCACCCTAACCCTAAACCTAACCCTCACCCTAACCCTAACCCTCACTCTAACGCTCACCTTCAGACTAAGCCTAAGCCTAATCCTAACCCTAAACCTCACACTCACCCTAAGCTTAACCCTAAACCTAATCTTAAACCTAAGCCTAACCCTCACCCACACACTAACCCACACCCTATCCCTAACTCTAAGACTAACCCTAAGCCCAACGCTCACAATCACCCTCAACCTAACCATAACTCTAACCCTAAACCTCACCCTCACCCTAACGTTAACCCTAAACCTAACCTTAACCCTAAACCTCACCCTCAACCTCAACCTCAGCCTAACCGTTAGCCTAACCCTAAACCTAACCCTAACACAAACACTCACCCTCACCCTAACCCTAATCCTATCCCTATCCCTAAACCTAACCCTCCCCTAAACTCTCACCCTAACCCTAATCCTAAACCTAACCCTAACCCTTAACCTCAACTGAACCCTCACCCTAACCTTAACCCTAACACTAACCCTAACCCTTCCAGGAACTAACCCTTCCCCTAACCCTAAATCTAAACCTAAGCCTCACCCTCAGCCTAACCCTAATCCTAACCCTAACCCTCTCCCTAACCCTAACCCTAACCCTAACCCTCATTCTTACCCTCAGCATAACTCTATCCATAACCCTAACAATAACACTAAACCTAATCCTAAACCTAACGCTAATCCTAACCCTAACCCTATTTCTAACACTCACCCTCACCCTAACCATAATACTAACCCTAACCATCACCGGAACCCTAACCCTCACCCTCACTGTAACACTAAACCTCATCCAAACCCTCACCCTTACCCTAACCCTAACATTTAACCTCACCCTAACACTAACCCTAAACCTCACCCTCATCCTAGCCCTCACCTTAATCCTCATCCTAACCCTCACCCTAACCCTAACCCTAACCCTCACCCTAAACCTAAACCTAACTCAAACCCTCAACCTAACCCTAACCCTCATGTTCACGGTAACCCTAAAATAACCCTCACGCTAACCCTAAACTTAACCCGAACCCTATCACTCACCCTAAACCTAACCCTAACACACATCCTAACCCTAACCTTCACTCTCACCCTCAGCATAACCCTAAGCCTAACCATAACCCTAAGCCTCACACTCAACCTAAACCTTACCCTAATCTTAATCCTAACTCTAAGCTTAACCCTCTCTCTCACCCTAACCCTAAATCTAACACTAACCCTAACCCTGACCCTCACAAGCAGCCTCACCCTAACACTAACTCTAACCCTAAACCTCAACCTCACATTAACACTAACCCTAAACCTAAGCAAAACCTCACCGTAACCCTAACCCTAAAACTCACCCTCACCCTAGCACTTACCCTAACCCTAATCCTAACCCTAACCCTCATCCTAACCCTCACCCTAACAATAAACCTAAGCCTAACCCTCACCCTCAGGGTAAACCTTACCTTAAAACTCACCCTGACCCTAAACTTTAACTGAACCCTATCTCTCACACTAACCCTAACCCTCAACTTCAACCTCACCCTCAGCCTAAGAATAAGCCTAACAGTAACTGTAACCCTAACCCTTACACTCAGCCTAATGTTAAGCCTAATCCTAATCCTAAACCTAACCCTAAGCCTCACCCTCACCCTAACTCTCACCTTAACCCTAACCCTAACCCTCACCCTCAGCCTCATCCTAACCCTAACTCTAACCTTAAATCTCAACCTCACCCTAACCCTAACCCTAAACCTAACCCTAAACTTCACCCTAAACCTAATCCTAAACCTCACCCTAACCCTAGCCCTCACCCTAACCCTAATCTTAACCCTAACCCTCATCCTAACCCTCCCCCTAACCCTAACCTTAACTCTCACCCTAACCCTAAACCTCACCCTCAACCTCACCCTCAGCCTAACCCTTAACCTAACCCTAAACCTAACCCTAAAACACACACTCACCCTCACCCTAACCCTAATCCTAAACCTATCCCTAACCCAAACGCTCCCCCTATGTAGTGACCGTCTACTCGACCAGCGAGGAAAAACGACCACCACTCCAGGAGTCTTCTCAGATCACGCTTTATTGGAGAGCCTTTTAGTTGTAGGAGAGCTTGGGCGCGAGAGAGCGTGCACCCGAAACACAGCCGCTTATATATGAGAATCGGAACGCGGGTCTTTCTATTGTTGGTCGCCTGCCTTTCTCTGTCACCAGGTGTCATGGGATTGGCTGGGAACTCTACCTGGCTCGTGCACGCGCACAGCCCAGGCCTCCCACCAAGCACCGTCTGGGGTGGAAACCTCAAAGCTGCAAGGGAGTGGGCGGAGTCTCGCCTCGGCTCCCTACAGTTCCCCCTTCTTTGTTTTATGGCAACAGGCAAGAGTAGAGGTTGGGCCTCTGTCTAAGACATTAATGAGAGGACCTTGCACTGGCCTTCACCTGAGGGGCGCGCCTTCCCCAGTGATGACCAGGCCCGTCCGATGCCTTTTTTGCAGAGGTGGGATCTTGGGCATCAACCCACTTGCAACCCAGCATGCTCTTCTTGAGGAGATGAGAACCATCTCCTCAAGTGCAGTGCACTTGCCTTGCACCCTGTCCCAAATTGCAAATTGCATACCTGATCCCTCGGGGTGCTAAGGCTATGCAGAATGGTAAGGCTTAACTGCCTCTTAGGGCCGACAGCCAAATCTGGGGTGAGGATCCACTCTCCAAAGCGGCTAATGCTTGCGAGATAACAACCTTGTCCCTTCTGGTTTGGGCTCGAAGGCGACAGACCAACCATAGGCAGACCACGCATCCTCCCAAGCAGCAGGCTAAAAACATTCCGACTCCCACCCGCTCTTTGGAAAAGGACACCGCAGAGGCAATCCAGTCAGTAAATTGTAACAGTCCACAGCATCATCGGTTTAGCTATCACAGGGATTGCTATTAGCACTGTTGCTAACAGCAAGAAGATCAGCTGTATCAGGAGACGAGTGGATGGCATCTTCAAGATGGGGTTCTTCTGCAGTCTCCACCGGCCTGGTCAGTCTCGTTGGCACCCAGTGAGGTACTTCTTGACTCTGTGGAAAAACACAAACAGCTCCCCTGGATCTCGTTATTACCGGATCCGGTCCATACCATTTATTATTAATAACATCCTTCCACATGACCATGTCTTTAGTATCCATGGAGTCTCTTGTCATATGCCGATCTGCGGCAGACTGATCGTTGTCATTTAGAATTAAAAAATTAAGGGTAAAGAGCGCAAGAGAAAGTCTTTCCCTGGGGGACGCGGACTCAGCAACTCCCCCTTTTTGTTTTTGAAGCATTTCTTTTATGTTTCTATTAGTTCTTTCCACTATACCTTGTCCTTGAGGATTGTAGGGCAATCCGGTGGTGTGGGCAACCTGCATTTGTGCGCAAAAGGCGCGAAAACCATGGGAAGTATAAGCAGGGCCATTATCCGTCTTAAGTCTAAGGGGCTTTCCCCAAGCTGTCCAAGCTTCTAAGCAGTGTATTCTGACGTGAGACACCTTTTCTCCTGCCAGAGGTGTGGCATGAATGACACCAGAAAAGGTGTCCACAGACACATGTAAATATTTCAACTTACCAAATTCCGTCAGATGAGTAACATCCATTTGCCATAGGGCGTTTGGTCTCAACCCCCTGGGGTTTACCCCCACATGGGGAGGATGAAGAAAGGTAACACAAGATTTACAGGCTTTAACAATATCTCTTGCCACATGCCTGGACAAATTATATCTTTTCCTAAGGGTATTAGCAGGTACATGATACAATCTATGAAAGTCTTTTGCCAATTCTACAGGATCAGCAGCAACCAGAGCCATAGCCCGAGTTGCCTGGTCCACCAAATCATTACACCTTGCCATCGGGCCCGGCAACATAGAGTGGGCACGAATATGTCCAATATAAAAAGGATGTTTTCTGTTTAAGATAAGGGATTGAATCTGTAACAAAACATTAGAAATTGTACTGGCCTGCTTAACTGAAGCAGCAACTTCAAGAGAAGCAAAGGCATTTACAACATATAATGAATCAGAAAATAAATTAAAAGGTTGATCAAATCTTTTAAAAACTTCAAGCACAATTAAACATTCAACAGCCTGTGGGGCATTCGGCCGAAAATTAAAGACTACCGGCTGTTTGTGTCCTTGAACAAAAAAGGCACCTTGTCCAGATTTTGATCCATCCGTAAAGATGGTTAGAGCATCAGCCAAGGGCTCCTTTGAAGTGACAACAGGAAAATACACTAAATTTTTGTTAACTATGGCAAGCAGAGGATGCTTAGGATAATGATTATCAATTACATTTGGAAATGAGCAAACAAGAATTGCCCACATATCCATTGTGGCTGCTAAAATTTCAACTTGCTCACGGGTGTATGGAATAATTAATTTATCTGGAATTTTTGCAAAGTGCATCAAACAATACTTTATACCCAAAATTGCCTCTTTTTTATTTTTTTTTATTTTTATTATTTTTATTTATTTATTTATTTATTTATTTATTTATTTTTTCAGAATCAAAATTGCCTGTTTGGCCACTAATTCAGGAAAATATTGAACAGTTTTTGCTCCCACAGAATCATAGCATTAATAGTTAGCCTTTGAACCAAGGCAGTGGTATAATTGGCCGTCACTCCATAAGTCCGGACTGCCTCAACTAAATCCTTAAGCTGGAAGTAGGAAACCGGCTCAAGAATTCTCTCATTAGTAATGGGATTTAAAAAAAATAAATAAATAAAAATAAAAATAAAAATAAAAAAAATAAAAAAAGAGGCAATTTTGGGTATAAAGTATTGTTTGATGCACTTTGCAAAAATTCCAGATAAATTAATTATTCCATACACCCGTGAGCAAGTTGAAATTTTAGCAGCCACAATGGATATGTGGGCAATTCTTGTTTGCTCATTTCCAAATGTAATTGATAATCATTATCCTAAGCATCCTCTGCTTGCCATAGTTAACAAAAATTTAGTGTATTTTCCTGTTGTCACTTCAAAGGAGCCCTTGGCTGATGCTCTAACCATCTTTACGGATGGATCAAAAACTGGAAAGGCGGCCGCTAAGGGCGACCAGGTGTTGCCTTTTATAAAGTGACTCTTCCCTGCCGGCGGGCACGGCGGGGGGGCCGACGGGTGAGGGGCAGCTCTGTTTCCTCTCCCTGGCTGCTGCGGTACTCCCACCCCTAGGGGGCGCCACCCTCCATATCTGTCTGCCACGTGCTCCGCCGCAGCCTCTTCTAACTCTTCACTATCAGCTGGATTGAGCTGCTCTCCCTCCTCCTCTAACATTTCTTCCTCTGAGTCACTCACAAGATTACTATATTCTTGGTCCCGCCCTTCCACATGTAGGGCTGAGAACCGGTTTGCTTTTAAAGAAGGGCGCGGGGGTCTCCTCGAGAGCCCCTCCCTAAAACCCTTCTCCTTTTGTGAGGGCTGCAGCCCCTCTTGCTTTAATTCTTTAGGATCCTTTTGTCTTTTTTCCCTTTTTCTTTTAGGCCTATTTTCCTCCCCCTTACTGTATGCTGACTCTGATAGACTATCCTGATGCCGCGTTAGTACTTTGCATCCTTCCTTGATTAAATCAAACCCTCCCTCCTCGAGGCAAGTGCGCACCATCAAAAAGACAAGCCACAAGGGAAGAAGCAATGCAAGCAACCAATAAATATCTAAATCTACAGTGAACAGCATACCGGGGGATACTTACCGACATCCCCTCTCCGCGTGTTGAGTTCTGGCTCCAATTCGGCCTCTCGCGCGGGTCCCGTCCCAGGTTCGTTCCCGGGTTTCAGCACCAGTTGTAGTGACCGTCTACTCGACCAGCGAGGAAAAACGACCACCACACCAGGAGTCTTCTCAGATCACGCTTTATTGGAGAGCCTTTTAGTTGTAGGAGAGCTTGGGCGCGAGAGAGCGTGCACCCGAAACACAGCCGCTAATATATGAGATTCGGAACGCGGGTCTTTCTATTGTTGGTCGCCTGCCTTTCTCCGTCACCAGGTGTCATGGGATTGGCTGGGAACTCTACCTGGCTCGTGCACGCGCACAGCCCAGGCCACCCACCAAGCACCGTCTGGGGTAGAAACCTCAAAGCTGCAAGGGAGTGGGCGGAGTCTCGCCTCGGCTCCCTACACCCCTAAATCTCACCCTATCCCTAACCCTAACACTAACCCTAACCCTAACCTTCAACCTAACCCTCATTCTAACCCTATCTCTTACCCTAAACCTCACCCTCAGGCTAAACCTAACAATAAACCTAACCCAAACACTAAACCTCAACCTAACCCTAACCTTAACCCTCACCCTCACCATAACAGAAAACCTAAACCTAACCCTAACAATAATTCTAACCCTAATCCTAAACCTCACCCTAACCATAACCCTCACCCTAACCCAAAACCTCACCCTAACACTTACCCTCACCCTAACACTAACCCTAACACTAAACCTCACACTAACGCTAACCATAACCCTAACCCTAAAACTCAACCTAAACCTCACCCTCACCCTAATACTAACCCTAACACTAAACCTCACCCTAACCCTCCCCCTAACCCTAAATCTAAACCTAAACCACACCCTCACCTTCACCCTAACCCTAAACCTAAACCTCACCCTAACCATAACCCTCACCCTAACCATAACTCTCAACATAACACTTCCGCTCACCCTAACACTAACCCTAAACCTAACACTCACCCACACACTAACTCTAACCCTCAACCTCATCCTAACCCTCACCCTAATCCTAACACTAACCCTAACCCTCACCCTCACCCTAGCCCTCACCCTAACCCTAATTCTAACCTTCATGCTCACCCTAACCCTAACCCTCATCCTCACCCTAAACCTCACACTAACCCTAACCCTAATCCTCAATCTAACCCTCACCATAACCATAACCCTCAATCTTACCATAACCCTAAACCAAACGCTAACACTCACCCATATTTTAACCCTCAGCCTCAGCCTAAACCACACTTTTACACTTACCATCATCCTCACCCTAACCCTCCCCCAAACCTAAACTTCATCCTAACCCTCACCCTAACCGTAAACCAAAATATCACCCTAAACTTAAACTTCACCATCAACCTCACCCTCAGCCTAACCCTAAGCCTAAGCCTAAGCCTAACCCTCACACTCACCCTCACCCTAACCCTAATCCTAACCCTAACCCTAAACCTAACCCTTAACCTCAACCTAACCCTCACCCTAACCTTAACCCTAACACTAACCCTAACCCTAAAACATGAACTAACCCTCCCCCTAACCCTAAATCTAAGCCTAAACCTCACCCTCACCCTAACCCTAATCCTAACCCTAACCCTAAACATCACCCTAAACCTAACACTAACCCTCCCTCTCACCCTCACCCTCACTGTAACTCTAACCCTAACACTAACAATAACACTAACTCTAACCATAACGCTCACCCTAACACTAACCCTATCCCTAAACGTCAACCTAAC
Source organism: Dipodomys merriami (assembly GCF_024711535.1). Taxonomy (NCBI): domain Eukaryota; kingdom Metazoa; phylum Chordata; class Mammalia; order Rodentia; family Heteromyidae; genus Dipodomys; species Dipodomys merriami. The sequence continues at coordinate 122,740 of NW_027206341.1, read as the reverse complement.
CCTCACCTTCACCCAAACCCTAATATTAAACCTAACACTAACCCTCACCCTAACCCTCCACCTACCCCTAACTCTAACCCTAAAACTTACCCTCAACCTACCCTAACTCTAACCATAAACCTCACCATAAACCTCACCCTACCCTCACCCTCACCCTCACCCTCAACCTCAACCTCACTGTAACTCTAAACCAAACCTTAAAAATAAGACTCACAATAATCCTAAACCTAACCCTAACCCTAAACATAACGATAACCCAAACCCTGAGCCTCACACTTCCCGCAAACTTAACCCTAACCATACCATAACAATAACAATAACCCTAACCATAATTCTAACCCTAACCCTAACCCTAACCCTTACCTAAAACTCACCCCCAACCTCACCCTCAGCCTAACCCTAACCCTAACCATAACACTAACCCTAACACTCACCGTGACCCAATCCCTAACCATAAACCTAACCCAAATCGAAATACTAAACCTAACCCCAAACTTAAGCCTAACCATTTCCCTAACCCTAACCCTAATCCTCACCCTCATTGTCACCCTAACCCAAACAATAACCCTAACCCTCACCCTAACCCTACGCCTAACCCTAACCCTAGTCTTCACCCTGACCCTAATCCTAACCTTAACCCTCATCCTAACCCACAGCCTAACTTTAAACCTAACCCTCACCCTAACTCTAACCCTCACTCTTAACTTCACCCTTAGCCTAACCCTAAGCCTAATCCTAAACCTCACCCTAACCCACACACTCACCCTCAACCTAACCCTAACCCTAACCCTCACCCTAACCCTAACCCTCACCCTCAACCTCACCCTGAGCCTAACACAACCCTAACCCTAACACTAACCCACACACTCACCCTCACCATAACCCTAATCCTAACCCTAACCCTAACCCTAACCCTAAAACTCACCCTCACCCTAGCCTTCACCCTAACACTAATCCTAAACCTAACCCTCACCCACACCCTCATCCTGACCGTAACTCTAACCCTAACCCTATCAATAACACTAATCCTAACCCGAACCATCACCCTAACTTAACCCTAACCCTCACCCTCATGCTCAGACTAAGCCTAAGACTAAGCCTAACCCTAACCCTCACCCTAACCCTCAACTTTCACTAACCCTAACTCTAACCCTAAACCTCACTCTCACCCTAACACTAATTCTAAACCTAACCCTAAACCTAAACCTCATCCTAACCCTAACCTAAAACTCACCCTCAGCCTCAGCCGAAACCTAAGCCTAACATTAACCCTAACCCTAACCCTCACACTCATCCTCACCCTAAATCTAACTCTACCCCTAAACCTCACCCTCACCCTAACCCTAAACCTAACACTAAACCTCATCCTAACCCTAAAGCTAACCCTCACACTAAACATAACCCTCACCCTCACCCTCACGCTCAGCCTAAACCTAAGGCTAAGCCTAACCCTAACCCTAACACTCACACTCATCCTAACCCTAACCCTAATCCTAATCCTAACCCTAGCCCTATCCCTCATCCTCACCCTAACACTCACAGTAACCCTAACATAAACCTAAAACTAACCCTCACACTCAGCCTCACCCTAACCCTGATTCTAACACTGAACCGCACCCACACGCTAACCCTAATGCTAACCCTAAACATAATCCTAACCCTAACCCCCCCAACTCTCACCCTAACCCTAACACTAACCCTAACCCTAAACCTCAACCTAACCTCACCCTAACCGTAACTCTATCCCTAAATCTCACCCTCACCCTAACCCTCAGTCTAACCCTAACCCAAACACTAAACCTCACCCTAACCCTAACCCCAAAACTCACACTCACCCTCACAGTAATCGTAACCCTAAACCTAACCCTAACAATAACCCTAAAGCTAATCCTAACCCTCACCCTAACCATAACCCTCAGCCAAAACCAAACCCTCAACCTTAAACTTACCTTCACCCTAACACTAACCCTAACACTAACACCAACCCTCACACTAACCCTAACCCTAAACCTAAACCTAAACCTCAACCTAAACCTCACCCTCACCCTAACCCTAACACTAACCCTATTCCTAACCCTTACCCTAGCCCTCCTGCTAAACCTATATCTAAACCTAAACCTCATGCTAACCCTAAGCCCAAGCCTAAGCCTAAGCCTAACCCTAACCCTAAAAGTAACCCTAATCCTCAGCCTCACCCTTACCCTAACCCAAACCCTAACCCTAACCAACACCCTCACCCTCAGCATAACCCTAAGCCTAACAATAAACCTAAACCTAACCATCACCTTAAACCTCACACTAACCCTAACCCTAACCCTTAACCAAACCCTAATCCTCAGCCTCCCCCTCACCCTAACCCAAACACTAAATCTAACCCTCACACTCACACTCAACCTAAACCTAATCCTCAACCTAACCCTATCCCTAAACCTAACCCTCATATTAACCTTCAGCCTAGCCCTCACCCTAACCCTAATCCTAATCCTAAAACTTATGCTAACCCTCAGGTAAACCCTAACCCTAACCCTCACCCTAACCCTAACCCTCAACGTAAGCTTCAACCTAACCCTAACTCTATAGCTAACCTTAACCCTCACCCTCATTGTCACCGTAACTGTAACCCAAAACCTAAGCCTAAAAATAACCCTAACACTCACCCTCACCCTAACGCTAATCATAAATCTAAAACTACCCCTAACCCTTAACGTCAACCTAATCCTCACCCTAACTTTATCGCTAACACTAACCCTAACTCTAACTCACGAAATAACCCTCCCCCAACTCTAAATATAACCATAAACCTGACACTCACCCTAACCCTAATCCTAACCCTAACCCTAAACCTCACCCTAACACTAACCCTAAGCCTCACCCTCACCCTCACCCTCAATTTAACTCTAACTCTAACCCTAACAATAACACTAATCCTAAACCTAAATCTAACCCTAAGCCTAACCCTAACCCTAATCCTAAAACACACCCTCACCCTAACCCTAATCCTAACCATTACCCTAACCCTCACCCTCACCATAACCTTAACCCTCATCCAAACCCTCACTCTAACCCTAATCTTAACCATAATTCTCCTCCTAACCCTCACCCTAAACCTAACACTAACCCTGACCCTAACCCTCAAAATCAGCTTCAACCTAACCCTAACTCAAACCCTAAACCTCACCCTCACCATAAACCTAACCATAACCCTAACCATAAAACTCACCACAACCCTAACCCTAAAGCTCACCCTCCCCCTAGCCCTCACCCTAACAATAATCCCAACCCTAAGCCTCATCCTAAACCTCATCCTATCACTAACCCTAACCCTCATCCTTAGCATCACCCTAAGCCTAACCCAAACTCTCAAACTAACTCTAAACCTCACCCTCACCATAACCCTTACCCTAACCCTTACCTTAACCCTAAATTTAACCCGGACCCTAACGCTCACCCTAAACCTAACCCTAACCCTCACCCTAACCCTAATCCTCACCATCACCCTCAGCCTCAGCCCAAGCCTAAGCCTAATCCTAACCTTAACCCTAACCCTCACACTCATCCTAAGCCTAACCCTAATCCTAATCCAAAACCTAAGCCTAAACCGACACTCAACCTAACCCTAACACTAACCCTAACCCTAACCCTAACCCTTACCTAATCCTCAACCCCAACCTCACCCTCAACCTAACACTAAGCCTAACCCTAACACTAACCCTAACCCTCATCGTAACCCAAACCTTAACCTTAACCATAACCCTAACCGAAACACTAACCCTAACCCCAAACCTAAACCTAACCCTTAGCCTTACCATAACCCTAATCCTCAACCTCAATGTCACCGTAACCCAAACAATAACCCTAACCCTCACCCTAACCCTAAGCCTAACCCTAACCCTAACCCTCACACTCACCCTCACCCGAACCCTAATCCTAAACCTAAACCTATCCCTAAACCTAACCCTCCCATTAACCCTCACCCTAGCCCTCAAACTGACCCGAATCCTTACCCTAAACCTCATCCTAAACCTCACCCTAACCCTAACCTTAACCCTCACACTAACCCTAACCCTGAACCTAAACCTAACCCTAACCCTAAACCGAATCCTCACCCTCACCCTTACTCTCAACTTAACTCTAACCCTAAACATAACAATAACCCTAAACCTAAACCTAAGCCTAAACAACAAACTCACCGTAACTCTAAACCTAACCATAACACTAAAACTCACCCTAATCCTCACCCTCACCTTCACCCTAAGGCAAACCCTAATCCTCACCCAAACCCTCACCCTCAGCCTAACCCTAAGCCTAAACCAAACCCTAACCCTAACCATCACCTTAACCCTAACCCTAACCCAAACCCTAACCCTGAACCAAAACCTAATCCTCAGCTTCACCCTCACCCTAACCCAAACCCTAACCCAAACCCTAACCCTAACCCTCACCCTAACCCTAAACCTAACCCTCACACTCACCCTCACCATAACCATAATATTAAACCTAACCCTATCCCTAAACCTATCCTTCACATTAACCCTCAGCCTAGCCCTCATGCTAACCCTAAACCTTATCCTAACCCTCACCCTAACCCTACCCCTAAACCTCACCCTCACCTTCAGCCTCACTTTAACTCTAACTCGAACCCTAACATTAACACTAATCCTAAACCTAAACCTAACACTAACCCTAACCCTAAACCTAATCCTACCACACACCCTCACCCTAACCCTAATCCTAACCATAGCACTAACCCTCACCCTAAACCTCACACTAACCCTAACACTAATCCTCAATCTAACCCTTACCCTCACCCTAACTCTAACCCTCACCATTACCCTAACACTAACCCTAACCATAACCATAATCATAACCCTCAACCTCAGCCTCACATTCAAAGCAAACATAACCCAAACCATAACACTAACAATAACCCTAACCCTCACCCTAATCCTAATCCTACCCCTACCCCTAAACCTCACCCTAGCCCACACCCTAAACCTAAGCCTAAGCCTAACCCTCACCCTAACTCTCACTCTAACCCTAACCCCAAACATAAACCGAACCCTAACCTTCAACCTCACCCTCAGCCTAACTCTAATCCTAACCTGAACCCTAAACTTAACCCTCACACTCACAGTCACCTTAACCCTAGACCTAATCCTAACCTTAACACTAACCCTCACCCTCACCCTAAACCTCACCCTAACCCTAAGCATAACCCTCAACCTCAGCCTCACATTCACAGCAAACTTAACCCAAACTATAACACTAACAATAACCCTAACCCTCACCCTCAACCTAACCCTAAACCTAAACCTAAACCTAACCCTAACCCTAAACCTAAAGCTGACCCTAACCCTAATCCTAACCCTCACCCTCACCCTCACAGTAACCATAACCCTAACCCTAACCCTTACAATAACCCTAACCCTAACCCTATACATCATCCTAACCATATCCTTCACCCTAACCCTAACCCATACCCTAAAGCTTATCCTCACCTTAACCCTAACCCTCACACTCACCCTAACCCTCACCCTAATCCTAATCCTAACCCTAAGCCTAACCCTCTCCCTAAACTTAACTCTAACACTAACCCTAACCCTAACCCTCACCCTCAGCCTCACTCTAACCCTAACTCTAACCCTAAACCTCCCCCTTCCGCCACCCCAACCCTAACCCTAACCCTAAACATCACCCAAACCCTAACCCTAAACCTCACCCTCACCCTAGCCCTCACCCTAATCCTAATCCTAACACTAAACCTCACTCTAACCTAACCTTAATCTTAATCCTAACCCTAAACCTAACCCTCACCCTCACCCTAACCCTCACCTGAACCCTAACCCTAACACTAACCCTCACCCTCACTCTAATCCTAACCATAACTGTAACCCTAAATCGCACCCTCACCCTAACCCTCACCCTAAACCTAAACCTCCCCCCTACCCTAACCCTAATCCTCACCCTCACCCTAGCACTCACCCTAACCCTAATCCTAACCCTCCCCCTAGCCCTAACCCTAAACCTCACCCTAATGCTAACCCTCACCCTCAACCTCACCCTCAGCCTAACCCTAAGCCTAACCCTAACCCTAACCCTAACCCTAAAACTCACCCTCACCCTAGCCTTCACCCTAACACTAATCCTAAACCTAACCCTCACCCACACCCTCATCCTGACCGTAACTCTAACCCTAACCCTATCAATAACACTAATCCTAACCCGAACCATCACCCTAACTTAACCCTAACCCTCACCCTCATGCTCAGACTAAGCCTAAGACTAAGCCTAACCCTAACCCTCACCCTAACCCTCAACTTTCACTAACCCTAACTCTAACCCTAAACCTCACTCTCACCCTAACACTAATTCTAAACCTAACCCTAAACCTAAACCTCATCCTAACCCTAACCTAAAACTCACCCTCAGCCTCAGCCGAAACCTAAGCCTAACATTAACCCTAACCCTAACCCTCACACTCATCCTCACCCTAAATCTAACTCTACCCCTAAACCTCACCCTCACCCTAACCCTAAACCTAACACTAAACCTCATCCTAACCCTAAAGCTAACCCTCACACTAAACATAACCCTCACCCTCACCCTCACGCTCAGCCTAAACCTAAGGCTAAGCCTAACCCTAACCCTAACACTCACACTCATCCTAACCCTAACCCTAATCCTAATCCTAACCCTAGCCCTATCCCTCATCCTCACCCTAACACTCACAGTAACCCTAACATAAACCTAAAACTAACCCTCACACTCAGCCTCACCCTAACCCTGATTCTAACACTGAACCGCACCCACACGCTAACCCTAATGCTAACCCTAAACATAATCCTAACCCTAACCCCCCCAACTCTCACCCTAACCCTAACACTAACCCTAACCCTAAACCTCAACCTAACCTCACCCTAACCGTAACTCTATCCCTAAATCTCACCCTCACCCTAACCCTCAGTCTAACCCTAACCCAAACACTAAACCTCACCCTAACCCTAACCCCAAAACTCACACTCACCCTCACAGTAATCGTAACCCTAAACCTAACCCTAACAATAACCCTAAAGCTAATCCTAACCCTCACCCTAACCATAACCCTCAGCCAAAACCAAACCCTCAACCTTAAACTTACCTTCACCCTAACACTAACCCTAACACTAACACCAACCCTCACACTAACCCTAACCCTAAACCTAAACCTAAACCTCAACCTAAACCTCACCCTCACCCTAACCCTAACACTAACCCTATTCCTAACCCTTACCCTAGCCCTCCTGCTAAACCTATATCTAAACCTAAACCTCATGCTAACCCTAAGCCCAAGCCTAAGCCTAAGCCTAACCCTAACCCTAAAAGTAACCCTAATCCTCAGCCTCACCCTTACCCTAACCCAAACCCTAACCCTAACCAACACCCTCACCCTCAGCATAACCCTAAGCCTAACAATAAACCTAAACCTAACCATCACCTTAAACCTCACACTAACCCTAACCCTAACCCTTAACCAAACCCTAATCCTCAGCCTCCCCCTCACCCTAACCCAAACACTAAATCTAACCCTCACACTCACACTCAACCTAAACCTAATCCTCAACCTAACCCTATCCCTAAACCTAACCCTCATATTAACCTTCAGCCTAGCCCTCACCCTAACCCTAATCCTAATCCTAAAACTTATGCTAACCCTCAGGTAAACCCTAACCCTAACCCTCACCCTAACCCTAACCCTCAACGTAAGCTTCAACCTAACCCTAACTCTATAGCTAACCTTAACCCTCACCCTCATTGTCACCGTAACTGTAACCCAAAACCTAAGCCTAAAAATAACCCTAACACTCACCCTCACCCTAACGCTAATCATAAATCTAAAACTACCCCTAACCCTTAACGTCAACCTAATCCTCACCCTAACTTTATCGCTAACACTAACCCTAACTCTAACTCACGAAATAACCCTCCCCCAACTCTAAATATAACCATAAACCTGACACTCACCCTAACCCTAATCCTAACCCTAACCCTAAACCTCACCCTAACACTAACCCTAAGCCTCACCCTCACCCTCACCCTCAATTTAACTCTAACTCTAACCCTAACAATAACACTAATCCTAAACCTAAATCTAACCCTAAGCCTAACCCTAACCCTAATCCTAAAACACACCCTCACCCTAACCCTAATCCTAACCATTACCCTAACCCTCACCCTCACCATAACCTTAACCCTCATCCAAACCCTCACTCTAACCCTAATCTTAACCATAATTCTCCTCCTAACCCTCACCCTAAACCTAACACTAACCCTGACCCTAACCCTCAAAATCAGCTTCAACCTAACCCTAACTCAAACCCTAAACCTCACCCTCACCATAAACCTAACCATAACCCTAACCATAAAACTCACCACAACCCTAACCCTAAAGCTCACCCTCCCCCTAGCCCTCACCCTAACAATAATCCCAACCCTAAGCCTCATCCTAAACCTCATCCTATCACTAACCCTAACCCTCATCCTTAGCATCACCCTAAGCCTAACCCAAACTCTCAAACTAACTCTAAACCTCACCCTCACCATAACCCTTACCCTAACCCTTACCTTAACCCTAAATTTAACCCGGACCCTAACGCTCACCCTAAACCTAACCCTAACCCTCACCCTAACCCTAATCCTCACCATCACCCTCAGCCTCAGCCCAAGCCTAAGCCTAATCCTAACCTTAACCCTAACCCTCACACTCATCCTAAGCCTAACCCTAATCCTAATCCAAAACCTAAGCCTAAACCGACACTCAACCTAACCCTAACACTAACCCTAACCCTAACCCTAACCCTTACCTAATCCTCAACCCCAACCTCACCCTCAACCTAACACTAAGCCTAACCCTAACACTAACCCTAACCCTCATCGTAACCCAAACCTTAACCTTAACCATAACCCTAACCGAAACACTAACCCTAACCCCAAACCTAAACCTAACCCTTAGCCTTACCATAACCCTAATCCTCAACCTCAATGTCACCGTAACCCAAACAATAACCCTAACCCTCACCCTAACCCTAAGCCTAACCCTAACCCTAACCCTCACACTCACCCTCACCCGAACCCTAATCCTAAACCTAAACCTATCCCTAAACCTAACCCTCCCATTAACCCTCACCCTAGCCCTCAAACTGACCCGAATCCTTACCCTAAACCTCATCCTAAACCTCACCCTAACCCTAACCTTAACCCTCACACTAACCCTAACCCTGAACCTAAACCTAACCCTAACCCTAAACCGAATCCTCACCCTCACCCTTACTCTCAACTTAACTCTAACCCTAAACATAACAATAACCCTAAACCTAAACCTAAGCCTAAACAACAAACTCACCGTAACTCTAAACCTAACCATAACACTAAAACTCACCCTAATCCTCACCCTCACCTTCACCCTAAGGCAAACCCTAATCCTCACCCAAACCCTCACCCTCAGCCTAACCCTAAGCCTAAACCAAACCCTAACCCTAACCATCACCTTAACCCTAACCCTAACCCAAACCCTAACCCTGAACCAAAACCTAATCCTCAGCTTCACCCTCACCCTAACCCAAACCCTAACCCAAACCCTAACCCTAACCCTCACCCTAACCCTAAACCTAACCCTCACACTCACCCTCACCATAACCATAATATTAAACCTAACCCTATCCCTAAACCTATCCTTCACATTAACCCTCAGCCTAGCCCTCATGCTAACCCTAAACCTTATCCTAACCCTCACCCTAACCCTACCCCTAAACCTCACCCTCACCTTCAGCCTCACTTTAACTCTAACTCGAACCCTAACATTAACACTAATCCTAAACCTAAACCTAACACTAACCCTAACCCTAAACCTAATCCTACCACACACCCTCACCCTAACCCTAATCCTAACCATAGCACTAACCCTCACCCTAAACCTCACACTAACCCTAACACTAATCCTCAATCTAACCCTTACCCTCACCCTAACTCTAACCCTCACCATTACCCTAACACTAACCCTAACCATAACCATAATCATAACCCTCAACCTCAGCCTCACATTCAAAGCAAACATAACCCAAACCATAACACTAACAATAACCCTAACCCTCACCCTAATCCTAATCCTACCCCTACCCCTAAACCTCACCCTAGCCCACACCCTAAACCTAAGCCTAAGCCTAACCCTCACCCTAACTCTCACTCTAACCCTAACCCCAAACATAAACCGAACCCTAACCTTCAACCTCACCCTCAGCCTAACTCTAATCCTAACCTGAACCCTAAACTTAACCCTCACACTCACAGTCACCTTAACCCTAGACCTAATCCTAACCTTAACACTAACCCTCACCCTCACCCTAAACCTCACCCTAACCCTAAGCATAACCCTCAACCTCAGCCTCACATTCACAGCAAACTTAACCCAAACTATAACACTAACAATAACCCTAACCCTCACCCTCAACCTAACCCTAAACCTAAACCTAAACCTAACCCTAACCCTAAACCTAAAGCTGACCCTAACCCTAATCCTAACCCTCACCCTCACCCTCACAGTAACCATAACCCTAACCCTAACCCTTACAATAACCCTAACCCTAACCCTATACATCATCCTAACCATATCCTTCACCCTAACCCTAACCCATACCCTAAAGCTTATCCTCACCTTAACCCTAACCCTCACACTCACCCTAACCCTCACCCTAATCCTAATCCTAACCCTAAGCCTAACCCTCTCCCTAAACTTAACTCTAACACTAACCCTAACCCTAACCCTCACCCTCAGCCTCACTCTAACCCTAACTCTAACCCTAAACCTCCCCCTTCCGCCACCCCAACCCTAACCCTAACCCTAAACATCACCCAAACCCTAACCCTAAACCTCACCCTCACCCTAGCCCTCACCCTAATCCTAATCCTAACACTAAACCTCACTCTAACCTAACCTTAATCTTAATCCTAACCCTAAACCTAACCCTCACCCTCACCCTAACCCTCACCTGAACCCTAACCCTAACACTAACCCTCACCCTCACTCTAATCCTAACCATAACTGTAACCCTAAATCGCACCCTCACCCTAACCCTCACCCTAAACCTAAACCTCCCCCCTACCCTAACCCTAATCCTCACCCTCACCCTAGCACTCACCCTAACCCTAATCCTAACCCTCCCCCTAGCCCTAACCCTAAACCTCACCCTAATGCTAACCCTCACCCTCAACCTCACCCTCAGCCTAACCCTAAGCCTAACCCTAAACCTAACCCTAACACAAATATTCATCCGCACCTTTACCCTAATCCTAACCCTAAACCTTACCTTCCCCCTAATTCTCACCCTAACCCTAACCCTAACACTAAGACTAACCCTAACCCTCAACTAACCTTCACCCTAACACTACCTCTAACGCTAAACTTCACCAACACCCTAAACCTAACTCTAACCCTAACCCAAACCCTAAACCTCAACATAAAACTAACCCTCAACCTCACCCTCAGCCTAAAACTAAACCTGACCCTAACAATAACCCTAACACTAATCCTAACCCTCACCCTAACCATAATGCTCACCCTAACCCAAAACCTCACCCTAACACTTACCCTCACCCTAAAACTAGCCCTAACCCTAACACTAACCCTCACACTAACCCTAACCCTAACCCTAAACTTCACCCTAACCCTAAGCCTATATCTAACCCTAAACCTCACGCTCAGCCTAACCCTAACCCTAACCCTCACCGGCACCCTCAACCTCACTATAACTCTAACCCTAACCCTAACACTAACACTAACCCTAACCCTAACCATCACTTTAACCCTAATCCTCACCCCCACCCTCAGCCTCAGCCTAACCCTAAGTCTAACCGGAACCCTCAGACTAACCTCACCGAAACCCTAACCCTAACACTAACCCTAACCCTAAACCTATCCCTAACCCTAAACCTAACCCTCATTATCAGCATCACCCCCACCCTAACCTAAACTCTAACCCGAACACTCACCCTAACCCTAAGCCCAACCCAAACCTTAACCCTAACCTTCACACTCACTCTAACCTAAACCTAATCCTAAACCTAACACTATTCCTAAAACTAACCCTCACCATAATCCTCACCCTAGCCCTCACCCTAACCCTAATCCTAACCCTAAACCTCAAACTAAACCTAAATATACCCCTAATCCTCAACCTCACCCTAACCCTAACTCTAACCCTAACACTAACACTAAACCTCACCCTAACCCTAACCCTAACCCTCACCCTAACCCTAAACCTCACCCTCACCCTCAGCCTATCGCTAAGCCTAACCCTAAACCTATCCCTAACACACACTCACCCTCAAACTAACACTAATCCGAACCCTAACCATAACCCTTCCCCTAACTCTCACCCTAACCCTAACCTTAACACGAACACTAACCCTAACCCTCAACTTAACCGTCACCCTAACCCTAACTCTAAACCTAAACCTCACCATCATGCTAACCCTAACTCTAACCCTAACCCAAACCCTAAACCTCACCCTAACCCTAACCCTAACACTCATCCTCACCCTCTCCGTAACCATAACCCTAAACCTAACGCTAACAATAACCCTAAACCTATTCCGAACCCTCACCCTAACCATAACCCTCACCCTAACCCAAACCATCACCCTATTACTTACCCTCACCCTAACACTAACCCTCACCCTAACACTAACCCTCACACTAACACAAGCCCTAACCCTAACCCTAAACTTCAACCTAACCCAGACCCTCACCCTAACCCTAAAAATAACCCTAAACATAACCCTCACCCTAACCCCACCCTTAAAGTTATATCTAACCCTCAACCTCACCCTCACACTCACCCTAACCCTAACCCTAAACCCCACCCTAACCCTAACCCTACACCTCACCCTCATGCTCAGCCTAAGCCTAAGCCTAAACTTAACCCTAACCCTAACACTCACCCTAACCCCAACACTAACACAAAACCTAACTCTAAACCTAAACCTCACCCTCAAACTAACCCTAACACTAAACCTAACCCTAAACCTAAGCCTCATCCTAAACCTCACCCTCACCCTCACCCTCACCGTAACTGTAACCCTAACCCTAAACCTAACAATAACACTAACACCAACCCTAAACCTCATACTAACCATAACCTTCACCCTAATTCTAACCCTCACCCTAACACTTACCCTCATCCTAACACTAACCCTAACCCTAACACTAACCCTCACACTAAACCTAACCCTCACAATAACCCAAAACCTCACCCTAACCCTAAACCTCAACCTGAACCTAGCCCTCAACCAAACCCTAACCCTCATCCTCACCCTAAAACTCACAATAACCATAACACTAATCCTCAATCTAACCCTCAACCTCACCCTAACCCTAACCCTCACGGTTACCCTAACCCGAATGCTCAGCCTAACCCTCACCTTTACACTTACTGTGACCCTCAACCTCACCCTCACCCTTAATCTAATCCTCATCCTATCCCTCACCCTAATGGTAACCTCAACCATCACCCTAATCCTAACCCTCACCCTCACCCTCAGCCTCAACCTAACCCTAAGCCTAAGCCTAACCCTAACCCTAACCCTCACCCTCACCCTAGCCCTCACGCTAACCCTAATCCTAAACCTAACCCTCATCCTAACCCTTAACCTAACCATAACCCTAACCATCTTTCTAAACCGAATCCTCATCAACACCCATACCCTCAGCCTAACCCTAAGCCTAAGCCGAACCCTAACCCTAACCCTCACACTCACCCTCACTGTAAAACTTATCCTAAAACAAACACTAATCCTAGCATTATACCTCAACCTAACCCTCACCATAACCCTAAACCTAACACTAACGCTAACCCTAACCCTCACCCTAAATCTCCCCCTAACAGTATCTCTAACCCTAAACCACACCCTCACCCTAACCATAACCCTAAACCTAAACCTCACCCTAACCCTGATCCTAAACCTCACCATCACCCTCACCCTCACTGTAACTCTAACCCTATCCCTAATACTAACCCTCACCCTCACCCTAAACCTAACCCTAACCCTAAATCTCAGCCTCACCATAATGCTAACCCTGAACCTAACCCTAAACCTCACCCTAATGCTAACCCTAATCCTCACCCTCACTCTAACCCTCATCCTAACCCTAATGCTAACCCTAAACCTCACCCTCACCCTCATGCTCGGCCTAAGCCTAAGCCTAAGCCAAAGATTAACCCTGACCCTGACCCTCACCCTAACCCTAACCGTAACACTAACCCAAACCCTAACCCTCACACTAACACTCAACCTAACACTAACTCTAAACCTAAACCACACCCTCACCCTAACCCTAACCCTCAACCTCACCCTCACCCCTTGACTAATATTAAACCTAATCCTAACCCTAACCCTAACCCTAAAAATAAGAGTAACCCTCACCCTAACCCTCACCCTAACCCTAACCCTAACACTCACCCTCACCATAGTCCATAACCGAACCCTAAGCCTAAGCCTAACCCTCACCCTAACCCTCACTCTAATCCTAAACCCAACACTCACTTTAACCATAAGCCTCACCCTCACCCTAACTCTAATCCTAACCCTAACCCTAACTCTAACCCTCCCCTTAACTCTCACCCTAACCCTAACCTTAAAAGGAACACTAACCCTAACCCTCAACCTAACCCTCACCTTAATCCTAACTCTAACCTAAACCTCACCCTGACCCTAAACCCAACTCTAACATTAACCCAAACCCTAAACCTCACTCTAACCCTAACCCTAACCCTCATCCTCACCTTCACTGTAACCGCAACCCTAAACCTAACAATAAGAATAACCTTAACCCTATTCCTAACCCTCACCCTAACACTTACCCTCACCCTACCACTAACCTTAAACCTCACCCTAACCCTCTCCCTAACCCTATATGTAACCCTCAACCTCACACTCACCCTAAACCTAACCTTAAACCCCACATTAACCCTAACCATAATCATCACCCTTATGCTTGGCCTAAGCCTAAGCCTAAGCCTAAGCCTAACACTAATCCTAAACATCGCCCTCACCCTAACCCTAATTCTAACCCTAACCCTAAACCTAAACCTCATCCTAACCCTAACCCTCACCCTCACCCTCACCGTAACCGTAACCGTAACCCTAACCCTAACAATAACCCTAACCCTAACCCTAACCCTCATCCTAAGCATAAACTTCACCGTAACCCTAACCCTCACCCTAACCCTATCCCTCATCCTAACATTTACCCTCACCCTAACACTAACACTCACGCTAACACTAACGCTCACACTAACCCTAACCATCACCCTAACCCTAAACCTCACCATAACCCTAGCCCTCAACCTCAACCTAGCCCTCAACCTAACCCTAACCCTCATCCTCACCCTAAAACTCACACTAACCCTAACAGTAATCCTCAATCTAACGCTCACCCTCACCCTAACCCTAACTCTCACCCTTACCGTTAACCTCACCCTAAGCCTAACACTCCCCTTTACTCTTACCATCACCCTCACACTAACCCTCAGCCTAAAACTAATCCTCATCCTAACCCTCACCCTAACGGTAACCCCAACCATCACCCTAACCCTAAACCTCACACTCACCCTCAGCCTCAGCCTAAACCTAAGCCTAAGCCTTGGCCTAACCCTAACCCTCACCCTCACCCTAACCCTAAACCTCATCCTAACACTTAACCTAACCATAAACCTAACCATCTTTCTAAACCTAATCCTCATCCCCACCCATATCCTCAGCCTATCCCTAACCCTAAGCTGAACCCTAAACTTAACCCTCACACTCACCCTCACTGTAAACCTAATCCTAAACCTAACCCTAACCCTAAAATTAAACCTCAGTCTAACACTCACCCTAACCCTAACCCTAACCCTAACCCTAATGCTCACCCTGAACCTCCCCCTAACCCTAACTCTAACCCTAATCGTCACCCTCACCCTAACCCTAACCCCAACCCTAAACCTCAACCTAAACCTAATCCTTACCCTCAACCTCAGCCTCACTGTAACTCTAACCCTAACCCTAATCCTAACCTCACCCTCACCCTAACCCTAACCCTAACACTCACCCTTACCGAACATTCACCCTCACCGTAACACTAACCCTAACCCTAACCCTAAACCTCAACATAACCCTAAAAATAACCCTCAACCTCACCCTAGCACTCACCCTAAACCTAATTGTAAACTTAAACCTCATCCAAAACCTCGCCCTAACCCTAACCCTAACCCTCAACCTAACCCTAAACCTAATTCTAACCCTCAACCTAACCCTAACCCTGACCCCAACGTAACCCTAAACCTAACTCTCACCCTAAACCTAAACCTCATCCTAACCCTAACCCTCACCCTCACCCTAACCCTAACACTAATCCTAACCTTAAACCTCACCCTATACCTCACCCTAACCCTAACTCTAACCCGAAACCTGACCCTCACCCTAAACCTCACCCTAACCCTAAAACTCACCCACACCCTAGCCTTCACCCTAACCCTAATCCGAACCTTAACCCTCATCCTAACCCTAAACCTAACCCTCAACCTAACCCTAAACCTCACCCCTAACCTTACCCTTAGTCTAACCCTAAGCCTAACCCTAAACCTAACCCTAACCCACACACTCACCCTCAACCTAACCCTAACCCTAACCCTCACCCTAACCCTAACCCTCATCCTCAACCTCACCCTTAGCTAACCCAAAGCCTAACCCTAAACCTAAACCTAACACACATACTCACCCTCACCCTAACGCTAATCCTAACCCGAACCCTAACCCTCACCCTCACCCTAGCCTTCACCCTAACCATAATCCTAAATCAACCTCAAACTCTAACCATAACCCTAACCCTAAACCTCACCCTAAACCTAACCCTTACCCTCAAACTCACTGTAAGGGTAACCCTAATCCTAACCCTAACAATAACCGTAACCCTAACTCTTACCATCACCCTAACCATAACAATCACCCTAAACCTAACCCTCATCCTAACCCTTGCCCTCAACCTTATCTAAACCCTAAGCCTCAGCCTAATCCTGACCTTTCTGCTTACCATCACCCACACCCTAACCCTCACCCTAATACTAACCCTAATCCTTACCCTCACCCTAACCATAACCCTAACCATCACTCTAACCCTATTCTTCACCCTCAACCTCACCCTCAGACTAACCCTACGCCTAAGCCTAAACCTAACCCTAACCCTCAACCTCACCCTAGCCCTCACCCTAACCATAATCCTAACCCTAACCCTCACCCTAACCCTAACCCTAACCTTACCCATAAACCCCACCCTAACCCTAAACCTAACCCTCACCCGCACCCTCACCCTCACCATAACTCTAACCCTAACCCTATCAATAACACTAAACCTAACCCGAACCATCACCCTAAACCTAACCCTAACCCTCACCCTCATGCTCGGACTAAGCCTAAGCCTAAGCCTAACCCTAAACCTAACTCTCAACCTAACCCTATTCCAAACCCTAACCCTAATTCTAAACCTAAATCTCACTCTCACCCTAACACTAATTCTAACCCTAACCCTAAACCTAAACTTCATCCTAAACTTAACCCTAAGACTCACCCTCAACCTCAACCTAAACCTATGCTTAACATTAACCCTAATCCTAACCCTCACACTCACCCTCACCCTAAACCTAACTCTACCCCTAAACCTCACCATCACCCTAACCCTAAATCTAACACTAAACCTCACCCTAACCCTAACCCTAAGCTCACCCTAAACCTAACCCTCACCCTCACCCTCAGCCTAAACCTAAGGATAACCCTAACCCTAAACCTAACCCTCACACTCACCCTAACCCTAAACCTAATGTTAACCCTAACCCTAGCCCTAAACCTCACCCTCACCCCAAACCTCACCCTAACCCTAAAACTAACCCTGAAACTAACCCTCACACTCAGCCTCAACCTAACCCTAATTCTAACACTAAACCTCACCCAAACTATAACCCTAACGCTAACCCTCTTCCTGACCCTAACACTAACACTAAACCTAAATCTAACCCTAAACCTCACCCTCAACCTAACCCTCACTCTAACTCTAACCCAAACACTAAACCTCACCCTAACCCTAAACCTCACCCTCACCCTCACCCTAACCGAAACGGTCATCCTCACACTAAGCCTCACCCTAACCCTAACCCTAATCCTCAATCTAACCCTCACCATAACCCTTACCATAACCCTAAACTTAACCCTAACCCACACACTTATCTTAAACCTCACCCTCAGCCTAAACCTCACTTTTACCCTTACCATCATCCTCACCCTTACCCTCCCCCTAACCCTAAACCTCATCCTAACCCTAACCCTAGCCGTAAACCTAAACATCACCCTATCCCTAACCCTCACCTTCAACCTCAAGCTCAGCCTAACCAATAAGCCTAAGCCTAACCCTTACCCTAAACCTCACCCTCTCCCTAGCCTTCACCCTAACCCTAATCCTAACCCTAACCCTCATCCTAACCCTCACCCTAACCCTAAACATAACCATCACCCTAACCATAATCCTCAAGCCCACACTCACCCTCAGCCTAACCCTAAGCCGAGGTCTAACCCTAACCCTAACACTCACACTCACGCTCAACCTAACCCTAATCCTAAACCTAACTCTACCTCTAACCCTTAACCTCAACCTAACCCTCACCCTAACCTTAACCCTAACACAAACCCTAACCCTAACCCACGAAATAACCCTCCCCCTAACCTTAAATCTAAACATAACCTCACCCTCACCCTAACCCAGTCCTACCCCTAACACTAAACCTCACCCTAACCCTAACCATAACCCTCACACTCACCCTCACTTTAACCCTAACTCTAAACCTAACAATAACACTAATCCTAACCCTTAACCTAAACCTAACCCTAACCATAACACTAATCCTAACACACACCCTCACCCTAACCCTAATCCTAACCATGACCCTAACCCTCACCCTCACCATAACCTTTACCCTCATCCAAACCGTCACCCTAACCCTAAACCTAACCCTGAACCTCACCGTAACACTAACCCTAACCCTCACCCTCAACCTAGATCTCACCCTAACCTTAATCCTAACCCTAATTCTCCTCTTAACCCTCAGCCTAAACCTAACACTAATTCACACCCTAACCCTACACCTAACCCTAACCCTCAACCTAACCCTAACCCTCAAACTCAAGGTAACCCTAACTCTAACGCTCATCCAATCCCTAAACTTAACACTAACCCTAACTCTCACCCTAACCCTAATCCTAACCCTCACCCTTACCCTGAACCTCACCCTCAGCCTAACCCTAAGCCTAAACCTAACCCTAACCCCAACCCAAACAATCACCCTAACCCTTATCCTAATCCTAATCCTAACCCTAAGCCTAACCCTCACCCTCACACTAACCCTCATCCTAAACCTAACTCTAACACGAACCCTAACCCTAACCCTCACAATCAGCCTCAACCTAACCCTAACTCTAACCCTAAAGCTAACCCTCACCCTAAACCTAACCATAACGCTAACCCTAAACCTCACCACAACCCTAACCCTAAACCTCACCCTCAACCTAGCCCTCACCCTAACCCTAATTCTAACCCTAAACCTCATCCTAACCCTCAACCTAACACTAACCCTAACCCTCACCCTCACCATCACCCTAACCCTAAACCTAAACCTAATGCTCAACCTAACCCTCACCCTCAACCTCACCGTAACCCTTACCTTAACCCTCACCCTAACCCTAAATTTAACCCGAACCCTAACTGTCACATAAAACCTAAACTTAACCCTCACCCTAACCCTAACCCTCAAACTCACCTTCACCCTCAGCCTAAGCCTAAGTCTAATCCTAACCCTAACTCTAACCCTCACACTCACCCTAAGCCTAACCCTAATCCTAATCCTAACCCTAAGCCTAACCCTCACCCTCACTCTAACCCTCACCTTAACCCTAACCCTAACCCTAACCCTAACCCTAACCCTCACCCTCAGCCTCACCCTAACCTTAACTCTAACCCTAAACCTCCCCCTCCCCCTAACCCTAATCCTTACCCTCAACCTAAGCCTAACCCTCACCCTCAACCTCAACCTCAGCCTAACCCTAAACCTAACCCTAAACCTAACGCTAACACACACACTCACCCTCACACTAACACTAATCCTAAACCTTTCCCTAACCCTAACCCTCCCTCAAATTTTCACCCTAACCCTAACCCTAACACTAATCCCAACCCTAACCCTCAACCTAACCCTCACCATCAGCGTAACCCTAAGCCTAAACCTAACCCTAACGCCCTTACCCTAATCCTTATCCTAACCCTAACGCTAAGCCTCACACTCAGCCTCATTTTAACCCTAACTCTAACCCTAATCCTAACCCTAACTCTCCTCCTAACCCTCCCCATAACCCTAACCCTAAACCTCACCATAACCCTAACACTCACCCTCATGCTCAGCCTAAACCTAAACCTAAACCTAACCCTAAACCTCACACTCACCCTAATCCTCACCCTAAATATCACCCTCACCCTAACCCTGACCCTCACCCTCACCCACATCCTAAACCTAAGCCTAACCCTTACCCTAATCCTCACACTCACCCTAACCCTAACCCTAATCCTACTCCTAACCCTAACCCAAACCCTCACCCTCAACCTAACCCTCATCTTAAGAATAACCTTAACATTAATCCTAACCCTCAACCTCACCCTCAGCCTCAACCTAAACCTAACTCAAACACTGAACCTAACCCTGAACCTAACCCTAACCCTAACACTATCCCTAAACCTCATCCTAACCCTAACGCTAACCCTCACCCTCACCCTCACCCTAACACTAACCCTAAACCTAACACTCACGCTAACTCTAAAACTAACCCTCACAATAACACTAACCATCACCCTAACCCTAAACCCCACCGTAACACTAACCCTAAACCTCACCCTCACTCTAGCCCTCACCCTAACCCTTACCCTCATCCTCAACCTAAACCTCACACTAACCCTAACACTAATCCTCAATCTAACCCTCACCCTCACCCTGATCCTAATGTTAAACCTCACCCTAACCCTAACTCTCACCCATACCTTAACCCTCACCCTCACCCTAAACCTCACCTTTACCCTTACGGTCAACACCACCCTAACCCTAACCCTAAACCTAACCCTCACCCTATCCATAACTGTACCCCTAAACCACACCCTCACTCTAACCCTAACTCTAACCCTAACCCTAACACTAACCCTCACCCTAACCCTAACACTAAACATCACCCTAAACCTAATCCTCACCCCCACCCTCACACTCAGCCTAAAATTATGCCTAAGCCTAAGCCTAACCCTAACCCTAATCCACACCCTCACACTCACCCTCACCATAACTCTAACACTAACCCTAACAATAACACTAATCCTAACCCTAAACCTAACCCAAACAATAACCATAACCCTAATGCTAACACTCCGCCTCACCCTAACCCTAATCCTAAACCTCTCCGTAACTCTCCCTCTAATCCTATATCTAACCCTCAACCTCATCCTCAACCAAACCCTAAACCTAACCGTAACCATAAACCCCACACTATGCCTAACCCTAAACCTCACCCGCAACCTCACTCACACGGTAAATCAAACCCTAACACTAACAATAACACTAACCCTAACCATCACCCTAACCCTAATCCTCACACCAACCCTCACCCTCAGCCTAACCCTAAGCCTAAGCCTAACCCTCACCCTAACCCTCACACTCAGCCTCACCCTAACCCTAATCCTAAACCTAATCCTATCCCTAAACCTCAAACTAAACCTCACCCTCAACCTAACCCTAACCCTTAACTTCACCCTCAGGCGAACCCTAACCTTAACTCTAACCCTAAACCTCAACCTCACCCTAACCCCAACCCTAACCCTAACCCTAAACCTCACCCTAACCCTAACCCTAAACTTCACCCTCTCCCTAGCCCAAACCCTAACCCTAATCCTAACACTAATCCTCATCCTAACCCTCCCCCTAACCCTAAACCTCACCCTCACCCTAACCCTCAACTTAAGCCTAACCCTAACATTAATCCTAACCCTAACCCTCATGCTCAGCCTCACCCTAAAACTGTCTCTAACCCTAAACCTCAACCTGACACTACCCCTAAACCTAACCCTATCCCTATAATTCATCCTAAACCTAAACCTCACCCTAACCCTAACCTTAAACCTCACCCTCACCCAAGCCCTCACCCTAACACTAATCCTAACCCTACCCCTCATCCTAACCTTCATCAAAACACTAACCCTAACCCTCAGCCTCACCCTCACCCTAACGCTAATCCGAACCCTAACCCTCAACCTAAACCTAACCCTGACCCTCACCATAACTCTTACCCTAACCCTCAAATAACCCGAAATAAAACTCTCACCCTAAACCTAACCCTAACCCTCACCCTAACCCTCACCCTAAACCTCATGCTCACCCGAGCCCTCACCCTAAACCTAATCCTAACACTAACCCTCATCCTAACCCTCCCCCTAACCCTTACCATTACCCTCACCCTAACCCTAACCCTCACCCTCAACCTCACCCTCAACCTAACCCTAACCCTAACCCTAAACCTAAACCTAACACACACCCTCACCCTCACCCTAACCCTAATCCTAACCCTAACCCTAATCCTAACCCTAACCCTCCCCCTAACTCTTAACCTAAGCCTAAACCTAACCCTAACAATAACCCTAACCCTAATCCTAACCCTCACCCTAACCAAAACCCTCACCCTAACCCAAACTCTCACCCTAACACTTACCCTCACCCTAACACTAACCCTAACCCTAACAATAACCCTAACCCTAACCTCACCAGAACCCTAAACCTAACCCTAACCCTCAACCTAACCCTAAACCTCATGCTCAAGGTAACCCTAAACCTAAACCTCACTCTAATCCTAAGATTAACCTGAACCATAAATCTCACCCTAACCCTAAACCTGACACTAACCCTAACCCTCACACTCACCCTAACCCTTACCGTAATCCTAATCCTATCCCTAACCCTAACCCTCACCCTCAGCCTCACCTTACCCTAATTCAAACCCTAAACCTCACCCTCTCCCTAACCTATGCCTAACCCTAAACCTCACCTTAACCCTTACCCTAATCCTAATCCTAACCCTAACCCTAACACTCACCCTCATCCACACTGTAACCTTAAGCATAACCCTAACCCTAACCCTAACCCTCAAGCTCACCCTAACCCTTACCCTAATCCTAATCCTAGCCCTAACCCTAACCCTCACCCTCAGCCTCACCTTAACCCTACCTCTAACACTAAACCTCATGCTCACCCTAACCCTAAACCTATACCTCACCCTAATCCTAACCTCAGCCTCACCCACACCCTCAGCCTAAACCTAACCCTAACCCTCACACTCACCCTAACCCTAACCGTAATCCTAATCCTAACCCTAACCCTAACCCTCACCCTCACCCTAACCCTCACCCTAACCCTATCCCTAACACTAACACTAACCCTAACCCTAACCCTCACCCTCGTCCTCATCCGAACTCTAACTCTAACCCTAAACCTCACCCTCACCCTCACCCTAACCCTAACCATATCCCTAACCCTCACCCTAACCCTAACCCTAAACCTCACCCTCACCCTAGCCCTTACCATAAACCTAATCCTAAACCTAACCCTCATACTAAGTCTCCCTCTAACTCTATCCCTCCCCCTCAACCTCCCACTCTGCCTAACCCTAAGCCTAACCCTAAACCTAACCCTAACACACAAAATCAGCCTCACCCTAACGCTAATCCTCACCCCCACCCTCACCTTCAGTCTAACCATAACAATAACCCTAAACCGCACCCTAACCCTAAACTTCACCCTCACCCTCAACCTAACCATAACTCTAAGCCTAACCCTAACAATAACACAAACCCTAACCCTAACAATAACCCTAACCATAACTCTCTCACTCAGCCTCAGCCTCACCGCAAACTTATCCCTAACCATAACACTAGAAATAAACATAACACTAAGCCTAACCCTAAGGCTAACACTAATCCTCAGCCCCACCCTCACCCTCAGCCTAACCCTAAGCCTAAACCTAACCCTAACCCTCACCCTCAGCTTCACCTTAACCCTACCTCTAACAGTAAACCTCATGCTCACCCTAACCCTAAACCTAAACCTCACCCTAACCCTAACCTCAACCTCACCCTCACCCTCAGCCTAACCCTAAATCTAACCATAACCCTCACACTCACCCTAACCCTAACCGTAATCCTAATCCTAAACCTAACCTTAAACCTCACCCTCACCCTAAACCTCATCCTAACCCTAATTGTAAGCCTTACCCTCACCCGAACCCTATCCCTCACCCTCACCTTAATCCTTACCCTAACCCTCACCCTAACCCTAAACATAACCCGAAATGTAACTCTCAACCTAAAACTAACCCAAACCTAAAACCTCACCCTAAACCTAACGCTAAACCTCACCCTCAACCTAGCCCTCACCCTAACCTTAATCCTAACCTTAACCCTCATCGTAACCCTATTGCTAACCCTTAAGCCAACCCTCACCCTAAACCTAACCCTCAACCTCAACCTCACCCTCAGCCTAACCCTAAGCATAACGCTAAACCTAACCCTAACACACACAATCACCCTCACACTAATCCAAATCCTAACCCTAAACCTCACCCTCACCCTCACCCTCAGTGTAACCAAAAGCCTGACCCTAACACTAACCCTAACCCTCACACTCACCCTAACCCTTACCCTAATCCTAATCCTACCCCTAACCCTAACCCTCACCCTCAGCCTCTCCTTAAACCTAACTCTAATCCTAAAACTCTCCCTAACTTTCACCCTATCATTAACCCTAACCCTAAACCTAACCCTAAACCTCACCCTTATCTTAACCCTCACCCTCAGCCTAAAAGTCAACTTTACCCTTACCATCATCCTCACCCTAACCCACACCCTAACCCTAACCTCATCCTAACCCTCACCCTAACCTTAAAATTAACCATCATGCTAACACTAACCCTCACACTCAACCTCATGCTCAGCCTAACCCTAAGCCTAAGCCTAAGACTTACCCTAAACCTCACCCTCTCCCCAGACCTCACCCTAACCCTAATCCTAACCATCACCCTAACCCTAATCCTCAACCCCACACTCACGCTCAGCCTAACCCTAAACCTAAGCCTAACCGTAAACCGAACCCTCACAGTCACCCTCACCCTAACCTTAATTCTAACCCTAACCCTAACCCTAACCTTAAAACTCAACCTAACTATCACCCTAAACTTAAACCTAACACTAACCCTAACCCTAACCCTCGAACTAACCCTCCCCCTAACCCTAAATCTAAACCTAAACTTCACTCTCACCCTAACCCTAATCCTAACCCTAAACCTCACCCTAAAACTAACCCTAACCCTCACCCTCACCCTCACTGTAACTCTAAACCTAACCCTAACAATAACACTAATCGTAACACTAACCCTAACCCTAACCCTAAGCCTAACCCTAATCCTAAAACTCACCCTCACCTAACCCTAATTCTAAACCTAACCCTCAACTTAACCCTAACCCTCACATCACTGTAACCCTAAATCTCATCCAAACCCTCACCCTAACCCTAACCCTAACCCTAAACCTCAACCTAACACAAACCCTATCCCTCAGCCACAACCTAACCCTCACCCTAACTCTAATCCGAACCCTAATCCTCATCTTAACCCTCACCCTCACCCTAACCCTTACCCTAACCCTAATACTAACCCAAACCCTAATGGTCAACTTAAACCTAACCCTCACGCTCACAATAACCATAACAATAACCCTCACATTATCCCTAACCTTCAACCTCACCCTCACCCTCAGCCTAAACCTAGCCTAAACCTAACCCTAACCCTAACCCACACACTCACCCTAACCCTTACCCTAACACTATAATAACCCTAAGCCAAACCCTCACACTCACCCTAACCCTCACTCTAACCCTAAATCTAAAACTAACCCTAACCCTAACCCTAGCCATAAGCTTCACCCTAACCCTAACTCTAACCCTAAACTTCACCCTCACCCTAACCCTAACCCTGACCCTAAACCTAAACATCACCCTAACCCTAACCCTAAACCTCACCCTCACACTAGCCCTCCCCCTTACCCTAATCCTAACCCTCATCGTAACCCTCACACTAACACTAAGCCTAACCCTCACACTCACCCTCACCCTAACCCTAATCCTAACCCTAACGTAAACCTAACCCTCACACTCACCGTAACCCTTATCCTAACCCTAAACTTAACCCAAACCAAAACCCTCACCCTCACCCTAACCCTAACCCTCACCGTAAACCTAACCTTAAACCTCACCCTCACCCTAGCCCTCACCCTAACCCTATTCCTAAACCTAACCCTCATCCTAACACTCCCTCTAACCCTTACACTAACCATTATCCTAACCCTAACTGTCACCCTCAACCTCACCCTCAGCCTAACACTAAGCCTACCCCTAAACCTAACCCTAACACACATGCTCACCTTTACCCTAACCCTAATCCTAACCCTAACCTTCACCCTCACCCTCACCATCAGTGTAACCCTAAGCCTAACCCTAACCCTAACCCTAACCCTCATGCTCACACTAACACTTACCCTAATCCTAATCCTAACCCTAACCCTAAAACTCACCCTCAGCTTCACTTTAATCCTAACTCTAACCTTAACCCTAAACCTCACCCTAAAACTAAACCTAAACCTCACCCTCACACTAGAACTCAACCTAAACCTAATCCTAACCCAACCATCATCCTAACGCTCCTCATAACCCTAACCCTAACCCTCACCCTAAACCTAACCCTCACCGTCACAATCAGCCTAACCCTAAGCCTAACCCTAACCCTAACCCTAACTTTCACAGTCACCTTAAACCTAACCCTAAGCCTAAGCGTAACCCTCACCCTAACCCTAACCCTAAACCTAAGCCTAACACTAACCCTAACACTAACGATAACCCTAACCCTCAACTTCAGCCTCACCTTAACCCTAACTCTAACCCTAAACCTCACCCTCAAACTAACCCTAACCCTAACCCTAAACCTCACCCTAACCCTAACACTAAACCTCACCCTCACCCTAGCCCTTACCCTAACCCTAATCCCAACCCTAACCCTCATTCTAATCCTCACCCTAAACCTAACCCTCACCCTCAACCTATCCCTCAGCCTAACGCTAAGCCTAAACCTAAACCTAACCCTAACACACACAATCACACTCACCCTAACCCTAATCCTATCCCTAAGACTAACTCCAATCCTAATCCTCTCCCTATCTCTCACCTAAACCTAACCCTAACACTAACGCTAACCCTAACCCTCAACCTAACCCTCACCCAAACCATAACCCTAACACTAAACCTCACCCTCACTCTAACCCTAACTCTAACCCTAACCCAAACCCTGAACCTCACCCTAACCCTAACCCTAACAATCACCCTCACCCTCACCACAACCATAACCCTAAACCTAACAATAATAATAACCCTAACACAAATCCTAACCCTCACCCTAACCATAACCCTCACCCTAAGACTAACCCTAACCCTAACACTAACCGTCACACTTGCCCTAAACCTAACCCTAACCCTAAACCTCAACTTAACCCTCACACTCCACCTAACACTAACACAAACCCTAACCCTAACCCTCACCCTAACCCTCATCCTAACCCTATATCTAAACCTAAACCTCACCCTCACCCTAACCCTAACCCTAACCCTAACTCTAAACCCCACCCTAAACCTAACCCTCAACCGCACCCTCACTCTCACCTTAACCCTAACCCTAACCCTAACAATAACTCTAACCCTAATCCTAAACCTCACCCTAACCATAACCCTCACCCTAACCCATAACCTCACCCTAACACTTACCCTCACCGTTAGAGTAACCCTAACGCTAACACTAACCCTCATACTAAGCCTAACCCTAATCCTAACCCTAAATCTCAACCTAACCCTCACCCTCAACCTAACCCTAACCCTAACCTTAACCCTAACCCTCACCCTAATCCTCACCTTAACCCTCACCCTAACCCTATATCTAACCCTAAACCTCACCCTCACCATAAACCTAACCCTAAACCCCACCCTAACCCTAACCCTCAACCGCATCCTCACCCTCACCGTAACTATAACACTAACCCTAACAATAACACTAACCCTAACCCGAAACATCACCCTAACCCTAATCCTCACTCCCACCCTCACCCTGAGCCTAACCTTAAGCCTAAGCCTAACCCTCACACTAACCCTCACACTCACCCTAACCCTAACCCTAATCCTAAACCTAACCCTATCCCAAAACCTCAACCTAATCCTCACCCTCAACCTAACTCTAACACTAACCCTAAACCTGAACCTCATCCTAATCCACCTCGTATCCCTAATTCTAACCCTAAACCTCACCCTCACCCAACCCTAACTCTAACTCTAAACCCCACCCTAAACCTAAGCTTCACCCTCACACTCAACCTCACTGTAACTCTAACCCTAACACTAACAATAACCCTAACCCGAACCCTAACCTTCACCCTAACCATAACCCGAACCCTAACCCTAAACCTAATCCTCAATGTAACCCTCACCCTTACCCTAAACCTAACCCTACCCTAACCCTAATACTAACCCTAACCATCACCCTTATCTTAATCCTCACCCTCAGCCTGAACCTCCCCTTTACCCTTACCATCATCCTAACCCTAACCCAAACCCTAACCCTAACCTCATCCTAACCCTCAACCTAACGGTAATCCTAACCATCATGCTAACCCTAACCCACAAACTCAACCTCATGCTCAGCCTAACCCTAAGCCTAAGCCTAAGTCTTACCCTAAACCTCACCCTCTCCCCAGCCCTCACCCTAACCCTAATCCTAACCATCACCCTAACCCTAATCCTCAACTCCACCCTCAACCTCAGACTAACCCAAAGCCTAGACCTAAGCCTAACCCTAACACTACCCCTCACCATATCCCTAACCCTAACCCTAACCCTAATACTAACCCTAAGCCTAAACACAACCCTACACCTAAACCTAAACCTAACCATAATCCTCAGCCTCAACCTCAGCCTAACCCAAACCCTAACCCTAACCCTCACCCTAACTCTAAGCCTAACCATAACCCTAACCCTGACACTCACCCTTACCCTAACCCTAATCGTAAACCTAACCCTTTCCCTAACACTAACCCTCACCCTAAACCTCACCCTAGCACTCATCCTAACGCTAATCCTAACCCTAAACCTCATCATAACCCTCACCCTAACCCTAACCCTAACGCTCACCCAATCCCGAACCCTAACCCTCACCCTCATGCTGGGCCTAAGCCTAAGCCTAACCCTAATCCCAACCCTCACCCTAACCCTAACCCTAACCCTTACCGTAACCCTCACTCTCAGACTAACCCTCACCTTTACTCTAACCGTCACCCCCACCCTAACCCGCACCCTAACCCCAACCCTCACCCTAACCCTCACCCTAACCCTAACTCTACCCCTAAACCTCAACCTCACCCTAACCCTAACACTAAACCTCATCCTAACCCTAACCCTCACCCTCACCCTGACCATAACCGTAACCCTAACCCTAACACTAACAATAATCCTAAACCGAACCCTAACCCCCACCCTAACCATAACCCTCACATTAACCCTAAACCTAATCCTCAATATAAACCACACCCTAAACCTAAACCTAAACCTACCCTAACCCTAAACCTAACCCTAACCCTCACCCTTATCTTAACACTCACCCTCAGCCTAAAAGTCACCTTTACCCTTACCATCATCCTCACCCTAACCCACACCCTAACCCTAAACTCATCCTAACACTCACCCTAACCATAAACTTAACCATCATGCTAACACTAACACTCACACTCAACCTCATGCTCAGCCTAACCCTTAGCCTAAGCCTAAGACTTACCCTAAACCTCACCCTCTCCCCAGCCTTCACCCTAACCCTAATCCTAACCATCACCC
Organism: Dipodomys merriami; assembly: GCF_024711535.1. NCBI lineage: Eukaryota > Metazoa > Chordata > Mammalia > Rodentia > Heteromyidae > Dipodomys > Dipodomys merriami. The sequence continues at coordinate 92,636 of NW_027206341.1, read as the reverse complement.
TAACCCTAATCCTCAAACCCACCCTCACCCTCAGCATAACCCTAAGCATAAGCCTAACCATAAACCTAACCCTCACCCTCACCCTCACCCTCACCCTCACCCTAACCTTAACCCTAACACTAACCTTAACCCTAAACCTAGACCTAACCCTCCCGCTAACCCTAAATCTAACCCTAAACCTCAATCTCACCCTAACCCTAATCTTAACACTAACCCTAAACCTCACCCTAAACCTAACCCTAACCCTCAACCTCACCCTCACTGTAACTCTATCCCTAACCCTGACAATAATACTAATCCTAAACCTCAACCTAACCCTAACCCTAAGCCTAACCCTAATCCTAATACTCACCCTCACCCTAACCCTAATTCTAACCCTAACCCTCAACCTAACCCTAACCCTCACATCACCGTAACCCTAACTCTGATCCAAACCCTCACGCTAACCCTAATCCTAAACCTCAACCTCAACCTAAAACTAACCCTAAACATCACCCTCACCCTAGCCCTCACCCTAACCCTAATCCTAACCCTAACCCTCATCCTAACCCTCCTTCTAACCCTTACCCTAACCCTTACGCTAAACCTAAACTTCACCCTCAACCTCACCCTCAGCCTAAACCTAAGCCTACCCCTAAACCTAACCCTAACACACATGCTCACTTTCACCCTAACCCTAATCCTAACCCTAAGCCTCACCCTCACCCTCACAATCAGTGTAACCCTAAGACTAACCCTAACCCTAACCCTAACCCTCATGCTCACCCTAAACCTTACCCTAATCCTAATCCTAACCCTAACCCTAACCCTCATCCTCAGCCTCACCTTAACCCTAACTCTAACCCTAAACCTAAACCTCACCCTAAACCTAACCCAAAACCTCACACTCACCCTAGCCCTCACCCTAACCCTAATCCTAACCCTAACCATCATCCTAACCCTCCTCATAACACTAACCCTAACCCTCACCCTAACCCTAAACCTAACCCTCACACTCACCCTAACCCTAACCCTAACCCTAAACCTAACACTCACCCTCACCCTCACCCTCACCCTAAACCTAAACCTAAACCTAACACTAACACTAACCCTAACGATAACCCTAACACTCACCTTCAGCCTCACCCTAACCCTAATTCTAACCCTAAACCTCACCCTCACCCTAACCATAACCCTAACCCTAAACCTCACCCTAACCCTAACACTAAACCTCACACTCACCCTAGCCCTTATTCTAACCCTAATCCTAACCCTAACCCTCATACTAACCCTCCACCTAACCCTAACCCTCAACCTCACCCTCTCAGCCTAACCCTAAGCCTAAACCTAAACCGAACCCTAACACACACACTCACCCTCACCCTAACCCTAATCCTATCCCTAAAACTAACCCTAATCCTAACCCTCTCCCTAACTCTCACCTAACCCTAACCCTAACACTAACCCTAACCCTAACCCACAACCTAACCCTCACCCTAACCCTAACCCTAACCCTAAACCTCACCTTCACTGTAGCCCTAACTCTAACCCTAAACCAAAACCTAAACCTCACCCTAACCCTAACCCTCACCCTCACCTCAAACATACCCTGAAATCTAACCCTAACAATAACCCTAACCCTAATCCTAACCCTCACCCTAACCATGACCCTCATCCTAACCCATACCCTCACACTAACATTAACCCTCACCCTAACCCACATCCTCACCCTAACACTTACCCTCACCCTAAGACTAACCCTAACCCTAACACTAACCCTCACACTAACTCTAACCCTAACCCTAACCCTAAACCTCAACCTAAGCCTCACCCTCAAACTAAGCCTAACCCTAACCCTCACCCTAACCCTCACCCTAATCCTCACCCTAACCCTATATCTAACCCTAAATTTCACCCTCACCCTCAATCTCACCTCAACCATAACCCTAAACCTAACCCTAACAATAACCCTAACCCTAATCCTAACCCTCACCCTAACCATAACCCTCACCCAAACCCATACCCTCACCCTAACACTTATCCTCACCCTAAGACTAACCTTAACCCTAAACCTAAACCTAAACCTCCCCCTAACCCACCCCGTAACCCTAATTCTAACCCTAAACCTCACCCTCACCCTAACCCTAACCCTAACTCTAAACCCCACCCTAAACCTAACCTTCACCCTCATCCTAAACCTCACTGTAACTCTCACCCTAACCCTAAAATAGAACTAACCCTAACCCTAACCCTAACCAGAACCCTCACCCTCAGCCTCACCGTCACCTCAAACTTAACCCTAACCATAAGACTAAAAATAAACCTAACCCCAAGCCTAACCCTAACCATAACCCTAAACCTCACCCCCAAACTCACCCTCAGCCTAAGCCTAAGCCTAAGCCTAACCCTAACCCTAACTCTAACCCACAACTTAACCCTAACACTAACCCTAACCCTAAAACTAACCATAACTCTAAACATAACACAAAACCTAAACCTAATCCTCAGCCGCTCCGTCACCCTAAACCAAACCCTAGCCCTAACCATCACCCTAAATCTAAGCCTAACCCTAACCCTAACCTAACCCTCACACTCACGCTCACCCTTACCCTAATCCTAAACCTAACCTTAGCCCTAACTCTAACCCTCACTCTAACACTCATCATAGCCCTCACCCTAACCCTCATCCCAACCATAAAACTCATTCTAACCTTCACCTTAACCCTAACCCTAACCCTAAACCTCACCCTCATGCTCGGCCTAAGCCTAAGCCTAAGCCAAAGCCTAACAATAACCCAAACCCTCACCCTAACCCTAAACCTAACCCTAACCCTCACCCTAACCATAACCCTCACCCTAACCCTAACCTTCACCCTAACACTTACTCCCACCCTAACACTCACGCTAACACTAACACTAACCCGCACACTAACACTAACCCTCACCCTAATCCTAAACCTCACCCTAACCCTAACCCTAAACCTAAGCCTCACCCTCACCATAGCCCTCACCCTAACCCTAATTCTAACCCTCATCCTGATCCTAACCCTAACCCTCATCCTCACCTTAAACCTCACACTAACCCTAAACCTAATCCTCAATCTAACCCTCACTCTAACCCTAACCATAACACTTACCCTAACTCTAACCCTCACCCTAACCATCCCCCTAACTCTATATCTAACCCTAAAACTCACCCTCAACGTAATCCTAATACTAACCCTAATCCCCACCCTAACCCTAAACATAACACTCACCCCCAACCTCACCCTCACGGTAACTCTAACCCTAACCCTAACAATAACACTAAACCTAAACCGAACCATCACCCTAACCCTCATCCTCACCGCCATCCTCATCCTCAACCAAACCCTAAGCCTAAGCCTAACTCTCACCCTAACCCTCACACTCACACTCACACTAACCCCAATCCTAAACCTAACCCTATCCCTAAACCTCAACCTAACCCTCACCCTCACCCTAACCATAACACTAACCCTAACCCTAAACCTCAACCTAACCCTCCCCCTAAACCTAACCCTAATCCTCAGCTTCACGCCCACCCTAACCCAAACCCTAACCCTAAACCTCAGCCTAAACCTAAGCTTACCCTTAACCCTAACCCTCACACTCACCCTCACTCTAACCCTAATCCTAAAACTATCCCTATCCCTAAACCTAACCGTCACCCTAACGCTCACCCTAACCCTAATCCTAACTCTAAACCTCATCCTAACCCACACCCTAATCCTAAACATAACCCTCACCCTAACCCTAACCCTAACCGTCACATTCATGCTCGGCCTAAGCCTAAGCCTAAGCCTGACCCTAAACCCAACCCTCACCCTAACCCTCACCCTAACACTAACCCTAACTCTAACTGTAAACGTCACTCTCACCCTAACTCTAATTCTAACTCTAACCATAAATCTAAACCTCATCCTAACCCTAAACCTAACCCTCACCCTCAAACTTACTGTAATCCTAAACCTAATCCTAAACCTAACAATAACCCGAACGCTAACCCTAACCCTCAACCTAAACATAACCCTCACCCACACCCTAACCCTCACCCTAACACTTCCCCTCACCCTAACACTAACCCTAACCTTAATACTAACCCTCACACTAACCCTAACCATCACCTTAACCCTAACACTCAACCACACCCTTCCCCAAACCCTAACCCTATCCCTCACTCCACTGTAACACTCACCCTCAGCCTAAACCTCACGTTTAACATTAACATCACCCCCCCTCCCTAAACCTTACCCTAACCCTACCCTAACCCTCACCCTAACCCTAACTCTGCCTCTAAACCTCACCCTCACCCTAACCCTAACTCTAACCCTAACCCTAACACTAAACCTCACCCTTACCCTAATCCTCACCCTAATCATAACCCCCACACTAACCCTAACCCTCTCCCTAACACTCATCCTTACCATAAACATCACACTAACCCTAACCCTAGTCCTTAATCTAACCCTCACCCTAACCCTAACCCTGACCCTTTCCCTAACCCTAAACCTGACCCTATCCCTCACCCTTATCTTAACCTTCACACTCAGCCTAAATCTCACCTTTAACCTTACCATCATCCTCACCCTAATCCTCACCCTAACCATAAACCTCATTCTAACCCTCATCCAACCCTTAAACCTAACCATCACCTTAATCCTAACCCTCACCCTCAACCTCATGCTCAGCCTAAACCTAATCCTAAGCCTAACCCTTACCATAACACTCACCCTCACCCTAGCCCTCACTCTAACACTAATCCTAACCCTAAACCTCATCCTAACCCTCACCCTCACCCTAACCCAAATCCTAACCCCAACCCTAAACCTAACCCTAACCCTCAACCTCTCAGTAACCATTACCCAAACCCTCAACCTAACCCTAAACTTAACACGAACCCTAACTATCACCCTAAACCTAACCCAACCCTCACCCTAACCATAACCCTAACCCTCACCCTCACCCTCACCGTAACCGTAACCCTAACCCTAACAATAACCCAAAACCTAACCCTAAATCTCAAACTAACAGTTATCCTCACGGTAACACTAACCCTAACCCTAAAACTAATCCTCACACTAAACCTAACCCTTACCCTAATCCTAAACCTTACCATAATGCTAACCCTAACCCTAACCCTCACAATCATCTTAGCCCTCACCCTAATCCTAATTCTAACCCTCACCTTCACCTAACCCCAACCCTCATCCTCACCCTAACCTCACACTAAACCTAACCTTAATCCTCATTGTAACCCTCAACCTGACCCTAACCCTAACCATTACCCTAACCCTAACCTAACCCTAACCCTCACCTTAACCCAAACCCTCACCCTAACACTTACCCTCACCCTAACACTAACCCTACCCTAACACTAACTCTCACACTAACGCAAATCCTAACCCTAACCTTAACCCTCCCCCTAACCCTCCCTATAACCCTATATCTAACGGTAAACCTCACCCTAACCCAAACCCTAACCCTAACCTTAACCCTAAACCCCACCTTAACCTAAACAAAACCCTCACCCTCACCCTCAAACTCACTGTAACCCTAATCCTAGCCCAAACAATAACACTAACCTTATCCCTAACCCTAACCCTAAACATAACCCTCACACTCAGCCTCACCGTCACCGCAAATTTAACCCTAACCATAACACTAACAATAACCCTAACACTAACCCTAACCCTCACTCTAAACCTCACCCCCACCCTCAGCCTCAGCTTAACCATAAGCCTAAACCTAACCCTAACCCTCACCGTAACCCTAACCTTAAACATAACCCTAATCCTAACCCTAAACCTAAACCTAACACTAACCCTAAAGCTAAACCTAATCCTCAGGCTCAGCCTCACCCTAATCCTAACCCTTACCCTAACCCTAAACCTAATCCTAACCCTAACCCTAACCCTCCCACTCACCCTCACCCTAACCCTAATTGTAAACCTAAACCTATCCCTAACCCTAACCCTCACCCTAACCCTCACCCTAGCCCTAACCCTAACCCTAATCCTAACCCTAAACCTCATCCTATCCCTCACAATAAACCTAAGCCTAACCCTCACCCTAACCCTAACCCTAAACCTCATCCTCATGCTCGGACTAAGACTAAGCCTATCCCTCACCCTAAACTTCACCCCCACCCTACCCAACACTCTAACCCTAATCTTCACCATCACCCTAAACCTAATCCTCTCCCCCACCCTCACCCACACCCTAACCCTAAACCTAAGCCTAACCCTAACTGTAACCCTCACACTCACACTCACCCTAATACTAATCCTAACCATAACCCTAACACTAACCTTAAACCTCAACCAAAATTTCACCCTAAACCTAACCCTCACCTTCAGCCTCAACCTCAAAGTAACTCTAACTCTAAACCTAACAATAACACTAACCCTAACCATAACCCTAACCCTAACCATAACCCTCACTCTCAGCCTCATCCTCACACCAAACTTAACACTAACCAAAAAACTAACAATAACCCTAACCCTAACCTAACCCTAATCCTCACCGTAACCCTAACCCTAACCCTAAACCTAACCCTAACCCTAAGCCTAAACCTAATCTTCAGCCTCACACTCAACCAAAACCCAATACCTAACACTAACCCTCACCCTAACCCTAAGCCTAACCCTAACCCTAAACCTAACCCTCACACTCTCCCACACCCTAACTCTAATCCTAAACCTAATCCGATCCCTAGCCCTAACCCTCACCCTATGCTTCACCCTAGCCCTCACCCTAACCCTAAATCTAACCCTAGACCTCACCCTCACCCTAACCCTAATCCTAACCCTAGCCCTAAACCTCACACTAACCCTGACACTCAGACTCACCCTCACCCTCACCCTCACCCTCACCTTAACTCTAACACTAACACTAACAATAACACTAATCCTAATCCTAAACCTAACCCTAACCCTAACCCTAACCCGAATCCTAATACTCACCCTCACCCTAACCCTAATTCTAACCCTAACCCCAAACCTAACCCTAACACTCATATCACCATAACCCTAACCTTCATCCTAACACTCACCCTAACCCTAACCCTAACCTAAACTTCACCCTAACACTAACCCTAACCCGCAACCTCACACTAGCCCTCACACTAACCATAATCCTAACCTTAATCCTCATCCTAAACCTCACACTAACCTTAACACTAACCGTCACATTAATCCTAACCCTCATCCCAACCCTCAACCTAACCCTAAATCTCATGCTCACTGTAAGCCTAACCGTAACCCTCACCTTAACCCTAAACTTAATGCGAACCCTAACTCTCCCCCTAATCCTCACCCTAACCCTAACACTCACTCTCACCCTCACCCTCAGCCTAACCCTAAGCCTAACCCTAACCCTAACCCTAACACTCACCCTCACCCTAACCCTCACCCTAACCTTAAATCTAACACTCACCCTAACCCTAACCCTCCCCCTCAGCCTTACCGTAACCCTAACACTAAACCTAAACCTCATACTCACCCTAACCCTAACCCTAACCCTAAACCTCAGCCTAACCCTAACCCTAAACCTTACCCTCACTATAGCCCTCACCCTAACCGTAATCCTAAAACAAATCCTCAACCTAACCCTCACACTCAACCTCACCCTAAACTTAAACCTAACCCTCAAACTAACCCTAACCCTCACCCTCAGCATAACGCTTACTCTAACCCTCACCCTAACCCTAAACATAACCTGAACCCTAACCCTCACCCTAACCCTAACTCTCCCCCTCAACCTCCCCCTCAGCCTAACCCTAAGCCTAACCCTAAACCTAACCCTAACAATCACACTCACCCTCACCCTAACTCTAATACTAACACTAACCCTAACCCTAACCCGCGCCCTAACTCTCACCATAAACCTAACCCAAACACTAACACTAACCCTAACCCTCAAACTAACCCTCACCAGAACACTAATTCTAACCCTAAACCTCACCCTCACCATAAACCTAACTCTAACCCTAACCCAAACCCTAAATCTCACAATAACCCTATCCCTCAACCGCTCCCTCACCCTCACCGTAACTCTAAACCTAACCCTAACAATAACACTAACACTAACCCGAACTATCACCCTAACCCTAATCCTCACCCCCACCCTCACCCTCAGCCTAAACATAAGCCTAAGCCTAACCCTCACCCTAACCCTTACACTCACCCTCACCCAAACCCTAATCCTAACCCTAAACCTATCCCTAAACCTCATCCTAACCCTCACCCTCATCCTAACTCTAACACTAACCCTAACCCTAAACCTCACCCCCTAACCCACCTCCTAACCCTAACTCTAACCCTAAACCTCACCCTCACTCTAACCCTAAACCTAACCCTGAACCTCACCCTAAACCTCACCCTAACCCTCACCCTCACCCTCACCCTCAACCTCACTGTAACTCTAACCCTAACCCAAACAATAACACTAACCCTAACCCTAACCCTAAGTATAACCATAACCCTCAACATCAGCCTCACCTTCACCCCAAACTTAACCCTAAACATAACACTAACAACAACCCTAACCGTAAACCTCACCCTAACCAAAACCCACACCCTAACACTTACCCTCACCTTAACACTAACCCTAACCCTAACACTAACCCTCACACTAACCCTAAACCTAACCATAACCCTAAACCTCAACCTAACCCTCAACCTCACCCTAACCTTACACTAACACTAAACCTAACCCTCACCCTAACCATAGCCCTAACCCTATATCTAACCATAAACCTCACCCTCACACTAACCCTAACCCTAACACTTAACCCCAACCTAACCCTAACCCTAAACCTCACCCGCAACCTCACCCTCACCATAACTCTAACCCTAACCCTAACAATAACCCTAACCCTAACCCTAAGCCTAAGCCTAACCTTAACTCTTACCCTAATTCTAATCCTAACCCTAAACCTAACCCTCACCATCATCCTAACCCTCACCCTAACCCTAACACTAACACTACCCCTAACCCTAACCCTCACCTTCAGCCTCACCCTAACCCTAACTCTAACCCTAAACCTCACCTTCAACGTAACCCTAACCCTAACCTTAACCCTCAACCTAACCCTCACCCTAAACATACCCCTAAACCTATATCTAACCCTAAACCTCACCTTCACACTAACACTAACCCTAACACTTAACCCTACCCTAACACTAACAATAAACCTAACCCGCAACCAAACCCTCACCATAACTCTAACCCTAACCCTAACAATAACCCTAATCCTAACCCTAACCCTATGCCTAACCCTAACCCTTACCCTAATTCTAATCCTAACCCTAAACCTAACCCTCACCATCATCCTAACCCTCACCCTAACCCTAACTCTAACACTAACCCTAACCATAACCCTCACATTCAGCCTCACCCTAACCCTAACTCTAACCCTAAACCTCACTTTCAACATAACCCAAACCTAAACTTAACCCTCAACCTCACCCTAACCCTAAACCTAAAACTCACCCTCACAATACCCCTCACCCTAACCATAATCCTAACTCTAAAGCTCATCCAAACCCTCCTCATAACCCTACAATTAGCCCTCACCCTAAACTTAACCCTAAACCTCAATCTCAACTTCAGCCTAACCCTAACCTTCACCCTAACCCTCACACTCACCCTAAAACTATCCCTAATCCTAAACCTAACAATATCCCTAAACATCAACCTAAACCTCACGCTCACCCTAAACCTAACCCTCAACTTAACCCTAACCCTCACTCTCAGCGTAAACCTAACCCTAACCCTAACCCTCACCGTAACCATAAACCTAACCCTAATACTAAACTCCACCCTAAACCTAACCCTCAACCTAACCCTAACCCTAACCTTATCCTCACCCCCACCCTCACCATCAGCCTAACCCTAAGGCAAACCCTAACCCTAACCCTAACCCTAACCCTCACCATAACCCTAAAACTAACCTTAACCCTAACCTTAAACCTAACCTTAACTCTAACCCTAAACCTAAACCTAATACTCAGACTCACCCTCTCCTTAACCCAAACATTAATCCTAACGCCCATCCTAAACCTAAGCCTAACCCTAACCTTCACCCTAACCCTCACACTCACTCTCACCCTAACCCTAATCCTAAACCTAACCCTCTCCCTAACCCTAAACCTCACCCTAAGCCTCACCCTAGCCCTCACCCTAAACCTCACCCTAACCCTAAACCTCACTCTAACCCTCACCCTAACCCTAACCCTAACCCTCACATTCATGCTTGGCCTAAGCTTAAGCTTAAGCCTAAGCCTAGCCCTAACCCTAACCCTCATGCTAACCATAACTGGAACAGTAACACTAACACTAACACTAAACATAACCCTCACCCTAAGCCTCCTGCTAACACCATATCTAAATCTAAACCACACGCTCACCCTAACCCTAACTCTTAACCCCACCCTAACCCTAACCCTAACCCTCACCCGCACCCTAACCTCACCTTAACTCTAACCCTGACCCTAACAATAACACTAACACTAACCCTAACCCTCACCCTAACCGTAAACCTAACCCTCACCCTAACCCTCAGCCTAACCCTAAGCCTAACCCTAATCTTAACCCTTACCCTCACCCTCACCCTAACCCTAACCCTAACCCTCACCCTAACCCTAACCCTCACCCTCAACCTCAGCCTAACCCTAAGCCTAACCCTAACACTAATACTAACCATCACACTCACCATAAATCTAACACTAACCCTAAACCTAACCCTCACGGTCAGCCTCACCATAACACTAACTCTATGCCTAATCCTCACCCTTAACCTAACCTTAACCCTAACCCTAAACCTCACCCTAACACTAACCCTAAACCTCACCCAAAACCTAGCCCTCTCCCTAACCCTAATCCTAAAACTACCCCTCACCCTAACCCTCCCACTAACCCTAACCCTAACCCTCAACATAACCCTAACCCTCATCCTCAACATCACACTCAGCCTAAACCTAAGCCTAACCGTAAAGCTAACCTAAACACAAATATTCATCTTCACCCTAACCCTAATCCTAACCCTATCCCTAACCCTAACACTCCGCCTAACTCTCACCCTAACCCTAAACCTAACACTAACCCTAACCATAACCCTCAAACTAACCCTCGCCCTAACACTATCCCTAACCCTAAACCTCACCCTAAGCCTCACCCTAGCCCTCACCCTAAACCTAACCATAACCCTAAACTTAACCCAAACCCTGACCGTAACCGTACAACTAACCCTAACCCTAAACCTAACCCTAACCCTAAAACTAACAGTAATCCTGAGCATCATCCTCATCCTAACCCAAAACCTAAACCTAACCCTCACACTAACCGTAAACCTAACCCTAACCTTAACCCTCAACCTAACCCTCACACTAACCATAAACCTTACCATCACCCTAACCCTAACCCTCAACCTCAACCTCAAGCTCAGCCTATCCCTAAGCATAAGCCTAAGCCTATCCCTCACCATGAAGCTCACCATCACTGTAACTCTAACCCTAACCCAAACAATAAACTAATCCTAAGCCTAAACATAACCCTAACCCTAACCCTAACCTAATCCTAATACTCACCCTCACTCTAAGCCTAATCCGAACCCTAATCCTCACCCTAATGCAAACCCTCACAGTTACAGTAACCTTAACTCTCATCCTATCCCTGACCCTAAGACTAAACCCTAAACCTAAACCTCACCCTAACACTAACCCTAACCCTCACCCTCTCCCTAGCCCTCACCCTAACCCTAATCCTAACCCTAATCCTCATCCTAACCCTCACCCTAACACTAACACTAACCCACACCCTAACCATAACCCTAACACTAACCCTCACCCTAATCCTAACTCTCACCCTAACCCTAACCTTAACCCTCACACTCACCCTAACCTGTACCCTAAACCTAATCTTATCACTAAGCCTAATCCTCACACTCAACCTCACCCTCACTGTAACCCTAACTCTAACACTAACCCTAACCCTAACCCTCACCCTCAGCCTCACCCTATCCTTAACTCTAACCCTAAACCAGACCCTCACCCTCACCCTAACCCTACACCTAACCCTAAACCTCACCCTAAACCTAACCCTAAACCTCACCCTCACCTTAGCCCTCACCCTAACCCTAATCCTAACCCTAAGCCTCATTCTAACGCTCACCCTAACACTAACCCTCACCCTCACCCTCAACTTCACCCTAACCCTAACACTAACCCTAACCCTAACTCTCACCCTAACCCTAAACCTAACCCTCACCCTCACCGTAACCCTCAACTTCACCCTCACATTCAGCCTAACACTAAGCCTAACCCTAACCCTAACACTAACCCTCACACTCACCGTAACTCTAACCCTAATCTTAATCCTAACACAAACCATAACCCTCACACTAACCCTAAACATCACCCTAATCCTAAACCTCACCCAAACCCTAAACCTAACCCTAACCCTCACCCTCACCCTAACCGGGACCCTCATCCTCACCCTAAACCTCACCCTAAACCTAACCCTAAACCTTACCCTCAGCCCTCACCCTAACCCTAATCCTAACCCTAACCCTCATCCTAACCCTCACCCTAACACTAACCCTCACCCTCACCCTCACCTTCACCCTAACCCTAACCCTAACCCTAACCCTAACTCTCACCCTAACCCTAAACCTAACCCTCACCCTCACCATAACCCTCAACTTCACCCTCACATTCAGCCTAACACTAAGCCTAACCCTAACCCTAACACTAACCCTCACACTCACCCTAACCCTAAACCTAATCTTAATCCTAACACAAACCATAACCCTCACACTAACCCTAAACATCACCCTAATCCTAAACCTCACCCAAACCCTAAACTTAACCCTAACCCTCACCCTCACCCTAACCCTGACCCTCATCCTCACCCTAAACCTCACACTAACCCTAACACTAAACCTCAATCTAAGCCTTAACCTCACCCTAACCCTAACCCTAACCCTCATCCTAAACCTAACCCCCACCCTTATCATAACCCTCACCCTCAGCCTAACTCTCATCTTTACCCTTACCGTCACCCCCACCCTTGCCCTCACCCAAACCCTAATCCTCACGCTGACCATAACCCTACTCCTAAACCTCACTCTCGTCCTAACCCTAACTCTAACACTAAACCTAACACTAAATCTCACACTATCCTTAACCCTAACACTCACCCTCAACCTCATGCTCAGCCTAACCCTAAGCCTAAGCATAACACTTACCCTAACCCTCACCATCACCCTAGCCCTCACCCTAACCCTAAGCCTAACCCTAACCCTCATCCTAGCCCTCACCTTAACCTGAACCCGAACATCACGCTAACCCTAATCCTCACCCACTCCCTCACCCTCAGCCTAACCCTCAGCCTAAGCCTGAGCCTAACCCTAACTCTCACACTCACCTCACCCTAACCCTAATCCTAACCCTAACCCTAACCCTAAACCAAATCCTAAACCTCACCCTAACCTTAACCCTAACACTAAACCTAACATTAACGCTCAACCTAACCCTCCAACTAAGTCTAAATCTAACCCTAAACTTCACACTCACCCTAAACCTAATCCTAACCCTAACCCTAAACCTCACCCTAACCCTAACCCTAACCCTCACCCTGACCCTCACCGTAATCATAAACCTAAACCTAACAATAACACTAACCCTAACCCTAACCCTAACTCTAACCATAACCCTCACCCTCAGCCTCACCCTCGCTGCAAACTTAACCCGAACCATAACACTAACAATAACCCTAAAATTAAGCCTAACCTAACCCTAACTCTAATCCTAACCACCACCCTCACCCTCAGCTTAACCCTAAGCGTAACCATAACCCTAAACCTAACACTAATCCTCAGCCTCAGCCTCACCCTAACCCAAACTCTACCCCTAATCCTCACCCCAACTCTAAGCCTAACCCTAAACCTAACCCTAACCCTCACACTCACCCTCAACCTAACACTAATCCTAAACCCAACCCTATCCCTAACCCTAACCCTCCCCCTAGCTCTCATCCTAACTCTAACCCTAATCCTCACCCTCAACCTAGCCCTCAACCTAAACCTAACACTCACCCTCACTGTAACCCTTACCCTAACCCTCACCCTAACCCTACACTTAAAGTGTACCCTAACTCGCACACTAAACCTAACCCTAAATGTCACCCTAACCCTAACACTCAACCTTACCGTAATGGTCACCCTCAGGCTAACCCTCACGTTTACCCTTAACTTCACCCCTACCCTAACCCTCACACTCACCATAACCCTCACCCTAAAACTAACTCTAGCCCTAAACCTCACCCTCACCCTAACCATAACTCTAACCATAACCCTAACACTAAACCTCATCCTAAACTTAACCTTACCCCTCAAACTAACCATAATCCTCACCCTCACGCAAACCCACAGCCTAAACCTGAGGCAAACACTAACCCTAACCATAACCTTCACACTCACCCTAATCCTAAACCTAATCCTAATCCTAACCCTAACTCTAACCCTCACCCTCACGTTCAGCCTCACCCTAACCCTAATTCTCACCCTAAACCTCACACTCACCCTAACCCTAATACTGAAACTCACCCTCACCGTAACCGAAACCCTAAACCTAACTCTAACCTTAAGCCTAACCCTAACCCTAACTGTACTCCTAACTCTCGCACTAACCTTAACCCTAACACTAATCCTAACCCTAAACCTCACCCTAACCCTAACCCTAAACCTCGCCCTCCCTCTCACTGAAACCAAAAGCCTAAACCTAACCCTAACAATATACTTAACACTAATCCTAACCCTCACCCTAACCATAACCCTCACCCTAACCCAAAATCTCACCCTAAAACTTACCCTCACCCTAACACTAACCCTAACCCTAACACTAACCCTCACACTAAACCTAACCATAACCATAACCCTAAACCTCAACCTAACCCTCACCCTCACCTTAACTCTAACACTAACCCTATCCCTAACCCTCACCCTAACCCTAATCATAACCCTAATTCTAACCCTAAACCTCACCCTCACACTAACCCAAACCCTAATCCGAAACCCCACCCTAACCCTAAGCCTAACCCTTACCCGCACCCTCACCCACACCATAACTCTAACCCTAACCCTAACAATAACACTAACCCTAACCCAAACCATCACCCTAACCCTAATCCTCACCCCCACCCTCACCTTCAGCCTAACCCTAAGCCTATGCCTAACCCTCACCCTAACTGTCACA
This sequence comes from Dipodomys merriami, assembly GCF_024711535.1. NCBI lineage: Eukaryota > Metazoa > Chordata > Mammalia > Rodentia > Heteromyidae > Dipodomys > Dipodomys merriami. The sequence goes on along the minus strand of NW_027206341.1, from coordinate 77,382 downwards.
CTCACCCTCACCCTACCCCTAATACTAAATCTACCCTATCCCTAAACCTCAACCTAACCCTCACCCTCCCCGTTAACCCTAACAATAATCCTAACCCTAAACCTCAACCTAACCATCCCCCTAACACTAACTCTAACCCTAAACCTCACCCTAAACCTCACCCTAACCCTAACCCTCACCCTAACCCCTCAATCACACCGTAAATCTAACCCTAACCCTAAAAATAACACTAACCCTAACCCTAACCCTAACCATAAGCCTCAACTTCAGCCTCACCCTCAGTGCAAACTTAACCCTAACCTTAACACTAACAATAACCCTAATCCTAACCCTTACCATAATCCTCAACCCCAACCTCACACTCAGTCTAATCCTAAGACTAACCCTAACCCTAACCCTAACCCTAACTCTAAGCCTAAGCCTAAACATAACTCAAAACCTAATCCTAAACCTAACCCTAATCCTTAGCCTCACCCTCACCCTAACAAAAAACCCTAACCCTAACTCTCACCCTAACCCTAAGCCTAACCGTAACCCTGACTCTCACAATGACGCTCAACCCAACCCTAATTCTAAACCTAAACCTATCCCTAAACCTAACCCAAACACTAACCCTCACCCTAGTCCTCACCCTAACACTAATCCTAAACCTAAACCTCATACTAACCGTCACCTTAACCCTAACCCCAACCATCACCCTCATGCTTGGCCTAAGCTTAAGCCTAAGCTTGACTCGAACCCAAACCCTCACCTTAACCCTAACCATAACCATAACACTAACCATAACACTAACCCTAACTCTATCCTAAACCTCACTCTCACACTAACCCTAACTCTAACACTTACTCTAACCCTAAACCTCATCCTAATCCTAAACCTAACCCACACCCTCACCCACCCCGTAATGGTAACACTAACCCTAACCCTAACAATAACCCTAACCCTAACTCTACCCCTCAACCTAAACATAACCCTCAACCTAACCCTAACCCTCAACTTAACACTTACCCTCACCCTAACACTAACATTAACCCTCACCCTCACCCTAACCCTAATCCTAACCCTAACCCTCAACCTAACCCTAACCCTCACCCTTACCATAACCCTTACGCTAACCCTCACCCTAACCCTAAACTTGACCCGAACCCTAACTCTCACCCTAACACTAACCCTAACCCTCACCCTAACCCTAGCCTAACCCTCACATTTACCCTTACCGTCACCCCTACCCTAACCCTCACCCTAACCCTAACACTCACCCTAAAACTAACTCTACGTCTAAATCTCACCCTCACCCTAAGCATAACTCTAACCCTAATACTAACACTAAACTTCACCCTAACCCTAACCCTAACCCTCAAACTAACCGTAACTCTCACCCTCAGCCAAACCCTCATCCTAAACTTACGGCTAACCCTAACCCTAAACATAACCCTCACACTCAACCTAAACATAACCCTAAACCTCATCCTAACCCAAACCCTAAACCTCACCCTCACCCTCAGCCTCACCCTATCACTAAGTCTAACCCTAAACCTCACCCTTACCCTAACCCTAATCCTAACCCTCACACTCACCGAAACTGAAACCCTAAACCTAACCCTAACCTTAACCTTTACCCTAATCCTCCAACTAACTTTCACCCTAACCCTAACCATAAGAGTAACCCAAACCCTAATCCTCACCCTAACCCTCACCCTAACCCTAAATCCAACCGTAAACCTCACCCTCATCCTAACCCTCACTCTAAACCTAACCCAAAGCCTAAACCTCAACTTCACCCTCACCGTAACCAAAACCCTAAACCTAACCCTAACAATAACCCTAACCTAATCCTATCCCTCACCCAAACCATAACGCTCACCCTAACTAAAACTCTCACCCTAAAACTTACCCTCACCCTAACACTAACCCTAACCCTAAACCTAAACCTCACACTAACCCTAACCATAACCCTAAACCTCAACCTAACCCTCACCCTCACCCTAACCCGAACACTAAACCTATGCCTAACCCTAACCCTAACCCTCCCCCAACCCTAAATCTAAACCTGAACCTCACCCTCACAGTAACCCTAACCCTAACCCTAAACCCCAGCTTAACCCTAAGCCTAACCCTCACCCGCACCCTCACCCTCACCGTAACTCTAACCCTAACCCTAACAATAACACTAACCCTAACCCGAACCATTACCCAAACCCTAATCCTCACCCCCACCCTCACCCTCAGCCTAAACCTAAGCCTAAGCCTAAACCTCACCCTAACCCTCACACTCACCCTCACCCTCACCCGAAACCTAATACTAAACCTAACCCTATCCCTAAACCTCAACCTATACCTCACCCTGCCCTTAACACTAACCCTAACCATAAACCTCAGCCTGACGCTCCCCATAACACTAACTCTAACCCTAAAACTCACCCTCACCCTAACCCTAACCCTAAACCTCACCCTAAACCTCACCCTCAGCCTAACCCTAAGCCTAACCCTAACCCTAACGCTAACCCTAATTGTAACCCAATCCCTAACCCTAAACCTAACCCAAAACCTAACCCTAAACCTAACCCTAATCCTCAGCCTCACCCTTACCCCAACCAAACCCCTAACACTAACCCTCACCCTAAACCTAAGCCTAACCCTAACCCTGACCTTCACACTCATCCTAAGCCTAACCCTAACCCTCCTAAACCTAACCGTCTCCCTAAACCTAACCCTCACCCTAACACAAATCCTAACCCTAAACCTCATCCTAACCCTCACCCTAACCCGAACCCTAAACCTCACCCTAACCATAAGCCTAACCCTCACCCTCATGCTTGGCATAAACCTAAGCCTAAGCCTAACTCTAACCCAAACAATCACCATAACCCTAACCCTAACATTAACCCTAACTCTAACCATAAACCTCACTCTCACCCTAACCCTAACTCTAAACCTAACGCTAAACCTAAACCTCATCCTAACCCTAACCCTACCCCTCACTTTCACCCTCACTATAACTGTAACCCTAACCCTAACAATAACCCTAATCCTAACCCTAACCCTCAACCTAACCATAACACTCACCCTAAACATAACACTCACCCTAACACTTACTCTCACCGTAACACTAACCCTAAGACTAACACTAACCCTCAAACTAACCCTAATCATCACCCTAACCCAAAACCTCACCCTAAAGCTAAACCTAACCCTCATCTCACCCTAGCCATCACCCTAACACTAACCCTCATCCTCACCCTAAACCTCACACTAACCCTAACTCTAATTCTCAATCTAACCGTTACCCACACCCTTCCCCTAACCCTAACCCTCACCCTAACCCTAACCCTCATCCCACTGTAACCCTCACCCTCAGCCTAACCCTCACGTTTACCCTTACCATCACCCCCATGATAACCCTTACCCTAACCTTAACCTTCACCCTAACCCTCACCCTAACCCTCTTTCCAAAAGAAAACCTCACCCTCACCCTAAACCTAAAAATTATCCTAACCCTAATCCTAACCCTCATCCTCACCATAAACCTTACACTAACCCTAACCCTAAACCTCAATTTAACCCTCACCCAAAGCCTAATCCTAACCCTCACCCTAACCGTAAACCTAACCCTAACACTCACCATTATCTTAACCCTCACCCTCAGCCTAAACCTCACCTTTACCCTTACCATCATCCTCACCCTAAACCTCCCCCTACCCTAAACCTCATCCTAACCCTCACCCTTACCATAAACCTAACCATCACCATAACCCTAAACCTCAACCTATACCTCACGCTCAGCCTAACCCTAAGCCTAAGCCTAAACCTTAACCTAACCCTAAACCTCACCCTAGCACTCACCCTAACCCTAATCCTAACACTAAGCCTCATCCTAACCCTCACCCTAACCCTAATCCTAACCCTCAACCTCACCCTCACCCTAACCCTAATCCTAACCCTCACCCTCAACCTCACCTTCAGACTAATCCTAAGCCTAACCCTAAACCTAACCCTAACACACACACTCACCCGCATGCTAACCCTAATCCTAATCCTCACCCTAACCCTAACCCTAAACCTCGCCCTAATCTCACCCTAACACTAACCCTAACCCTAACCCTCAACCTAACCTTTACCCTAACCCTAACTCTAACCCTAAACCTCACCCTCACCCTAAAACTCACCCTAACCCTAACCCTAAACCTCACCCTCACCTGCACCATAACAGTAACCTTAAACTGAAACCTAACAACAACCCTAAACCTAATGCTAAACCTCACCCTAACCATAACCGTCACCTTAACCCAAACCGTCACCCTAAGTCTTACCCTCACTGTAACACTAATCCTAACGCTAACACTAACCCTCACACTAACACTAACCCTAAATCTAACCCTAAACGTCAACCTCACCCGAACCCTAATCCTAACCCTAACCATAAACCCCACCCTAACCCTAAACCTAACCCTCACCCGTATCCTCACCCTCACCGTAAATCTAACTCTAACCCTAACAATAATAATAACCCTAACACTAACCGTAACCCTAACCCTATCCATAAACATAACCCTCACCCTCAGCCTCACCCTCACCACAAACTTAACCCTAACCATAACACTCACAATAACCCTAACCCGAAGCCTAACCCTAACCCTAACTCTAATCATCACACCCACCCTCACCCTCAGCCTAACCCTAAGTCTAACCCTAACCCTAATCTTATTCCTAACCCTCAACATAATCCTAACACTAACCCTAAACCTAAAACTAACCCTAAACCTAATCCTAACCCTAAACCTAATGCTCAGCCTCACCCTCACCCTAACCCAAAACCTAACCCTAACCCTCACACTAACTATAAGCCTAACCCTAACCTTAACACTAACCCTCACACTCAACCTCACCCTAACCCTAATCCTAAACCTAACCCTATCTCTAACCCTAACCCTCAACCTAACCCTCAGCCTAGCCCTCAGCTTTATCCAAATCCTAACCATAAACCTCATCCTAACCCTCAACCTACCCCTAATCCTAACCCTAACCCTCACCCCAAACCGAACCCTAACCCTCACCCTCAACCTCACCATCAGCCTAACCCTAAGCCTAACCCTAAACCTGACCCTAAAACACACACTCACCTGCACCCTAACACTAATCCTATACCTCACCCTAACCCTAACCCTAAACCTCCCCCTAAATCTCATGCTAACCCTACCCCTAACACTAACACTAACCCTAAACCTCAACCTAACCTTCACCCTAACCCTAACTCTAACCCTAAACATCACCCTCACCCTAAACCTCACCCTAACTCTAACCCTAAACCTCACCCTCACCTGCACCCTCAGCCTCACCACAAACTTAACCCTAAACATAACACTAACAATATCCCTAACCCTAATCCTAATCCTAACCCTAACTCTAATCCTCAAACCCACCCTCACCCTCAGCCTAACCCTAAACCTCACCCTCACCATAAACCTAACTGTAACCCTATACCAAACCTCAAACCTCAACCTAAACCTAACCCTAACCCTAACCCTAAAACTAACACACACACTCACCCTCACCCTAACCCTAATCCTAACAATAACACTCACACTCATCCTAACCCTAACCCTAACCCTAAACCTTACCCTCAACCTCAGCCTAACCCTAAGCCTATCCCTAACCCTAATCCTAACCTTCACACTCACCCTAAAAGTAACCCTAATCCTACTCCTAACCCTAACTCTAACCCTCACCCTCAACTTAACCTTCACCTTAAGCCTATCCCTAACATTAATCCTAACCCTAACCCTCAACCTCAGCCTCACCCAGACCGTAATTCTAACACAAAACATAAACCTGACCCTAACCCTAACCATAACCCTATCCCTAAAACTCATTTTAGCCATAAATGTAATCCTCATACTCACCATAACCGAAACCCTAACGCTAAAGATAACAATAATCCTAATCCTAACCGTAACCCTCACCCTAACCATAAAACTCACCCTAACCCTAACCCTCACCCTAACACTTACCCTCACCCTATCACTAACCCTAAACCTAACACTAACCCTCACACTAACACTAACCATCATCCTAACCGTAAACCTCACCGTAACACTAACCCTAAACCTGACCCTCTCCCAGCCCTCACCCTAACCCTAACCCTCATCCTCACCCTAAACTTCACACTAACCTTAACACTAATCCTCAATCTAACCCTCACCCTCACCTGAACCCTCACCCTAACCCTCACCCTAACCCTAACCCTCACCCTTACTGTAACCTCAACTTCAGCCTAACCCTCACCTTTATCCTTACCGTCAACGTCACCCTAACCCTCACTCTAATGCTAACCCTCACCCTAACCCTAACTCTACCCCTAAACCTCATCGTCACCCTAATCCTAACTGTAACCCTAACCGTAACACTATCCTTCACTATAACCCTAACCCTAAACATCACCCTAACCCTAATCCTCACCCTCAGCCTAACCCTAAGCAAAAGCCTAACCCTAACCCTAAAACTCACACTCACCCTCACCCTAAACCTAATCCTAACCCTAAACCTAACCCTAACCCTAAACCTCAACCTAATCCTCACCCTAACCTTAACCCTAACACTAACCCTAACCCTCACCCTCACCATAACTCTAACCCTAACCCTAACAAGAACACTAATCCTAACCCTAACCCTAAACCTAACCCTAACCCTAATGCTAACACTCAACCTCACCCTAACCCTAATCCTAACCCTAACCCTCACCCTAAACCTAACCTTAACCCTAACCCTAACCCTAAACTTTACCCTAACCCTCACCCTCACATTAACACTCAACCTCAACGTAAACATTACCCTTACCCTTACCATCATCCTCACCCTAACTCTCACCCTAACCCTAAACTTCATCCCAACCCTCACCCTAACCGTAAACATAACCATCACCCTAACCCTAAACCTCACCCTCAACCTCATGCTCAGCCTAACCCTAAGCTTAAGCCTAAACTTTACCCTAACCCTCACCCTAACCCTAGACCTCGCACTAACCAGAATAGTAATCCTAACCCTCATCTTAAAACTCATCCTAGCCCTAATCCTAAACATCACCCTAAACCTAATCTTCACCTCCACCCTCACACTCAGCCTAACCTTAAGCCTAACCCTCACACTCACCTTCACCCTCACCCTAATCCTAACCCTAAACTTAACCATAACCCTAAACCTCAACCTAACCTTCTCCCTAACCTTAACCCTAAAACTAACCCTAAACTTAACCCTCGACCTAACCCTCCTACTAACCCTAAATCTAACCCTAAACCTCACCCTCACCCTAACCCTAATCCTAAACCTCACCCTAACCCTATCCGTAAGCCTCACCCTCACCCTCACCCTCACCACAACTCTCACCCTAACCCAAACAATAACACTAATCCTAACCCTAAACCTAACCCAAACCCTAACCCTAATCCTAACACTCACTCTCATGCTAACCCTAATCCTAACCCTAACCCTTACACTATCCATAATCCTCACTCTCACCGAAACCCTAACCCTCAACCTAACCCTCACCCTAACCGCAACCCTAACCCTAAACCTTAATCTAACTCTAACCCTAACCCTCAGCCTCACCCTAGCCCTCACCCTAACCCTAATCCTAACCCTAATCCTCATCCTTACCCTCACCCTAACCCTAAACTTAACCCTCACCCTAGCCCTAACCCTAACCCTAATCCTCAACGTAACCCTAAAGCTCAAGCTCAGCTTGATCCTAACTCTAAACCTAACCCTAACTCTCACACTCACCTAACCCTTACCCTAATCCTAATCCTAAACCTAACCCTAACCCTCACCCTCAGCCTCACCTTAACCCTAACTCTAACCCTAAACCTCAGCCTCACCCTAACCCTAACACTAATCCTAACCCTAAAGCTCACCCTAACCTTAACCCTAAACCTCACCCTCACCCTAGCCCTCACCCTAACCCTAATACTAATACTAACCCTCATCCTAACCCTCCCCCTAACCTTAACCCTAACCCTAACCCTTACACTTACCTTCACTCTAACCCTGACCCTTTCACTAACCCTAAACCTAACACTAACTGGAACCCTAACACTCACCCTCAGCTTCACCCTAACCCTAAATCTAACCTTAAACCTCACACTCACCCTAACCCTAACCCTAATCCTAACCCTAACCCTCACCTTAACCCTAACCTCACCCTCACCGTAACCCTAACCCTCATAATAACCCTCACCTTAAGCCTATCCCTTAACCTAAACCTTAACCTAACACAAATCCTAGTTCTCACCCTCTCCCTATCCCTCACCCTAACACTAATCGTAACCCTTGTCCTCATCCTAACCCTAAACCTAACCCTAAAACTAACCCTCATCCTTAACCTAACCCAAACCCTCAACCTAACCCTAACCCTAATGCTCACCATAACCCTAACCCAAACACTCACCCTAACCCTGAACTTAACCGAACCCTAACTCTTACCCTAACCCAAACCCTCAACCTAACCCTAACCCTAATCCTAACACTCACCCTAACCCTCACCCTAACACTAAATCAAACCGTCGCCCTCACTCTCACACTAACCCTAATCCTAACCCTAAACTTCACCCTCAACCTCACCCTTTGCCTAACTCTTAGCCGAAACCTAAACCTAATCCTAACACTCACACTCGCCCTCACCCTAACCCAAATCCTAACCTTAACCGTCACCATCACCCTAACTCTAACAGCAAACTCACCTTCATCGTAACCCTCATTCTAACCCTAACCCAAACCCTAAACCTCACCCTAACACTAACCCTATAACTCACCCTCACTGTAACCAAAACCCTAAACCTAAGCCTAACAATAACCCTAACGCTAATCCTAACACTCACCATAACAGTAACCCTCACCCTAACCCAAACTCTCACCCTAAAACTTACCCTCACCCTAACAATAACCCTAACCGTAATACTAACCCTCACACTAACCCTCACCATAACGCTAACCCTAAACCTCAACCTAACCCTCACTCTCAACATAATTCTAACACTAACCCTATCACTAACTCTAACCCTAACCCTTACCCTAACCCTATATCTAACCCTAAACCTCACCCTAACACTAACCTTAACCCTAACCGTAAACCACACCCTAATCCGAACCCTAACCCTCACCCACACCCTCACCCTCACCGAAACTCTAACCCTAAACCTAACAATAACACTAACCCTAACCCAAACCATCACCCTAACCCTAATTCTCACCCCCACCCTCACCCTCAGCCTAAGCCTAAGCCTAAGCCTAGCCCTCACCCTAACGGTCACCCTCACCCTCACCCTAACCCTAATACTAAACCTAACCCTATCCCTAAACCTCAAATTAACCCTCACCATCCCAAAAACCTAAAAATAACAATAACCATAAACCTCACCCTAACCATCCCCCTAAATCTAACTCTAACCCTAAACCTCACCCTCACCCCAACCCTAAAACTAATCCTATCCCTAAACCTCACCCTAAACCAAACTGTAAACCTCACCCTCACCCTAGCCTCACACGAACCCTAACCCTAATCCTCAATCTAACCCTCAACCTAACCCTAACCCTAACCCCTACCATAACCCTAAACTAAACCCTAACCCTCACCCTTATCTTAACCCTCACCCTCAGACTAAACCTCAACTTATCCTTACCATCATCCTCACCCTAACCCTCACCCTAAACCTCATCCTAACCCTCACCATAACCGTAAACCTAACCATCAAACTCACCCTAACTCTCACCCTCAACCACTCGCTCAGCATAACCCTAAGCCTAAGCTTAATCCTTACCCTAACCCTCACCCTCACCCTAGCCCTCCCCCTAACCCTAATCCTAATCCTAACCCTCATCCTAACACTCACCCTATCCCCAAACCTAACCATCACACTAAACCTAATCTTCACCGCCACCCTCACCGCCACCCTCACCCTCAGCCTAAGCCTAACCCTAATCTTAACCCTCACACTCACCCTCACCCTCATCCTGATCCTAACCCTAACCGTAACCATAAACTTAAACCTCAACCTAACCCTCACCCTAACCTTAACCCTAAAACTAACCCTAACCCTAAACCTACCTAACCCTCCAACTAACCCTAAATCTAACCCTAAACCTCACCCTCACACTAACCCTAATCCTAACCCTAACCGTAAACTTCACCCTAACCCTAACCCTAACCCTCAACCTCACCCTCACCCTTCCAATTACTCTAACCCTAACCCTAACAATAACACTAATCCTAACCATAAACCTAAACCGAACCATAACCCTAACTGTAATCCTAACACTAACCCTCATGCTAACCCTAATCCTAACCCTAACCCTCACCCTAACCATAATCCTCACCCTCACTGTAAACCTACACTCAACCTAACCCTTACCCTAACCCTAATCCTTAACCTTAATCTAACAGTAACCCTAACCCTCACCCTCACCCTAGCCCTCACCCTAACCCTAATCCTAACCCTAATCCTCATCCTTACCCTCACCCTAACCCTAACCTTAACCCTCACCCTAGCCCTAACCCTAACCCGAATCCTCAACGTAAACCTAAACCTCATGCTCACTTTAACCCTCACCCTAACCCTAAACCTAGCCGTACCCTAAAACTCACCCAATACCTCTAACCCTAAACCTTAATCTAACACTAACCCTAACCCTCACCCTCACCCTAGGCCTCACCCTAAACCTAATCCTAACCCTAGTCCTCATCCTTACCCTCACCCTAACCTAACCTTAACCCTCACCCTAGCCCTAACCCTAAGCCTAATCCTCAACGTAACCCTAAACCTCATGCTCACCTTAACCCTAACCCTAACACTCACCCTAACCCAAAACATAACCGTACACTGACTCTCACCCTAACTCTAACCCTAACCCTAAACCTTAATCTAACACTAACCCTAACCCTCATCCTCACCATCACCCTCAGCCTAATCCTAAGCGAAACCCTAACCCTAGCCCTAATGCTCACACTCACCCTAACCCTTACCCTAACCTTAATCCTAAACCTACCCTAACCCTTACCCTCAACTTAACCCTCAGCCTAACCCTAAATCTAACACTAAGCCAAACCCTAACCCTAAACTTCACCCTAACCCTAACCCTAACCCTAAAACTCACCCTCACCCTAGCCCTCACCCTAACAATAATCCTAACGCTAACCCTCATCCTAACCCTCATCCTAACACTCACCCTAACACTAACCATAACCCTCATGATCACCCTAACCCTAATCCGAACCCTCACCCTCAACCTAACCCTAACCCCCACCCTCACCGTAACCCTTACCTTAACGTCAACCTAACCCTAAACTTAACCCGAACACTAACTCTCACACTTACCATAATCCTAACCCTCAAGCTAACCCTAACCCTAAACCTCATTCTCACCCTAGCCTCACCCAACCCTAATCCTAACCCTATCCCTTTTCCTAACCATCCCCCTAAACCTTATCCTAACCCTCACCCTAAAACTAAACCTCAGCCTCAAGCTCACCTTCAGCCTAACCCTAAGCATAATCTTAAATGTAACCCTAACACACACATTCACCCTCAACCTAAACCTCACCTCAACCCTAACGCTCATCCTAACCCTCCCCATAACACTAACACTAATCCTAACACTAAACCTCACCCTCACGCTCAGCATAATCCTAAGCTTAAGCCTAACCCTAACCCTCACACTTACCCTAACCCTAACCCTAAACCTCACACTAACCCTAACCCTCACCCTCAACCTCAGAATAACCCTAAGCCTTTCCCTAACCCTAACCCTAATCCTCACCCTCAACCTAAACCTCAGCTTAAGCATAACGCTAACATTAATCCTAACCCTAACCCTCACCGTCAGCCTCACCCTAACACTAACTCTAACACTAAACCTCACCCTGACCCTAAACCTAAACCTCACCCTCACTCTAGCCCTCACCCTAACCTTAATCCTAACACTAAACCTCATCCTAACCCTCCCCCAACCCTTACCTTAACCCTCACCCTAACCCTAACCCTTACCCTCAACCTCAACATCAGCCTAACCCTAAGCCTAACCCTAAACCTAACTCTAACACACACACTCACCTCACCATAACCCTAATCCTAACCCTAAACCTCACCCTCACCCTCATTCTCAGTGTAACCCTAAGCCTAACCTTAATCCTAAACCTAACCTCACACTCACCCTAACCCTTACCCTAATCCTAATCCTAAACCTAACACTAACCCTCACCCTCAACCTCAGCTTAACCCTAATTCTAACCCTAAACCTCACCCTCACCCTAACCCTAACCCTAACCCTAAACCTCACCCTCACCCTAGCCATCACCCTAACCCTAATCCTTACCCTAACCCTCATCCTAACCCTGCACCTAACCCTAACCCTAACCCTCACCCTAACAATAACCCTCATCCTCACTCTCACCCTAACTCTAATCCTAACCCTAACACTAAACCTCACACTAACCCTAACCCTAAACCTCACCCTCACTCTCCCCCACACCATAACTCAAAACCTAAACCTAACAATAACACTAATCCTAATTCTAATCCTAACCTTAACTGTAATCCTAACACTCCCTCTCATGCTAACCCTAATCCTAACCCTAACCCTCACTCTAACCCTAATCCTTACCCGCACCATAATCCTAACCCTCAACCTAACCCTCACCCTAACCAAAACCCTAACCCTAAACCTTAATCTAACACTAACCCTAACCCTCACCCTCAGCCTAGCCCTCACCCTAACCCTAATCCTAAACCTAATCCTCATCCTTACCCTCACCCTAACCTAAACTTAACCCTCACCCTAGCCCTAACCCTAAGCCTAATCCTCAACATAACCCTAAACCTCATGGTCACAATAACCCTAACTCTAACCCTCACCCTAATCCTAAACATAACCGAAACCTACCTCTCACCCTAAACCTAACCCTAACACTCACCCTAACCATAACCCTCACCCTCACCCTAACCCTAATCCTAACCCTAACCCTAAACCTCACCCTAACCCTAACCCTTACCCTCACCCTCACCCTCACCCTCACCATAACTCTAACCATAACCCTAACAAAAACACTAATCCTAACCCTAAACCTAACCCTAACCCTAACCCTAACACTAATCCTAACACTCAACCTCAGGCTAAAACTAATCCTAAACCGAACCCTCACCCTAACCCTAATCATCACCCTGACCGGAACCCTAACCCTCAAACTTACCCTCACCCTAACCCTAACCCTAAACCTTAATCTAACACTAACCCTAACCCTCACCCTCACCCTAGCCCTCACCCTAACCCTAATCCTAACCCTAATCCTCATCCTTACCCTCATCATCACCCTAAAATTAACCCTCAGCCTAGCCTTAACCCTAAAGGTAATCCTCAAAGTAACCAAAAACCTCATGCTCACCTTAAACCTAACCCTAACCCTCACCCTAACAATAAACATAACCGAACCCTAACCCGAACCCTCAGCCTAACCCTAAGCCAAACCCTAACCCTAGCAGTAATGCTGACACTCACCCTAACCCTTACCCTAAACCTAATCCTAACCCTAAGCCTAACCCTCACCCTGAACCTAACCCTCACATTAACCCTAAATCTAACACTAACCCTAACCCTAACGCTCAACCTCAGCCTCATCCTACCCCGAACTCTAACCTTAAACGTCACCCTCACCCTAACAGTAACCCTACCTCTAAACCTAAAACTCACCCTAACTCTAACCCTAAACCTAAACCTCACCCTCACCCTAGCCCTCACCCTAACACTAATCCTAACCCTAACCCTCATCCTAACCCTCACCCTAACACTAACCATAACCCTCATGCTCACCCTAACCCTAATCCGAACCCTAACCCTCAGTCTAACCCTAACCCTCACCCTCACTGTAAACCTTACCTTAACCCTCAACCTAACCCTAAACTTAACCCGAATACTAACTCTCACCTTTAAAATAATCCTAACCCTCAAGCTAACCCTAACCCTAAAACTCATTCTCACCCTAGCCCCACCCAACCCTAATCCTAACCCTATCCCTTTTCCTAACCCTCCCCCTAACCCTTACCATAACTCTCAGCTTAACACTAACCCTCAGCCTCACCCTCACTCTCAGCCTTACCCTAAGCCTAAGCCTAAGCCTAAGCCTAACCCTAACCTCACCCTCAGCCTAACCCTAAGCCTAACCCTAAACCTAACCCTAACACACACACTCACCCTCACCCTAAACCTCACCCTAACCCTAACCCTCATCCTAACCCTCCCCATAACCCTAACCCTAACCCTAACACTAACCAAAACCCTCACCTTCAGCATAATCCTAAGGCTAACCCTAACCCTAACCCTCACACTCACCCTAAACCTAACCCTAAATTTCACCCTAACCCTAACCCTCACCCTCAACCTCAGCCTAACCCTAAGCCTATCCCTAACCCTAATCCTACTACTAACCCTAATCCTAAACCTCACCCTCAACCTAAACCTCAACTTAAGGCTAAGCCTAATATTAATCCTAACCCTAACCCTCGCCTTCAGCCTCACCCTAACACTAACTATACCACTAAACCTCACCCTGAACCTAAACCTAAACCTCATCCTCACCCTAGCCCTCACCCTAACACTAACCCTAACCCTAAACCTCACCTTAAGCCTGACCCTAACAATAATTCTAACACGAACTCTCACCCTCAGCCTCACCCTAACCCTAACTGTAACGCTAAACCTCACCCTGACCCTAACCCTAAACCTAACCCTATCCCTAAACGTCATCCTACCCCTATCCCTAACCCTCACCCTCACCATAACTTTAACTCTAAACCTAACACTAACAATAACACTAACCCTAACCCTAACCCTCACCCTAACCATCACCATAACGCTTACCCTCACCCTAATACTAACCCTAACCCTAACACTAAACCTCACACTAACCCTAAACATTACCCTAACCATAAACTTCACCCTAACACTAACCCTAAACCTCACCTTCTCGCTAGACCTCGCCCTAACCCTAATCCTCATCCTCACCCTAAACTTCACACTAACCCTAACACTAATAATCAATCTAACCCTCACCCTCACCCTATCCCTAACCCTAACCCTCACCCAAACCCTAAACATCACCTTTCCCCTAACCCTCAACCTCAGCTTAACCCTCACCTTTACCCATAATGTCACCCACACCATAACCCTCACTCTAACCCTAACCCTCCCCCTACCCATAACTCTACCACTAAACCTCACCCTCACCCTTACCCTAACTCTAACCCTGAGCCTAATACTAACCCTCACCCTAACCCTAACTGTAACCATCACCCTAACCCTAATCCTCACCCACACCATCACCCTCAGCCTAACCCTAAGCCTAAGCCTAAACCTAAACCTAAACCTCACACTCACCCTCACCCTAACCTAATCCTAACCCTAAACCTAACCCTAAACCTCAACCTAACCCTCACCTAACTTTAACCCTAACACTTAACCGAACCCTAACCCTCGAAGAAACCCTCCAACTAAACCTAAATCTAAACCTATACCTCAAGCTCAACCTAACGCTAATCCTAACCCTAACCCTAATCCTCACCCTATTCCTAACACTCACCCTCACCCTCACCATAACTCTAACCCTAACCCTAACAATAACAGTAATCCTAAACCTAAACCTAACCCTAACCCTAACCTAAAACTAACGCTAACACTCAACCTCAACCTAACCCTAACCCTAACCCTAACCCTAAGCCTAACCCTTACCCTAACTCTCACTGTAACCCTAACCCTCATCCTAACCCTCACCCTAAACCTAACCCTAAAGCTAAACCTTACCCTAACACTAACCCTAATCCTCAACTTCACCATAGCTCTCACCCAAAACCCTAGTTGTAAACCTAATCCTTATCCTAACCCTCACCCTAACTCTAAGCCTAACCCTAATCCTAACTCCAACCCTCACTGTAACCCTAACACTGACCCTAACACTAACCCTAACCCTTAACCTAACCTTAAATTTAACACTAAACCTAATCCTAATCCTCAGCCTCACCCTCACCCTAATAGAAACCGTAACCCTAACCCACATCCTAACTCTAAGATTAACCCTAACCCTAATCCTAACCCTCACACTCACCCTAACCTTAACGATAATCCTAAACCTAACCCTATAAGTAACCCTAAACCTCACCCTAACCCTCAGCCTAGTCCTCACCCTTACACTTATCCTAACCCTTACCCTCACCATAACCATAAACCTCACCCTAACCCTAACCCTCACCCTAACACTTACCCTCACACTATCACTAAGCCTACCTCTAACACTAACTCTCACACTAACCCTAAACGTCACCCTAACCCTAACACTCACTCTAACACTAACCCTAACCCTCACCCTCACCCTAGCCTTCACCCTAACCCTAACCCTCACCCTCACCCTCAACCTCAGCCTAACCCTAACCATAATCCTAATCCTAACACTCACCCTCACCCTAACCCTCACCCTAAACCAAACCCTAAACGTAACAATAACCCTAACGCTAACCCTCACCCTAACCCTAACACTAACCCTAAACCTCACCCTCACCCTAACCCTAACCCTAAGCCTAACATTAAACTTCACCCTCACACTCACCCTAGCCCTTACCCTAAACCTAACCCTCACCCTAACACTCCCCCTTAACCTAACCCTCACCCTCAACCTCACCCTTAGCCTAACCCTCAGCCTAACCCTAAACCTAAACCTACCACACACACTCACGCTCACTCTAACCATAATCCTGTCCCTAAACCTAAGTCTAACCCTAACACTCCCCCTAACTATGACCCCAACCCCAAACCTAAAACTAACCCTTACCCTAATCCTCAACCTAAACCTCACCCTAACCCTAACTCTTACCCTAAACCTCACCCTCACCCTAACCCTAACTCTAACCCTAACCCAAAACCTAAACCTCACCTAACACTAACCCTAAACCTAACCCACACCTTCATGCTCAGCCTAACCCTAAACCTAACCCTCACACTCACCCAATCCCTAACCCTAAACCTCACCCTAACCCTAACCCTCACCCTCAACCTCAGCAAAACCAGAAGCCTATGCCTAAACCTAACCCTAACCCTCACATTCACACTTACACTAACCCTAATCCTACTCCTAAACCTAACCCTAAACCTCAACCTCATTCTAATCCAAACACTCACCCTCACCCTCACCCTCATCATAACTCTTACCCTAACCCTAACAATAAGTAATCCTAACCCTAAACCAAACCCTAACCCTAACCCTAAACCTAATGCTAACACTCAACCTCACCCTAACCCTAATCCTAAACCTAACCCTAATCCTAAACCTAACCATCACCCTCACCCTAACCCTAGCCCTAAACCTTAGCCTAACACTTACCCTAAACCTCATCTTCACCCTAGCCCTCACCCTAACCCTAATTGTAACCTAATTCTCATCCTAACAATCACCCTAACTCTAAGCCTAACCCTAACCCTAAACCTAAGCCCAACCCTCACTGTAACACTAACACTAACCCTAACACTAACACTAACCCTAAACCTAAAACTAAACCTAACCCTAATCCTCAGCCTCACCCTTACCCTAACCCAAACCCTAACCCTAACCCTCCTCTTAACTCTAAGCCTAACTCTAACCCTAATCCTAACCCTCACACTCACACTCAACCTAAACCTAATCCTAAACTTAAGCCTATCCCTAACCCTAACACTCACCCTAACCCTCAGCCTAGCCCTCACCCTTACACTTATCCTATTCCTAACCCTCACACTAACCATAAACCTCACCCTAACACTAACCCTCACATTAATGCTTACCCTCAACCTAACACTAACACTAACCTTAACACTAACACTCACACTAACCCTAAACATCACCCTAAACCTAAACCTCACCCTAACACTAAACCTAACCCTCACCCTCACCATAGCCTTCACACTAACCCTAATTCTCATCCTCACCATAAACCTCACACTAACCCTAACACTAATCCTCAATCTAACCGTCAAACTCACCCAAACACTAACACTAACCCTCACCCTAACCCTTACCCTCACCCTTACCGTAACCCTCACCCTCAGCCTAAACCTCAACTTTACCCTTACCGTCACCCCCACGATAACACTCACTCTAACCCTAACCCTCACCTTAACCATAACTCTACCCTGAAACCTCACCCTCAGCCTAACCCTAACTCTAACCCTAACTCTAACACTAACCCTCAACCTAACCCTAACCCTAACCATCACCCTAACCCTAATCCTCACCCCCACCCTCACCCTCAGCTTAACCCTAAGCCTAAGCCTAACCCTAACCCTAAACCTCACACTCGCCCTCACCCTAACCCTAATCCTGACCCTAAACCTAACGGAAAACCTAAACCTCAACCTAACCCTCATCCTAACCTTAACCCTAACCCTTACCCTAACCCTAACTCTCGACCTAACCTTCCAAATAACCGAAATGTAACCATAAACCTTACCCTCACCCTAAGTCTAACCTAACCCTAAACCACAACCTAACCCTCACTCTAACCTTAACCCTAACACTTACCCTAACCCTAACTCTCGACCTAACCCTCCAAATAACCTAAATCTAACCATAAACCTCACCCTCACCCTAACCCTAAACCTAACCCTAACCCTAAACCTCACCCTAACCCTAACACTCACCCTTACCCTCACCCTCACCATAACTATAACCCTAACCCTAACAATAACAGTAATCCTAACCCTAAACCTAACCCTAAACATAAAGCTAACAATCAACCTCACCCTAACCCTAATCCTAACCCTAACCCTCACCCTAACCCTAGCCATCACCCTCACCATAACCCTAACCCTCATCCTAACCCTTACCCTAACCCTAACCCTAACCCTAAACCTTACCCTAACACTAACCCTAATCCTCACCCTCACCTTAACCCTAATCATAAACCTAATCCTCATTCTAACCCTGTCCCTAACTCTAAGCCTAACCCTAACCCTAACCCTAACCCCAACCCTCACTGTAACGCTAACACTAACCCGAACACTAACACTAAACCTTAACCTAACCCTAATCCTCAGCCTCAGCCTCACCCAAACCCTCACCCTAACCCTCATCCTAACTCTAAGCCTAATGCTAACCCGAATCCTAAACCTCACACTCACCCTCACCCTAAACCTAATCCTAAACCTCATCCTATCCCTAACCCTAACCCTCACCCTAACCCTTAGCCTAGACCTCACCCTTACACTTATCCTAACCCTAACCCTCACCCTAACTATAACCCTCACCCTAACCGTAAAACTCACCCTAAAACTTACCCTCAACCTAACACTAAACCTAATCCTAACATTAACCCTAACACTAACCCTAAACATCACCCTAACCCTAAACCTCACCCTAACACTAACCCTAACCCTCAACCTCACCCTAGCCTTCAGGCTAAACCTAACCTTCATCCTCACCATAAACCTCCCACTAACCCTAACACTAATCCTCAATCTAACACTCAACCTCAGCCTAACGCTAACACTAACCCTCACCCTAACCCTAACCCTCACCCTTAACGTAACCCTCACCCTCAGCCTAAACGTCAACTTTACCCTTACAGTCCCCCCGACGCTAACCGGCACACTAACCCTAACCCTCACCCTAACTAAAATTGTACCCCTAAACCTCACCCTCAACCTAACCCTTACTCTTACCCTAACCCTAACACTAAACCTCACTGTAACCCTAAACCTAACGTTCAC
Organism: Dipodomys merriami; assembly: GCF_024711535.1. Lineage (NCBI taxonomy): Eukaryota > Metazoa > Chordata > Mammalia > Rodentia > Heteromyidae > Dipodomys > Dipodomys merriami. Next base: position 57,615 of record NW_027206341.1, on the reverse strand, counting down.
CCTCACCATAACCGTAACCCTAACCCTAAACCTAACAGTAACCCTAAACCTAACCCAAACCCTCACCCTAAACATAACACTCACCCTAAACCTAACCCTCTCCCTAACACTTACCCTCACCCTAACACTAACACTAACCCTCAAACTAACCCTAATCCTCACACTAATCCCAAAAGTCACCTTAAACCTAATCCTAACCCTAATCCTCACCCTCATCCTAACTCTCACCCTTACCCTAATCCTAACCCTCATCCTCACCGTATACCTCAGACTAACCCTAACCCTAATCCTCAATCTAACCCTCACACTAATCCTAACCCTGACCTTTACCCTAACCCTATACCTAACCCTAACACTCACCCTTATCTTAACCCTCACCCTCAGCCGAAACCTCACAATTACCCTTACCATCATCCTCACACTAACCCTCACCCTAACCCTAAACCTCATCCTAACCCTCACCCCAACCGTAAACCTAACCATCACCCTAACCCTAAACCTCACCCTCACCCTAGCCCTCACCCTAAACCTAATCCTAATCCTAAACCTCATCCTAAACTAAAACTAACCCTAACCCTAACCATCACCTTAAACGTAATCCTCACCCCCACCCTCACCCTCAGCCTTACCCTAAACCTAAGCCTAGCCATAACCATAACCCTCAAACTCACCCTCACCCCAATCCTAACCCTAATCCTAACCATAACCCTAAACCTCACCCTAACCCTCACCCTATCCTTAACCCTAAAACTAACCCTAACCCTAACCCTCGACCTAACCATCCAACTAACCTAAATCTAACCCTAATCCTCACCCACACCCTAACCCAAATCCTAACCCTAACCCTAAACCTCACCCTAATCCTAACCCTAACCCTCACCCTCACCCTTACCATAACTCTAACCATACCCCTAACAATAACACTAACCCTAACCCGAAACCTAACCCTAACCCTAACCCTAATACTAGCACACACCCTCATGCTAACCCTAATCCTAACCCTAACCCTCACACTAACCCTAATCCTCACCTTCACTGTAACCATAACCCTCAACCTAACCCTCACCCTAACACTAACCCTAACCCCAAACCTTAATCTAACACTAACCCTAACCCTCAGCCTCACCCTAGCCCTCACCCTAACCGTAATCTTAACCCTAATCATCATCCTTACCCTCACCTTAACCCTAACCTTAAACCTCACCCAAACCCTAACCCTAACTCTAACTCTCAACCTAACCCTAAACCTCAAGCTCAGCCTAACACTAAGCCTAACCCTAATCCTAACGCTCACACCCACCCTAACCCTTACCGCAAAACTAATCCTTACCCTATGCCTAACCCTCACCCTCAACTTAACCCTAAATCTAACACTAACCCTAACCCTAAACCTCACCCTAACCCTAACTCTATACCTCACCCTCACAATAGCCCTAACCCTAACCCTAATCCTAACCCTAAAGCTCACCCTAACACTAAACCTAACCCACACGCTCACCCTCACCCTAACCCTAATCTGAACCCAAACCCTCAACCTAACCCTAAACTTAAACCGAACCCTAACTCTCACCCTTAACCTAACCCTAACCCTCACACTAAACCTAACCCTAAACCTTACACTCACCCTAGCCCTCATCCTCAACCTCTCCCTCAAGCTAAACCTAAGCCTAACCCTAAACATAACCATAACACACACAGTCACCCTCACCCTCACCCTAATCCTAACGCGAACTTTCATCCTAACCCTCCCCATAACCCTAACCGTCACCCTAAACTTAAACCACACCTCACCCTCAGCCTAATCCTAAGCGTAACCCTAACCCTAAACCTCACACTCACCCTAACCCTAACCCTCAATCTCACCCTAACCCTAACCCTCACCATCAACCTCAGCCTAACACTAAGCCTATCCCTAACCCTAACAATAACTCGTACACTCACCCTAACACTAACCCTAATCCAACTCCTAACCCTTACCCTAACCCTCACCCTCAAACTAACCCTCACCTTAAGCCTAACCCTAACATTAATCCTAACCCTAACCCTCACCTTCAGCCTCACCCTAACCCTAACTATAACACTAAACTTCACCCTGACCCTAACCCTAACCCTAACCCTATCCCTAAACCTCATCCTAGCCCTAAACATAACCCTCACCCTCACCCTCACCATAACTTTAACCCTAACACTAATGCTAACAATAACCCTAACCCTAACCCTAATCCTCACCTTAAACATAACCCTCACCCTAACCCTCACCCTAACCCTATCCCTCACCCTAACCCTAACCCTCACTCTTACTATAACCCTCACACTCAGCCTAACCCTCACATTTAACCTTACGGTCACCCCCACCCTAACCCTCACTCTAACCCTAACCCTCAACTTAACCCTAACTCTACGCCTAAACCTCACCCTCACACTAACCCTAACTCTAAACCTAACCCTAACACTATCTCTCACCCTAACCCTAACCGAAACCATCACCGTAACCCTTATCCTCACACCCACCCTCACCCTCAGCCTAAGCCTAAGCCTAAGCCTAACCTTAACACTAAACCTCACACTCACCCTCACCCTAACCCTAATCCTAACCCTAAACCTAACCCTAAACCTCAACCTAACCCTCAACCTAACCTTAACCCTAACCCTTACCCTAACCCTAACGCTCGACTTAACTTTCCAACTAAACCTAAATGTAACCATAAACCTCACCCTCACCCTAACCCTAATCCTAACCCTAACCCTAAACCTCACCATCACCCTAGCCCTCACCCTAACCCTAATCCTAACCCTAACCTTCATCCTAACCCTCACCCTAACTCTAAGCCTAACCCTAATCCTCATCCTCAAACTAGCCCTCTCCCTAACCCTAATTCTAACCCTAACCCTCACCCTAACGCTAACCCTCATCCTCACCCTAAACCTCAAACTAACCCTAACCCTAATCCTCAATCTATCCCTCACGCTCACCCTAACCCTAACCCTAACACTTACCTAACCCTAACCCTAACCCTAACCCTCACCCTTATCTTAACCCTCACCCTCAGCCTAAACCTAACCTTTACCCTTACCAACATCCTCACCGTAACACTCACCCTAACCCTAAACCTCATCCTAATCCTCACCCTAACTGTAAACCTAACCATCACCCTAACCCTAACACTCACCTCAACCTCATGCTCAGCCTAACCCTAAAACTAAGCCTAATCCTTACCCTAACCCTGACCCTCAACCTAGCCCTCACCCTAACACTAATCCTAAACCTAACCCTCATCCTAACCCTCACCCTAGCCCCAACCCTAACCATCACCCTAAACCTAATCTTCAACCCCACTGTCACCCTCAGCCTAACCCTCAGCCTAAGCTTAAGCCTAACCGGCACACTCACCTTCACCCTCACCCTCACCCTACTCTTAACCCTAACCCTAACCATAACCCAAAATCTCAAACTAACTCTCACCCTAACCTTAACCCTAAAACTAATCCTAACCCTAACCCTCAACCTCACCCTGCAATTAACCATAAATCTAACCTAAACTTCACCCTCACCCTAACCCTAATCCTAATCCTAACCTAAACCTCACCCTAACCCTAAGCCTAACCCTCACCCTCACCCTCACCCTCATCATAACTCTAACCCTAACCCTAACAATAACACTAATCCTAACCCTAAACCTAACCCTAACCCTAACCCTAACTGTAATGCTAACACTCACGCTCATGCTAACCCTAATCCTAACCCTAACCCTCACCCTACCCCTAATCTTCACCCTCACCGTAACCCTAACCCTCAACCTAACCCTCACCCTAACCCTAAACCTAAACCTTAATCTAACACTAACCCTAACCCTCACCCTCAACCTTGCCCTCACCTTAACCCTAATCCTTACCCTAATCCTTATGCTTACCCTCACCCTATCCCTAACCTTAACCCTCACCCTAACCCTAACCCTAAACCTAACCCTCAACCTAACCCTAATCCTCATGATCACCGTAACCCTAACCCTCACCCTCACCCTCACCCTCAGCCTAACCCTAAGCCTAACTGTAACCCTCACACTCACCCTAAACCTTACCCTAATCCTAATCCTAACCCTAACCCTAACCCTCACCCTCAGCTTCACCCTAACCCTAACTCTAACCCTAAAGCTCACAATCTCCCTAACCCTAACCATAACCATAACCTTAAACCTCACCCTCACATTCACCCTAGCCCTTATCCTAACCCTAATCCTAACCCTAACCCTCATCCTAACCCTCCACATAACCGTAAGGCTCAGCTTCAACCTCAACCTCTGCCTAATCCTAAGCCTAACCCTAAACCTAAACCTAACACACACCCTCCCGATCACTCTAGCCCTAATCCTATCCCTAAACCTAACCCTAATCCTAACCATCCCCCTAACTCTTACCGTAACACTAACCCTAAAACTAACCCTTATCATAACCCTCTACCTAAACCTCACCCTAACACTAACTCTAACCCTAATCCAAACCATAAACCTCAACCTAACATTAACCCTAACCCTAACCCTCAACCTAAGCCTCCAACTAAACCTAAATCTAATCATAAACCTCACCCTCACCCTAACCTTAATCCTAATCCTAACCCTAAACCTCACCTTAACCCTAACCCTAACTGTAAAATTAACCCTCACCCTCACCCTAACCCTAACCCACACCCTCACCCTCAGGCTAATCCTAAACCTAAGCCTAACCCTAACACTCTCACTCACCCTAACCCTAACCCTAAAACTCACCCTAACCCTAAACCTAACCCTCAAACTTAGCCTAAACCTAAGCCTATCCCTAACCCTAACCCTAACCCTCACACTCACCCTAACACTAACCCTAATCCTACTCCTCACCCTAACCCTAACCCTCACCCTCAACCTAACCCTCACCTTAAGCCTAACCCTAACATTAATCCTAACCCTAACCCTCACCCTCAGCCTCACCCTACCCCTAAATCTAACACTAAACCTCACCCTGACCCTAACCCTAACCAGAAGCCTATCCCTAAACTTCTTCCTAGCCCTAAACCTAACCTTCACCCTCAACCTCACGATAATCTTAACCCTAACCCTAATGCTATCAATAATCCTAACCCTAACCCTAACCCTCACCCTAAGCATAACCCTCACCCTAACCCTAACCCTCACCCTAACACTTACCTTCACCCTAACGCTAACCCTCACCCTAAGACTTAACCTCATCCTTACACTAACCCTAACCCTAACACTAACCCTAACCATCAACCTAACCCTAAACCTCACTCTAACCTGAACCCTAAACCTCACCCTCTCCCTAGCACTCACCCTCATACTCACCCTAAACTTCACACTAACCCTAACAGTATTCCTCAATCTAACCCTCACCCTCACCCTAACCCTCACCCTAACGCTCACCCTAACCCTCACCCTCACCCTTACTGTATCCCTCACCCTCAGCCTAACACTCACCTTTACCGTTACAGTCACCCCCACCCTAACCCTCATTCTAACGCTAACCCTCACCCTAACCCTAACTCTACCCCTAAACCTCACCCACACCCTAACACTAACTCTAATCCTAACCCTAACACTAAACCTCACCATAACCCTAACCCTAACCATCACCCTAACCATAATCCTCACCCCAACCCTCACCCTCAGCCTAACCATAAGCCTAAGCCTAAGCCTAACCCTAAACCTCACACTCAACCTCACCCTAACCCTAATCCTAAACCTAAACCTAACCCTGACCCTAAACCTCAACCTAACCCTGACCCTAACTTTAAACCTAACACTAACCCTAACCCTAACCCTCGACCTAACCCTCCAACTAAACCTAAATCTAACCTAAACCTCACCCTCACCCTCACCCTAATCCTAACCCTAACCCTAAACCTCATCCTAACCCTAACCCTAACCCTCACCCCAACCCTCACCCTCACCATAACTCTAACCCTAACCCTAACAATAACAATAATCCTAACCCTAAACTTAACCATATCCCTAACCGTAACCCTAATGCTAACACTCAACCTCACACTAACCCTAATCCTAACCCTAACCCTCACCCTAACCCTAACTCTAAACCTAACCCTAACACTTACCATCACCCTAACCCTAATCCTCACCCCCACCCTCACCCTCAGCCTAACCCTAAGCCTAACGCTAAACCTCACCCTCACCCTCACCATTACCCTAATTCTAAACCTAATTCTAACCCTAACCCTAAACCTCAACCTAACCCTCAACCTAAACTTAACCCTAACACTTACCATAACACTAACTCTCCACCTAAGCCTCCAACTAAACCTAAATCTAATCATAAACCTCACCCTCACCCTAACCCTAATCCTAACCCTAACCCTAAACCTCACCCTAAACTTAACACTCACCCTCACCCTCACCCTCACCATAACTCTAACCCTAACCCTAACAATAACAGTAATCCTAACCCTAAACCTAACCCTAACCATAACCCTAACCCTAATGCTAACACTCAACCTCACCCTAACCCTAAACCTAACCCTAATCCTCACCCTCACCCTAACCCTCATCCTCACTGTAACCCTAACGCTCATCCTAACCCTCACCCTAACTCTAACACTAACCCTAAATCTTACCCTAACACTAACCCTAATCCTCACCTTCACCCTAGCCCTGACCCTAACCCTAATCGTAAGCCTAATCTTCATTTTAACCTTCACCCTAACTCTAAGCCTAAACCTAATCCTAACCCTAATCCCAACCCTCACTGGATCCCTAACACTAACCCTAACACTAACACTGACGCTAAACCTAACCCAAACCTAACCCTAAACCTAACCCTAATCCTCAGCCTCACCCTCACCCTAACCCAAACCCTAACCCTAAACCTCATCCTAACTCTAAGCCTAACCATAACCCTAGTCCTAACCCTCACCCTAACCCTAATCCTAAACCTATCCCTATCCCTAACCCTAACCATCAGTCTAACTTTTAGCCAAGTCCTCACCCTTAAACTTATATTAAACCTAACTCTCACCCTAACCATAAAACTCACCCTAACCCTAATCCTCACCCTAAAACTTACCCTCACCCTAACACTAACCCTAATCCTAACACTAACTCTCACACTAACCCTAAATATCACCCTAAACCTAAACCTCACCCTAACACTAAACCTAACCCTCACACTCACACTAGACTTCAGGGTAACCCCAACCCTCATCCTCTCCATAAATCTCACACTAACCCTAACACTAATCCTCAATCGAACTCCCAACCTCACCCTAACGCTAGCACTGACACTCACCCTAACCCTAACACTCACCGTTACCGTAACCCTCAGCCTCAGTCTAACACTCACCTTTACCTTTACCATCACCCCCACGTTAACCCGCACCCAAACCCTAACCCTCACCCTAACCCTAAATGTATCCCTATGCCTCACCCTCTCCCTAACCCTAACACTAACCCTAACCCTAACACTAAACCTCACTCTAATCCTAATCCTAACCCTCACCCTCACCCTAACCATAACCCTCACCCTAAACCTAACACTCAACCTAACATTTAACCTCACTCTAACACTAACCATAACCCTAACACTAACCCTCACCCTAGCCCTCACCCTAACCCTAATGCTAAACCTCACCCTAACCCTAACCCTAACCCTCATCCTCACACTAAACCTCACACTAACCCTAACACTAATCCTCAATCTAAACCTCACCCTAACTCTAACCGTAACCCTAACCCTTACCCTAACCCTAAACCTAACCCTAACCCTCACCCTTATCTTAACCCTCAACCTCAGCCTAAACCTCATCTTTACCCTTACCAACATCATCACCCTAACCCTCACCCTAACGCTAAACCTCATCCTAACACTCACCCTAAACGTAAACTTAAACATCACCCTAACCCTAACCCTCACCCTCAACCTCACGCTCAGCCTAACCCTAAGCCTAAACCTAAGCCTAACCCTAACCCTCAACCTCACCCTCACCCTCACCCTAATCCTAACCCTAACCCTAACCATAACCCTAAACCTCAACCTAAACCTCACTCTAACCATAACCCTAAAACTAATCCTAAACCTATCCCTCAATCTAACCCTGCAACTAACCCTAAATCTAACCCTAAACCTCACCCTCACCCTAACCCTAAACCTAACCCTAACCCTAAACCTCACCCTAACTCTAAACCTAACCCTCACCCTCACCCTCACCCACAACATAACTTTAACCATAACCCTAACAATAACACTACTCCTAACCCTCAACCTAACCCTAACCCTACCCATAACTGTAATCCTAACACTCACCCTCATGTTTACCCTATTCCTAACCCAAACCCTCACCCTAACCCTAATCCTCACCTTCACTGTAACCTTAACCCTCAAACTAACCCTCACCGTAACCCTAAACTTACCCCTAAACCTTAACCTAACACTAACCCTAACCCTCACCCTCAACCTAGCCCTCACCCTAACCATAATGCTAAACCTTCTCCTCATCCTTACCCTCACCCTAACCCTAAACCTTAACCCTCACCCTAACCCTAATCCTAACCCTGACCCTCAACCAAACCTTAAACCTCACACACACCGTAACTCTAACCCTCACCCTAACCCTAAACATAAACGAACCCTAACTCTCACCCTAACCCTAACCCTAACCCTCCCCCTAACCCTAAGTCTCACCCTCACCCTCACCCTCAGCCTGACCCTAAGTGTAACCGTAACCCTCACACTCACCCTAACCCTTACCCTAAACCTAATCCTAACCCTAACTCTAACCCTCACCCTCAGCCTCACTGTAACCCTAACTCTAACCTAAACCTCACCCGAACCCGAACCCTAACCCTAACCCTAACCTTAAAACTCACCCTCACACTCACCCTAGACCTTACCCTAACCCTATTCCTAATGCTAACCCTCATCCTAACCCTCCCCCTAAACCTAACCCTCAAGCTCAACCTCACCCTCAGCCTAACACTAAGCCTATCCCTAAACCTAAACCTAACACACACACTCCCCCTCATTCTAATCTTAATCCTATACCTAACCCTAAAAATATTCCTAACCCTTCCCCTAACTCTCACCCTAACCCTAACCCTAAAACTAACCCTTACCATAATCCTCAACCTAAACCTCACCCTAACCCTAACTCTAACCCTAAAACTCACCCTCACCCTAACCCTAACTCTAACCCTAATCCAAACAATAAAACTCACCATAACACTAAGCCTAACCCTAATCCACACCCTAACACTAAGCCTAATCCTAAGCCTAACCCTAACCCTAATACTCACACTCAACCTAACCCTAACCCTAAACCTCACCCTAACCCTAACCCTCACCCTCAACCTCAGCTTAACCTTAGCCTGTCCATAACCCTAACCCTAACCCTAACCCTAACCCTCACCCTAACACTAAAACTAATCCTACTCCTAATCCTAACCCTAACCCTCATTCTCAACGTAACCCTCACCTTAAGCCTAAACCTAACATTAATCCTAAACCTAACCCTCACCCGCAGCCTCACCCTAACCCTAACACTAACACTAAACTTCACCCTAACCCTAAGCTTAACCAAAACCCTATCCTTAAACGTCATCCTAGACCTAAACCTAACCCTCACCTTCACCCTAACCATAACCTTAACCCTAACCCTAACACTAACAATAACCCTAACACTAACCCTAACCTTCACCCTAAACATAACCCTCACCCTAACCGTAACACTCACCCTCACCCTCACCCTCATCATAACTCTAACTCTAAACCTAACAATAACAGTAATCCTAGCCCTCAACCTAACCCTAACCATAACCCTAACACTAATGCTAACACTCAACCTCACCCTAACCCTAATCCTAACCCTAATCCTCACCCTAACCCTAATCCTCACCCTCATCTTAAACCTAACCTTCATCCTAACCCTCACCCTCACCCTAACCCTAACCCTAAAGCTCACCCAAACACTAACCCTAACCATCACCCTCACCCTAGCCCTCACCCTAACCCTAATTCTAACCCTAATCCTCAACCTAACCCTCACCCTAACCCTAAATCTAACCCTCATGGTAATCCTAACCCTAACCTTCACCTTAACCCTAACCCTCACCCTCACCCTCATCCTAACCCTAAGACTAACCCACACCCTAAACATAACCCTCACACTCACCCTAAATCTAACCCTAATCCTCATCCTCACACTCACGATCACCCTAACCCTAATCCTACTCCTAACCCTAATCCTAACCCTCAACCTCAGCCTAACCCACATCTTTACACATACCGTCACGCCCACGTTAACCCACACCCTAATCCTAACCCTCACCCTAACCCTAAATGTACCCCTAAACCTCACCCTCTCCCTAACCCTAACTCTAACCCTAACCCTAACACTAAACCTCACTCTAACCCTAATCCTAACCCTTACCCTCACCCTAACCATAACCCTCACCCTAACCCTAACCATCACCCTATCACTTACCCTCACCCTAACACTAACCCTAATCCTAACACTAACCCTCACACTAACCCTAACCCTCACCCTAATCCTAAACCTCACCCTAACCCTAACCCTAACCCTCATCCTGTCCCTAAACCTCACACTAACCCTAACACTAATTCTCAATCTAACCCTCACCCTAACCCTATCCTAACACTAATCCTTACCCTAACCCTAAACCTAACCCTAACCCTCACCCTTATCTTAACCCTCAACCTCAGCCTAAACCTCATCTTTACCCTTACCATCATAATCACCCTAACCCTCACCCTAACGCTAAACCTCATCCTAACACTCACCCTAACCGTAAACCTAACCATCACCCTAAACCTAACCCTCACCCTCAACCTCACGCTCAGCCTAACCCTAAGCCTAAGCCTAAGCCTAAACCTAACCCTCAACCTCACCCTCACCCTCACCCTAATCCTAACCCTAACCCTAACCATAACCCTAAACCTCAACCTAAACCTCACTCTAACCTTAACCCTAAAACTAACCCTAACACTAACCCTCGACCTAACCCTACAACTAACCTTAAATCTAACCCTAAACCTCACCCTCACCCTAACCCTAATCCTAACCCTAACCCTAAACCTCACCCTAACCCTAACCCTCACCCTCACTGTCACCCTCACCCTCACCATAACTCTAACCCTAACCCTAACAATAACTCTAATCCTAACCCTCAACCTAACCCTAACAATAACTGTAATCCTAACACTCACCCTCTTGCTAACCCTAATCCTAACCCTAACCCTTACCCTAACCCTAATCCTCACCCTCACTGTAACTCTAACCCTCAACCTAACCCTCACCCCAACCCTAATCCTAACCCTAAAACGTAACCTAACACTAACCCTAACCCTCACCCTCAACCTAGCCCTCAACATAACCCTAATGCTAAACATAATCCTCATCCTTACCCTCACCCTAACCCTAAACTTAACCCTCACCCTAACCCTAACCATAACCCTAAACCTCACGCTCCCCTTAACCCTAAGCCTCACCCTAACCCTAAACATAAACGAACCCTAACTCTCACCCTAACCCTAAACCTAACCCTCACCCTCACCCTCACCCTCACCCTCAGCCTGACCCTAAGCGTAACCGTAACCCTCACACTCACCCTAACCCTTACCCTAGACCTAATCCTAACCCTAACTCTAACCCTCACCCTCAGGCTCACCGAAACCCTAACTCTAACCTAAACCTCACCCGAACCCGAAACTTAACCCTAACCATAACCTTAAACCTCACTCTCACACTCACCCTAGACCTTAGCCTAATCCTAATCCTAACCCTAACAATCATCCTAACCCTCCCCCTAACCCTAACCCTCACCCTCAACCTCACCCTCAGCCTAACCTAAGCCTATCCCTAAACCTAAACATAACACACACACTCCCCCTCACTCTAACCTTAATCCTATACCTAACCCTAACCCTAAGCCTAACCCTTCCCCTAACTCTCACCCTAACCCTAAAACTATCCCTTACCATAACCCTCAACCTAAACCTCACCCTAAGCCTAAATCTAAAACTAAACCTCACCCTCACCCTAACCCTAACTCTAACCCTAATCCAAACCCTAAACCTCATCCTAACACTAAGCCTAACCCTAATCCACACCCTAACACTAAGCCTAATCCTAAGCCTAACCCTAACCCTAACTTTCACACTCACCCTAAATCTAACCCTAAACCTCACCCTAACCCTAACCCTCACCCTCAACCTCAGCTTGACCCCAAGCCTGTCCCTAACCCTAACCCTAACCCTAACCCTAAACCTCACCCTAACACTAACCCTAATCCTAATCCTAATCATAACCCTAACCCTCACTCTCAACCTAACCCTCACCTTAAGCCTAACCCTAACATTAATCCTAACCCTAACCCTCACCCTCACCTCAACCTAACCCTAAAACTAACACTAAACCTCACACTAACCCTAACCCTATCCCTAAACCTCATCCGAGACCTAAACCTATCCCTCATCCTCACCCTCACCATAACCTTAACCCTAACCCTAACACTAACAATAACCCTAACACTAACCCTAAACTTCACCCTAAATATAACCCTCACCCTAACCCTAACCCTCACCCTAACCCTTACCCTCACCCTAACACTAACCCTAAACCTAACACTAAACCTCACACTAAACCTAACCATCGCCCTAACCATAAACCTCACCCTAAATCTAAACCTAATCCTCAATCTCTCGCTAGACCTCGCCCTAACCCTAACCCTCATCCTCACCTTAAACTTCACACTAACCCTAAAGCTAATCCTCAATCTAACCCTCACCCTCACCCTAACCCTAACCCTAACCCGCACCCTTACTGTAACACTTACCCTCAGCCTAACCCTGACCTTTACCCTTACCGTCACCCCCACGCTAACCCTCACTCTATCCCTAAACCTCAACCTAACCCTAACTCTACCCCTAAACCTCACCCTCACTCTAACCCTAACTCTAACCCTAACCCTAACACTAACCCTCACCATAAGCCTAACCCTAACCATCACCCTAACCCTAATCCTCACACCCACCGTCACCCTCAGCCTAACCCTAAGCATAAGCCTAACCCTAACACTAAAACTCACATTCACCGTCACCCTCACCCTAATCCTAAACCTAACGCTAACCCTAAACCTAAACCTCAACCTAACCCTCAACCTAACCTTAATCCTAACACTTACCCTAACCCTAACCCTCGACTTAACCCTCCATCTAAACCTAAATCTAACCATAAACCTCACCCTCACACTAACCCTAATCCTAACCCTGACCCTAAACCTCACCCTAACCGTAACACTCACCCTCACCCTCACCCTCACCATAAATCTAACGCTAAACCTAACAATAACAGTAATCCTAACCCTCAACCTAACCCTAACCATAACCCTAACACTAATGCTAACACTCAACCTCACCCTAACCCTAATCCTAACCCTAACCCTCACCCTAACCCTAATCCTCACCCTCACCCTAACCCTAAACTTCATCCTAACCCTCACTCTCCCCCTAACCCTAACCCTAAAGTTCACCCAAACACTAACCCTAACCATCACCCTCACCCTAGCCCTCACCCTAACCCTAATTCTAACCCTAATCCTCAACCTAACCCTCACCCTAATCCTAAACTTAAGCCTCATGGTAACGGTAACCCTAACCCTCACCTTAACCCTAACCCTCACCCTCACCCTCACCCGAACCCTAAGCCTAAACCACACCCAAACCTGAACCCTCACACTCATCCTAAATCTACCCCTAATCCTCATCCTCACACTCACGATCACCCTAACCCTAATCCTACTCCTAACCCTAATCCTAACCCTCACCCTCAGCCTAACCCTCACCTTTACCCTTACCGTCACCCCCACGCTAACCCGCACCCTAACCTTAACCCTCACCCTAACCCTAAATGTATCCCTAAACCTCACCCTCTCCCTAACCCTAACTCTAAACTTAAACCTAACACTAAACCTCACTCTAACCCTAATCCTAACCCTTACCCTCACCCTAACCATAACACTCACCCTAACCCTAACCATCACCCTAACACTTACCCTCACCCTAACACTAACCCTAACCCTAACACTAACCCTCACACTAACCCTAACCCTCACCCTAATCCTAAACCTCACCCTAACCCTAACCCTAACCCTCATCCTGTCCCTAAACCTCACACTAACCCTAACACTAATTCTCAATCTAAACCTCACTCTAACCCTAACCTAACACTAATCCTTACCCTAACCCTAAACCTACCCCTAACCCTCACCCTTATCTTAAACCTCAACCTCAGCCTAAACCTCATCTTTACCCTTACCATTATCATCACCCTAACCCTCACCCTAATGCTAAACCTCATCCTAACCCTCACCCTAACTGTAAACCTAACCATCACCCTAACACTAACCCTCACCCTCAACCTCTTGCTCAGCCTAACCCTAAGCCTAAGCCTAAGCCTAACCCTAACCCTCAACCTCACCCTGATCCTAACCCTAATCCTAACCCTAACCCTAAACCTCAACCTAACCCTCATTCTAACCTTAAGCCTAAAACTAACCCTAACCATAACCCTCGACTTAACCCTCCAACTAACACTAAATCTAACCCTAAACCTCAATCTCACCCTAAACCTAATCCTAACCCTAACCCTAAACCTCACCCTAACCCTAACCCTAACCCTCATCCTCACCCTCAACCTCACCCTCACCATAACTCTAACCCTAACCCTAACAATAACACTAATCCTAAACCTAAACCTAACCCTAACACTAACTCTAACTGTAATCCTAACACTCACCCTCTTGCTAACCCTAATTCTAACACTAACCCTCACCCTACCCCTAAAAATATCCCTCAACCAAACCCTAAACCTCACGCTCCCCGTAACTCTAACCCTCACCCTAACCCTAAACATAAACGAAAACTAACTCTCACTCTAACCCTAACCCTAAACCTCACCATCACCCTCACCCTCAGCCTGACCCAAAGCATAACCGTAACCCTCACACTCACCCTAACCCTTACCCTAAACCTAATCCTAACCCAAACTCTAACCCTCACCCTCAGCCTCACCCTAACCCTAAATCTAACCCTAAACCTCACCCTCACCCTCACCCTAACCCTAACCATAAGCTTAAACTTCACCCTCACACTCACCTTACCCTAACCCTAATCCTAACCCTAACCCTCATCCTAACCTTCCCCCTGACCCTAACCCTCACCCTCAACCTCACCCTCAGCCTAACACTAAGCCTATCCCTAAACCAAAACCTAACACACAACTCCCCCTCACTCTAACCCTAATCCTATCCCTAATCCTAACCCTAACTCTAACCCTCAACCTAAACCTCACCCTAACCCTAACTCTAACCCTAAACCTCACCCTCACCCTAACCCTAACTCTAACCCTAACCCAAACCCTAAACCTCACCCTAAGACTAACCCTAACCCTAATCCACACCCTAAATCTCAGCCTAATCCTAAGCCCAACCCTAACGCTAACCCTCACCCTAACCCTAACCCTAAACCTCACCCTAACCCTAACCCTGACCCTCAACCTCAGCTTAAGCCTAAGCCTGTCCCTAACCCTAACACTCAGGCTTACCCTAACATTAACCCTAATCCTACTCCTAATCCTAACCCTAACACTCACCCTCAACCTAACCCTCACTTAAGCCTAACCCTAACATTAATCCTAACCCTAACTCTCACCCTCAGCCTCACTCTAACACTAACTCTAACACTGAACCTCACCCTGACCCTAACCCTAACCCTATCCCTAAACCTCATCCTAGACCTAACCCTAACCCTCAACCTCACCCTCACCAGAACCTTAACCCTAACCCTAACACTAACAATAACCCTAACACTAACCCTAAACTTCACCCTAAACATAACCCTCACCCTCACCCTAACCCTCACCCTAACCCTTACCCTCACCCTAATACTAACCCTAACCCTAACACTAAACCTCACACTAACCCTAACCATCACCGTAACCATAAACCTGACCCTAATACTAACCCTAAACCTCAAACTCTCCCTAGACCTCGCCCTAAACCCCAAAGCTCATCCTCACCCTAAATTTTACACTAAAACTAACACTAATCCTCAATCTAATCGTCACGCTCGCCCTAACCCTAACCCTAACCCTCACCCTAACCTAAACCTCACCCTTACTGTAACCCTCACCCTCAGCCTAAACCTGACATTTACCCTTACCGTCCCTCCAACCCTAACCCTCACTCTAACCCTAACCCTCACCCTAATCCTAACTTTACCCCGAAACCTCACCCTCACTCTAAGCCTAACTCTAACCCTAACCCTAACACTAACCCACACCATAACCCTAAACCTAACAATCACCCTAACCCTAATCGTCACCCCAACCCTCACCCTCAGCCTAACCCCAAGACTAAGCCTAACCCTAACCCTAAACCTCAACCTAACCCTCATCCTAACCTTAACCCAAACACTAACCCTAACCCTAACCCTCGACCTAACACTCACCATAACCCTAAATCTAACCCTAAACCTCACCCTCACCCTAACCCTAAGCCTAAACTTAACCCTAACCCTCACACTCACCCTCACCCTAACCATAATCCTAAACCTAACCCTATCCCTAACACTAACCCTCACCCTAACCCTCACCCTCACCCTCATCGTAACTCTAAACCTCACCCTAACAATAACTCTAACCCTAACCCTAACCATAATCATAACCCTCACCCTCAGACTCAACCTCACAGCCAACTTAACCCTAACTATATCACTAACAATAACCCTAACACTAACCCTAACCCTAACCCTAATCCTCATACCCACCCTGAACCTCAGCTTAACCCTAAGCCTAACCCTAACCCTAAACCTAACCCTCAACATGATCCTAACCCTAACCCTAATATAAAAACCTAACCCTAACCCTAATCCTAAACCTAAACCTAATCCTCAGCCCCACCCACATCCTAACCCAATCCCTAACCCTAACCCTCACCCTAACACTAACTCTAATCCTAAACCTCACCCTCACCCTAACCCCAACCCTAAACCTAACCCTAAACCACACCATAACCCTAACCCTCACCCTCAACCTCAACCTCACCGTAACTCGAAACCTAACCCTAAGACTAACCCTAACCCTAACCCTAACCCAAAACCTAACCCTAATCCTCAGCCTCACCCTCAAACTAACCCAAACCCTAACCCTAACCCTCACCCTAACTCTAAGCCTAACCCTAACCCTAAACCTCCCACTCACCCTCACCCTAACCCTCACCCTAACCTTCACCCTAACCCGAACCCTAACCCTCACCCTCATGCTCGGCCTAAGCCTAAGCCTAAGCCTAAGCCTAAGCCTAACCCTAACCCTCACCCTAATCCTAACACTAACACTAACCCTAACTCTAACCCTAATTCTCACCCTCACCCTAACCTTAACTCTAACCCTAACACTAAAACTAAACCTCATCCTAACACTAACCTTAACCCTAACCCTAACCCTAACACTAAACCTAACCCTAACAATAACCCTAACCCTAACCGTCACCCTCAACCTCAACATACCCTCACCCTGAACCTAACCCTCACACTAACACTTACCCTCAACCTAACATAAACCCAAAAGCTAACACTAATGCTCACACTAACCCTAAGCATCACCCTAACCGTAAACCTCACCCTAACAATAACCCTAACCCTCATCTTCACCCTAAACCTCGCACTAACCCTAACCCTAATCCTCAATCTAACCCTCACCCTCACCCTAACCCTAACACTAACACTCACCCTAACCCTAAACCTCACCCTTACTGTAACCCTCATCCTCAGCCTAACCCTCAAATTTACCTTTACCTTCAATACCACCCTAACCCTCACCCTAACCCTAACTCTACCCCTAAACCTCACCCTCACCTTAACCCTAACTCTAACCCTAACCCTAATACTAAACTTCACCCTAACACTAACCATAACTCTCAACCTCACACTCAACGAAACCATAACCCTAACCCTAACCCTAACAATAACACTAACCCTAAACCTCACCCTAACCATAAACCTAACCCTAAACCTAATCCTCACCCCAACACTTACCCTCACCCTAACACTAACCCTAACCCAAACACTAACCCTCACACTAACACTAAACCTCACCTTAATCCTAAACCTCAACATCACCCTAACCATAACACTCACATTCACCCTAGCCCTCACACTAACCCTACATCTAAACCTGACCCTCACCCTAACCCTAACCCTCATCCTCACCCTAAACCTCACACTAACCCTAACCCTAATACTCAATCTAACCCTCACCCTGACCCTAACACTAACCCTTACCCTAACCCTAAACCTAACACTAACCCTCAGCCTTACCCTCAACCTCAGCCTAAACCTCACCTTTACCATTACCATCCTCACCCTAACCCTCACCCTAACTCTAACCCTCACCCTCACCGTAACCATAACCCTCAACTTAACCTTCACCCTAACCCTAACTCTAACCCTAATCCTTAATCTAACACTAACCCTAAATCTCACCCTCAACCTAGCCCTCACCCTATCCCTAATCCTCATTCTTAACCTCACCCTAAACCTAACCTTAACCCTTACCCTAACCCTAATCCTAACCGTAAACCTCAACCTAACCCTAACACTCAAGATCACCATAAACCTAACCCTAACCCTCACCCTAACTCTAAACTTAATCAAACCCTAACTCTCACCGTAAACCTAACCCTAACCCTCAATCTCAACCTCACCCTCAGCCTAACCCTATACCTAAGCCTAACCCTAACCCTCACACTCACCCTAACCCTGATGCTAATCCTAATCCTAACCTTAAGCCTAACCCTCACTCTCAACCTAATCCTCACCCTAATCCTAAATCTAACATTAACCCTAACCCTAACCTTCAATCTCAGCCTCACCCTAACCCTAACTCTAACCGAAAACCTCAACCTCACCCTAACCCTAACCCTAACCCTAACACTAAACCTCACCCTAACGCTAACCCTAAACCTCAACCTGAAACTAGGCCTCACCCTAACCCTAATCTTAACCCTAACCCTCATCCTAACCCTCACCCTATCACTAACCCGAACCTTTACTCTCACCCTAACCCTAATCCTAACACTAACCCTCACCCTAACCCTAACCCTCATCCTCATCGTAACCCTTACCCTAACCCTCAACATAACCCTAAACTTAACCTGAAACCTAACTCTCACCCCAACCCTTACTGTAACCCTCACCCTCAGCCTAACCCTTACCTTTAACCTTTCCGACCCCCTCACCCTAAACCTAACTCTAACCCTAACCCTAAACCTAAACCTCACCCTCACCCTCAACCTCATCATAACTCTAACTCTAACCCTAACAATAACACTTACACTAACCCTAACCCTCACCCTAACCCTAACCATAACCCTCACCCTCAGTGTCAAACTCATCCTAAACGTAAGCCTAAACCTAACCCTTACCCTAACCATCACCATAATCCTAACCCTAACCCTAAATCTAACCCTAACCCTAACCCTAAAACTAACCCTAAACCCAACCCTAATCCTCAGCCTCACCCTCACCCTGACCCAAACCCTAAACCTAACCCTCACCGTAACCCTAAGCCAATCCTTAACCCTAACCCTCACACTCACCCTCAACCTAACCATAATCCTAAACCTAACCCTATCCCTAACACTAACCCTCACCCTAACACTCACCATAACATTTACCCTCAACCTAACCCTAACCCTCACACTAACTATATCCCTCACCCTAACCCTAACCCTCACCCTACCACTTACCGTCACCCTAACACTAACCCTAACCCTAAAACTAACCTTCACACTAACCCTAACCCTCACCCTCACCCTAGCCCTCACCCTAACCCTAATTCTAACACTCACCCTCACCCTAATCCTGACCCTTATCCTCACACTAAACCTCACACTAACCCTAACATTAATCCTCAATCTAACCCTCATCCTATCCCTAACCCTAACCCTTACACTAACCCTAAACCTAACCCTAACCCTCACCCTTATCTTAAACCTCACCCTCAGCATAAACCTCACCTTTACCCTTACCATCATCCTCACCCTAACCTCACCCTAACTCTAAACCTCATCCCAACCCTCACCCTAACCGTAAACCTAACCATCACACTAACCCTAACCCTCACCCTCAACCTCACCCTCAGCCTAACCCTAAGCCTAAGCTAAGTCTTACCCTCACTCAAGCCCTCAGCCTTACCCTAATCCTAACCATCATCCTAATCCTAAACCTCACCCCCACACTCACCCTCAGCCTAACCCTAACCCAAACCCTAAACCTCCCCTTAACCCTAACCCTAATCCTAAACCTCACCCTAACCCTAAACCTAAACCTAACCCTCACCCTAACCCTAACCCTAACCGTCACCCTTAGCCTAACCCTCACGTTTATCCTTACCGTCACCCCTAAACCTCACCCTAACCCTAACAATCAACCTAACACTCACCCTAACCCTAACTCTACCCCTAAACCTCACCCTCATCCTAACCCTAACTCTAACACTAACCTTAACACTAAACCACATCCTAACGCTAACCCTAACCCCCAAACTAACCATAACACTCACCCTCACCCACACCCTCAGCCTAAACCTAAGGCTATCTCTATCCCTCACACTCCCCCTCTCCCTAACCCTAATACTAATCCTAACCCTAACCCTAACACACAACCTCACCCTAACCCTCACCCTAACCCTAACTCTAACACTAATACTAAGCCAAACCCTCACCCTAACACTCACCCTAACACTATCTCTAACCCTAAACCTCAAACTCACCCTGACCCTAACTCTAACCCTAAACCTCACCCTAACCCTAACCATAAACCTCAACTTCTCCCTAGCCCTCAGCCTAACCCTAATCCTAAACCTAACCTTCATCCTAACCCTCACACTAACCCTAACCCTAACCCTCACCCGAACCCTAACCCTCCCCCTCAACCTAACCCTCAGCCTAACCCTAAGCCTAACCCTAAACCTAACCCTAACCCACCCACTCACCCTCAACCTAACCCTAATCCTAACCATATCTCTAACACTTAACCTCACCCTAACCCTAAAACTAAAACTAACCCTAACCCTAACCCTCATCCTTAACCCTCACCTGTACCCTAACTCTAACCCTACACCTCACACTCACCCTAACCCTAACTCTAACCCTAACCTTAACCCTAAACCTCCCCTAAATCTAACCCTCCTCATCACCCTCACCGTAACCCTAACCCTAAACATCACAAAAACCCTAAAACTAACCCTAAACGTCACCCTAACCATAACCACCAACCTAACACTAACCAAACACTTACCCTCACACTAACACTAACCCAAACTCTAACACTAACCCTGACAGTAACCCTAACTCTCACCGTAACCCTAAACCTCACCCTCACCCTAACCCTAACCCTCAGCCTCACCCTAGTCCCCACCCCAAATTTAATTCTAACCGTAACCCACACCCTAACCCTAACCCTCATCCTCACACTAAATCTCACAATAACCCTAACCCTAATCCTCAATCTATCCCTCACCCTCACCCTAACACTCACCCTAACCCTAACCCTCATCCAAATACTCACCCTAACCCTAACCCTTTCCATCTCCCTAACCCTAAACCTCACCACACCCTCACCCTAGCCCTCACCCTAAACCGATTCCTAACCCTAACCATCATCATAACCCTCACCCTAACCCTAATCCTAAACATCACCCAAAACCTATTCCTAACCCCCAAGATCACCCTCAGCCTAACCCTAAGCCTAAGCCTATCCCTAGCCATAACCTTCACCCTCAGCCTCACCCTCAATGCAAACTTAACCCAAAACATAACAGTAAAAATAACCCTAATTTAAACCCTAACCCTAACCCTAATCCTCACCCCACCCTCACCCTCAGCCAAACCATTACCCTAACCCTAACCCTCTCAATGAAAGCCTAACCCTAACACTAACCCTAACCCTAAACCTCACCATAACCTTAAACCTAATCCTAAACCTCATCCTCACCCTCACCCTAACCCAAACTCTAAACTTAACCCTCACCCTAAACCTAAGCCTAACCCTAACCCTAACCCTAACCCTCACCCTCAACCTCAACCTAAACCTAATCCTAACCCTAACCCGATCCCTAACCCTAACCCTCACCCTAACCCTCACCCTAGCCCTAATCCTAACCCTAATGCTAACCCTAAACCTCACCCTAACCCTCACCCTAACCCTAACCCTAACCCTTACCCTAACCCTAACCTTAACCCTCAACTTCATTCTCGGCCTAAGCCTAAGCCTAAGCCTAATCCTAACCCTAAACCTCACCGTAACCCTAATTGTAACACTAAGGCTAACTCTAACCCTAAACCTCACTCTCACCCTAACCCTAACTCTAACCCTAACCCTAAACCTAAACCTCATCCTAAACCAAAACATAACCTTCACTCTCACCCTCACTATAACTGTAACTCTAAACCTAACCCTAAAAATAACCCCGACCCTCACCCGAACCATAACCCTCACCCTAACCCAAATCCTCACCCTAACAAATACCCTCAACCTAACACTAACAGTAACCCTAACACTAACACTCACACTAACCCGAATCCTAACCCTACGCCTCAACCTAACCCTCACCCTCACACTAACCCTAACACTAACCCTAAACTTAACCCTCACCCTAACCCTCCCCCTAAAACTATATCTAACCCTAAACATCACCCTCACCTTAACCCTAACCCTAACCCTAAACCCCACCATAACCCTAACCCAAACCCTCAGCAATACTCTCACCCTCACCATAAATCTAAACATAACATTAACAATAACACTAACCATAACCCTAAACATAACCCTAACCCTAAGCCCAAACCTAATCCTAACACTCACCCTCACCCTCACCCTAATCCTAACCCTAAACCTCACCCTAACAATAACCCTCACCCTCACCCAAACCCTAGCACTCACCCTAACCCTAACCCAAAGCCTAATCTTCATCCTAACCCTCACCCTAACCCTAACATTAACCCGCACCCGCAACCTTACCCTCACCCTCACCGTAACTCTAACCCTAACCCTAACAATAACACTAACCCAAACCCGAACCATCACCCTAACCCTAATCCTCACCCCCACCCTCACCCTAAGCCTAAGCCTAACACTCACACTAACCCTCATACTCACCCTCACCCTAACCCTAATCCTAAACCTAAACCTATCCCTAAACCTCCAACTAAACCTCAACCTCCCCCTAACCCTAACACTAAACCTAACCCTAACCCTCACCCTAACCCTCCCCCTCACCCTAACTCTAACCCGAAACCTCACCCTCAACCTAACCATAACCCTTACCCTAAAACTCACTCTAAACCTCACCCTAACCAAAACCCTCACCCTCAACCTCACCGTAACTCTAACCCTAAAACTAACATTAATACTAACCCTAACCCTAACACTAAACCTGACCCTAACCATAACCCTCACCCTCAGCCTCACCCTCACCGCAAACCTATCCCTAATCATAACACTAACAATAAACCAAACCCTAACCCTAACCCTAAACCTAACTCGCACCCGCACCCTCACCCTCACCCTCAGCCTAACCCTAGGCCTAAGCCTAACCCTAACCCTAACAATCACCATAATCCTAACCTTAACCCTAAACCTAACCCTAACCCTAACCCTAAACCTCAGCCTCACCTACACCCTTACCCAAACCCTAACCCTAACCGTCAGCCTAACCCTAAGCCTAAACCTAACCCTATCCCTAACCCTAACACTTACCCTCACCCTAACACTAACCCTAACTCTCACACTAACCTTCACAGTAACCCAAACTCTCACCCTAACCCTAAACCTCACCCTAAGCCTAACCCTCATCCTCACTCTAAACCTCACACTAACCCTAACCCGAATCCTCAATCTATCCCTCACCCTCACCCTAACTCTCACCCTAAACCTAACCTTCATCCAAACACTCACCCTAAACCTAACCCTATGCATCACCCTAATCCTAAAACTCACCCTCACACTCAGCCTCAGCCTAAACCTAAGCCTAAGCCAAAGCCTAACCCTAACACTCACCCTCACTCTAGCCCTCACCCTAAACCTAATCCTAACCCTAACCCTCATCATAAACCTCACCCTAACCCTAATCCTAACCATCGTCCATAACCTATTCCTAACCTCCAAGATCACCCTCAGTCTAACCATAAGCCAAAGCCTAACCCTAGCCATAACCCTCACCCTCAGCCTCACCCTCCCTGCAAACTTAACCCAAAACATAACACTAAAAATAACCCTAATTTAAACCCTAACCCTAACCCTAATCCTCACCCCACCCTCCCATTCAGCCTAAACCTAAGCCTAACCCTAGGCCTAACCCTAACCTTCACTGTAACCCTAACCCTACACCTAACCCTAAACCTAACCCTAAACCTAACCCTAGTCCTCAGCCTCACCCTCACCCTAACCCAAACCCCAAACCTAACCCTTACCCTAACCCTAACCCTCACTGTCACCCTCACAGTAACCGTAACCCTAAACCTAACCCTAACAATAGCCCTAACCCTAATATTAACCCTCATCCTAACCATAATCCTCACCCTAACCCAAACCCTCAACCTAACACTTAACCTCACCCTAACACTAACCCTAACCCTAACACTAACACTCACACTAATCCTAACCCTATCCCTAAACCTAAACCTCAACCTAACCCTCAACCTCACCCTAACCCTAACACTAACCCTATCCCTAACCCTCACCTTAACCCTCTCCCTAACCCTATATCTAACCCTAAACCTTACACTCGCCATAACCCTAATCCTAACCCTAAACCCCACCCTAATCCTAACCCTAACCCTCACCCGCACCCTCACCCTCACTGTAACTCTAACCCTAACCTTAACAATAACACTAACCCTAACCCAAAACATCACCCTAACCCTAATGCTCACCGCCACCTTCACCCTTAGCCTATCCCTAAACCTAAACCTAACACTATCCCTAATCCTCACCCCCACCCTCACCCTCAGCCTAACCCTAACACTAAACCTCACACTAATCCAAATGCTAACACTCTCCCTCACCCTAGCCCTCACTCTAAAGCTAATCCTCAATCTAACCCTCACCCACACCCTTCCCCTAACTCTAACCCTCACGCTAACTCTAATTCTACCCCTAAACCTCACCCTCACCATAACCCTAACTCTAACCCGAAACCTAAAACTAAACCTCACCCTCACCCTAAACCTAACCCTCACCCTAAACCTAACCCTCACCCTCACCCTCACCCTCAGCCTAATCTTAAGGCTAACACTGACCCTAACCCTAACCCACACACTTAGCCTAACCCTAACCCTAATCCTTATCCTAACCCTAAACCTAACCCTCACCCTCACCATAACCCTAATCCTAACCCTAAACCTAACCCTCAACCTCAGCCTCACACTAACCCCAATTCTAACACTAAACCTCACACACATCCTAACCTAACACTAACCCTAACCCTAACCCTCCCCCTAACTCTCAAACTAACCCTAACACTAAGAATAACCCTAACCCTAAACCTCAATCTAACCCTCACCCTAACCCTAACTCTATCCCTAAACGTCACCCTCACCCTAACCCTCACTCTAACCCAAACCCAAACCCTAATCCTCACCCTGACCCTAACCTAAACTTCACCCTCACCCTCACAGTAACCGTAACCCTAAACCTAACACTAACCCTATCCCTAACCCTCACCCTAACCCTCTCCCTAACCCTATATTTAACCTTAAACCTCACCCTCACCCTAACCCTTACCCTAACCTTAAACCCCACTCTAACCCTAAACCTAACCCTCAACCGCACTCTCACCATCACGGTAACTCTAACCCTAACCCTAACAATAACACTAACCCTAACCCGAAACATCACCCTAACCCTAATGCTCACCGCCACCCTCACCCTCAGCCTAACCCTAAACCTAACCCTAACAGAATCCCTAATCCTCACCCCCACCCTCACCCTCAGCCAAGCCTAAGTCTAAGCCTAACCCTCACCCTCACCCTCACCCTAACACCAGTCCTAACCCTAACCTTATCCCTAAACCTCAAACTAACCCTCACCCTAACCCTAACCCTAACCCTCACCCTAACCCTAATCCTCAACCTAACCCTCACCCTAAACCTAACTCTACCTCGAAACCTCACACTCACCATCAGCTTAAACCTAAGGCTAAGCCTAAGCCTAATCCTAACCCTCACACTCACCATCAGCTTAAACCTAAGGCTAAGCCTAAGCCTAATCCTAACCCTCACACTCACCCTAACCATAACCCTAATCCTAACCCTAACCCTAAACCACACCCTTACCTTAACCCTCACCCTAACCCTAACCATAACACTAACCCTAAACCTAACCCTCACCCTCAGCCTTACCCGAATCCTAATTCTAACACTAAACCGCACCCACATCTTAACGCTAATGCCAACCCTAACCCTAACCCTAACCCTAAACCTCCCCCTAACTCTCAACCTAAAGCTAACACTAACACTAACCCTAACCCTAAACCTCAACCTAACCCTCAACCTCACCCTAACCCTAACACTAACCCTATCCCTAACCCTCACCTTAACCCTCTACCTAACCCTATATCTAACCCTAAAACTAACCTTGATCCTCACCCCCACCCTCACCCTCAGGCTAACCCTAAGCCTAAGGCTAACCCACACCCTCACCCTCACCCTATCCCTAGTCCTAAACCTAATCCTATCCCTAAATCTCAAACTAACCCCCACCCTCACCCTCACCCTAACACTAACCCTAACCCTAAACCTCACTTAACTCTGCCCCTAAACCTAACTCTAACCCTAAACCTCATCCTCACCCTAATCCTAAACCTAACACTAACCCTAACCGAAACCCAAACCCTCAAACTAACCCTAGCCCTAACCCTAAACCTAACCCTAAGCCTAACCATAAACTTAACAGTAATGCTCAGCCTCACCCTCACTCTAACCCAAACCCTTAACCTAACCCTCACACTCACCCTCAGCCTAACCCTAAGCCTAAACCTAACCCTATCCGTAACGCTCATCGTAACCCTCACTCTAACCCTAAGCCTAACCCTCAATCTAACCCTAACCCTAACCCTAAACCTAACACTAATCCTCAGCTTCACCCTCACACTAACCCAAAACCTAACCCTAAACCTCATCATAACCCTAAGCCTAATGGTAACCCTAACCCTAACCCTCTCCCTCATCCTCACCCTCACCCTACCCCTAATCCTAACCTAACCCTATCCCTAAACCTAACCCTCACCCTAAACCTCAGCCTAGCCCTCACCCTAACCCTAATCCTAACCCTAAACCTCATCCTAACCCTCACCCTAACCCAAACACTAACCCTCACCCTAACCCTAACCCTAACCCTCACCCTCATGCTCGGCCTAATCCTAAGCCTAAGCCTAAGCCTAAGCCTAACCCTAAACCTCACCCTCACCCTAACCCTAACATTAACCCTAATTCTAGCAGTAAACCTCACTCTCAACCTAACCCTAACTCTCACCCTAACCCTAAAGCTAAACCTCATCCTAACCCTAACCTAACCCTCAGCATCACCCTAACTGTAACCATAAGCCTACCCCTAAACATAACAATAACCCTAAACCTAACCCTAAACCTCAACCTATCCATAACCCTCACCCTAACCGTAACCCTCACCCTAACACTTACCCTCACGCTAACACGAACCCTAACCATAACACTAACCCTCACACTAAATCTAACCATCACCCTAACCCTAAACCTCACCCTAACCCTACACTAACCCTCACTGTCACCCTAGACCTCACCCTAACCCTAAACCTCATCCTCACCCTAAACCTCACACTAACCGTAACACTAATCCTCAATCTAACTTTCACCCACATCCTTCCCATAACCCTAACCCACACCATATCCCTAACCCTCACCGGACCGTAACCATTACCCTCAGCCTAACCCTCAAGTTTGCCTTTACTTTCACCCCCACCCTAACCCTTACCCTAACCCTAAAACTCACCTAACCCTCACCCTAACCCTAACTCTACCCCTAAACCTCACCCTCAACCTAACCCTAACTCTAAATCTAAACCTAACACTAAACCTCATCCTAACGCTAACCCTAACCCTCACACTAACCCACACTATAAACGTAAACCTAAACCTAACCCTAACAATAACCCTAACCCTAACCCTCACCCTAACCATCACCCTCACCCTAACACTTACTCTCACCCTAACCCTAACCCTACCCTAACACCAACCCTTACACTAACCTTAAACCTCACCCTAATCCTAAACCTCACCCTAACCCTAACTCTAACCCTAAACCTCACCCTTACCCTAGCCCTCACCCTAAGCCTAATTCTAACCCTCACCCTCAACCTAACCCTATCCCAATTCCTCACCCTAAACCTCACATTAACCTAACTCTAATCACTTAATTAAACATCACCCTAACCCTAACCCTAACCCTAAACCTAAACCTATCCGTAACCCTCAACCTAATTTTAACCCTCACCCTCAGCCTAAACCTCCCCTTTACCCTTACCATCATCCTCACCCTAACCCTAAACATCATCCTAACAGTCACCCTAACTGTAAACCTAACCATGACCCTAAACCTAACCCTCACCCTCACCCTGGCCCTCACCCTAACCCTAATCCTAACCCTAACCCTCATCCTAACCCTCACCTTAACCCTAACCCTAATTATCACGCTAACCCTAACACTCAACCCCATCCTCACCCTCAGTCTCACCCTAAACCTAACCCTAACCCTAACCCTGACATTCACCCTCACAATAACCCTAATCCCAACCCTAACCCTAACCCTAACCCATAACCTCAACCTAACCCTCACCCTAACCTTAACCCTAACACTAACCCTAACTATAAACCACGAACTAACACTCCCCCAAACCCAAATCTAACCCTAAACCTCACCCTCACCCTAACCCTAATACTACCCCTAACCCTAAACCTCACCCTAAACCTAACCCTAACCCTCACCCTCACCCTCAGCCTAAACCTAAGGATAACCCTAACCCTAAACCTAACCCTCACACTCACCCTAACCCTAAACCTAATGCTAACCCTAACCCTAGCCCTAGCCCTAACCCTCACCCTCACCCTCACCTTCACCTTAACGCTAACACAAACCATAACAATAACACTTATCCTAACCCTAAACCTAACAGTAACCCTAACCCTAACCCTCATCCTAAAACTCACCCTCACCCTCAGCCTAACCCTAAGCCTAAGGCTATCCCTAACCCTCACACTTACCCTCACCCTAACCCTAACCATAACCCTAAATCTTAACCTCAACCCAAGCCTCACCCTAACCCTAACCCTCACCCTCACCCTCACCGTAACTGTAACCCTAAACCTAACATTAACAAAAACCCTAAACCTAATCCTAACCCTCAACCTAACCATAGCCCTCACCCTAACCCAAACCCGCACCCTAACACTTACCCTCACCCTAACACTAACCCTAACCCTTACACTAACCCTCACACTAACCCTAACCCTAACCCTAAACCTCAACCTAAACCTCACCCTCACCCTAACCCTAACACTAACCCTTACACTAACCCTCCCACTAATCCTCCCCCTAACACTATATCTAACCCTAAACCTCACCCCCACACTCACCCTAACCCAAACCCTAACCCTTACCTTAACCATAACCCTCACCCTCACCCTAAACTCCAACATAACACTTACCCTCACCCTAACACTAACCCTAAACCTAACACTCACCCTCACACTAACCCTAACCCTCACCCTAATCCTAAACCTCAACCCTAACCCTAAAACTAAGCCTAACCCTCACCATCATCCTAGCCCTCACCCTAACCCTAATTCTAACCCTCATCCTCACCCTAAACCTCACACTAACCCTAATCCTAACCCTAATCCTCAATTTAAACCTCACCCTCACCCTAACCCTAACCCTTACCCTAACCCTAACCCTAACACTAACACACACTTATTTTAACCCTCACCCTCAGCATAAATCTCACCTTTACCATTACCATCATCCTGACCATTCTACTACCCCTAACCCTAAACCTCACCCTAACCCTCACCCTAACCGTAAACCTAAACATCACCCTAACCATAACCCTCACCCTCAACCTCACGCTCAGCCTAACCCTTAGCCAAGACTAACCCTTACCCTAACCCTCACCCTCACTATAGCCCTCACGCTAAACCTAATCCTAACCCTAAACCTCATCCTAAACCTCAACATAACCCTAACCCTAACCATCATCCCAACCATAATCCTCACACCCACACTCACCCTCACCCTAACCCAAATCCTAACCCTAACTCTAACCCTAACCCTAACCCTTAACCTCAACCTAACCCTCACCCTAAACTTAACCCTAACACTAATCCTAACCCTAACCCGGGAAAAACCCTCTCTCTAACCCTAAATCTAATCCTATACCACACTCTCACCCTAACCCTAAACCTAACCCTAACACTAAACCTAACCCTAAACCTAACGCTAACCCTCATCTCACCCTCACACTCACTGTAACTCTAACCCTGACCCTAACAATAAAACTAATCCTAACCCTAAACCTAACCCTAACCCTCACCCTCACACTAATCCTCAACCTAACACTCACCCTAACCCTAACCCTAACCCTAACCCTCACCCTCAGGCTCAAATTAACCATAACTTTAACCCCAAAATCTCAACCTCACCCTAACCCTAAACCTAAACCTAACCCTAAACCTCACCATAAACCTAACCCTAAAACTCACCCTCACTCTAGCCCTCACTCTAACCCTAATCCTAACCCTAACCCTCATCCTAAACCTCCCCATAACCCTAACCCTAAACCTCACCCTAACCCTAAGCCTAACCCTAAACCTAACCCTAACCTTCACACTCACCCTCACCGTAACCTAAACCCAAACCCTAACACTAACCCTCACCCAAACCATAACCCTCACCCTTACCTCAACCCTCAACTTAACATTTACCCTCACCCTAACCCTAACCCTAACCCTCACCCTTACCCTAGCACTCACCCTAACCCTTACCCTCATCCTCACCTCAAACCTCACCCTAACCCTAACCCTCACCTTTACAATAACTCTCACCCTCGGCCTAACCTTCATGTTTACCCTTACGGTCACCCCCACACTAACCCTCACCCTAAACCTAACCCTCACACTAACCCTCACCCTATCCCTAACCGATAAACTTAACCCTCACCCTAACCCTAATTCTAACCCTAACCCTAACAATAAACCTCACCCTAAACCTAAACCTAACCCTCAACCTAAACCTAACCCTAACCCTCACCCTCATATTCAGCCTAAACCTAAGGCTAACGCTAACCCTAACCCTCACACTAACCCTAAAGCTAATCCTAATCCTAATCCTACCCTAACCCTAATCCTCACCCTCACCCTAACCCTCACCCTAACCCTAACCCTAACACTAACCCTAACATTAACCGTCACCCTAAGCTTCAACCTAACCCTAATTTATCCCTAAACCTCACCCTCACCCTAACCCTAATGCTAACCCTAAGCCTCACTCTAACACTAACCATCCCGCTAACTCTCACCTTAACCCTAAGACTAACAGTAAACCTAACCCTAACACTAAACCTCACCCTAACACTAACCCTAACCCTCACCCTCTCCATAACCCTCATCCTCACCCTCACCCTCAGCCTAACATTTCGCCTAACCCTAATACCAACCCTAAACCTAACACTAACCTAACCCTCACCCTAACAATCACCCCCACCCTAACCCTAAACCTCACCCTCACCCTAGCCCAAACCCAAACCCTAAGCCTAAGATTAACCCTCACCCTAACCCTCACACTAACCCTAAGACCAACACTCACCCGAACCATAACCTTCACCCTCACCCTAACTCTAATCCTAATCCTAACCCTAACCCTATCACTCACACTCACCCTCACCTTAACCCTAATCCTAATCCTAACCCTAACACTAACCCTCACCCCCACACTAAACCTCACCTTAACCCTAACCCTAACAGTAACCTAACCCTAACCCTAACCCTAACCCTCACCCTAACCTTATCTCTAACCCTAAACCCCACCTCCACCATAACACAAACCCTAACCCTAATCCTAAACCTCACCCTAAACATATACCTTACCCTAACACTTACGCTAACCCTAACACTAACACTAACACTAACCCTCACACTAACACTAACCATCACCCTAAACGTAAACCTCACCCTAACCCTAACCCTAACCCTCAACTTGACCCTATCCCTCACCCTAACCCTAACCTTCATCCTCACCCTAAACCTCACAGTAACCCTAATACTAATCCTCAATCTAACCCTCACACTCACCATAAACCTTACCCTCATCGTCACCCTTACCATAACCCTCACCCTCAGCCTAACCCTCACCTTTACTCTTACTGTCACCCTCATTCTAACGCTCACCCTAATCCTAACCCTCATCCTAACCCTCACCCTTACTGTAACACTAACCATCACCCTAACCGTAAACCTCACCCTCACGATCAGCCACAGCCTAACACTAAGCCTAAACCTAAACCTAAACTTAAACTTCACACTCACCCTAGCCCTCACCCTAACCCAAATCCTAACCCTAACCCTCATCATAACACTCAACCTAACCATACCCCGAACCATCATTCTAAACCTAAGCCTCATCCCCAACCTCACCCTCAGCCTAACCCTAAGCCTAAGGATAACCCTAACCCTAACCCTTACACTCACCCTCACACTAACCCTAATCCTAACCCTAACCCTAACCCTAAACCTAAACCTCAACCTAACCCTCACCCTAACCCTAACCCTAACCCTCACCTTAGTCCTCACAATAACCCTCAATCCAAACCTAACCCACACCCTCACCATAAACAAAAAGCTCACCCTGAACCAAACCCTAACCCTTAACCTCACCTTCACCCTAACCCTACCCCTAACCATAAACCTTACCCTAACCCTGACACTTACCCTCACCCTCACCCCAGCCCTCACCTTAACCCTAATTGTATCCCTAACCCTCATCCTAAACCTCACCCTAAACCTAACCCTAAACCTCACCCTAACCCTAAACCTCACCATCACCCTAAACCAAACCCTAGTCCTAACCCTCACCCTAACCCTAAGCCTAACCCTAACACTAACCCTAACCCTCACACTCACCCTCAACTTAAACCTAACCCTAAGCCTAACCCTAACCCTCACCCTTACCCTCACCTTCACCCTCAATGTAACTATAACCTTAACTCTAACAATAACACTAATCCTAACCCTAAAACTAACCTTAACCCTAATCCTATCCATAAATCTCACCCTCAGCCTCCTCCTCACTGCAATGTCACCATAATCATAACAATAACAATAATCCTAACCCTAACCCTAATCCTAAACCTCACCCTCACCCTAACACTAATCCTAACCCTAACCCTCACCCTAACCCTAACCCTAACCCTCACCGTAACCCTAACCCTCATCCTAACCCTGACCCTAACCCTCACACAAACGCTAAACCTCACCCTAACACTAACCCTAACCCTCACCCTCACCCTAGCCCTCACTCTAACCATAATCCTAACCCTAATCCTCATCCTAACTCTTAATCTAACCCTAACCCTAACCCTCACCCTAACCCTAAC
Source organism: Dipodomys merriami (assembly GCF_024711535.1). Taxonomy (NCBI): domain Eukaryota; kingdom Metazoa; phylum Chordata; class Mammalia; order Rodentia; family Heteromyidae; genus Dipodomys; species Dipodomys merriami. The sequence goes on along the minus strand of NW_027206341.1, from coordinate 23,864 downwards.
TCTCTCCCTAACTCTAACACTCACCCTCACCATAACCCTAACCCTAACCCTCACCCTAACCCTAAACTTAACCCGAAACCTAACTCTCACCCAAACGCTGACCCTAACCCGAACCCTAACCCTAACCCTTAACCTCATCCTCACCCTCACCAAAACCCTAATCCTAAACCTAACCCTATACTACCCTAACCCTCACTCTATCCCTAAACCTAACCCTAAACCTAACACTAACCATCACTCTATCCCTCACCTTAACACGAACTCTAACCCTAAACCTCAGTTTCACCCTAACCCTCACACTCACCTTCATGCTCAGCGTTTCACTAAGCCTAACACTAACCCTAACCCTAACCGTCACACTCACCCTCACCCAAACCGTAAACCTAATCCTAACCCTAAACCTAACCTTCACCCTAACCCTAACCCTCACCCTCACGCTAACCCTAACCTAAAACATCACCTTCACCCTAGCACTCACCCTAAGACTAACCCTAACCTGAACCCTAACCTGAACCCTAAACCTACCCCTACCTCTAACCCTAAACCTCACACTAACCCTAACACTTACCCTCACACTCACCCTAGCCCTCACCTTAACCCTAATTGTATCCCTAACCCTCATCCTAACCCTCACCCTCACCCTAACCCTAAACCTCCTAACCGTAAACCTAATTCTAACCCTCAACCTAACCCTAAACCTGACCCTCACCGTAACTCTAACCTTAACCCTCACCCTATCCATAAACCTAATCTGAAACGTAAACCTCACCGTAACCCTCACCCTAACCCTCACCCTAACCCTAGCCCTCATCCAAATCCTAATCCTTACCCTAACCCTCATCCTAAACCTAACCCTCATGCTAACCCTCACCCTAACCATAAACCTAACCCTCACCTAACCTTAACCCTCACATTCAACATTACCCTTAGCCTTACCCTAAGCCCAACCCTAAACCTAACCCTAATCCACAAACTCACCCTCACCCTCACCCTAATCCTAACCCTAACCCTAATCCTAACCATCACCCTCAACCTAGCCTTCACCCTAACTGTAATTCTAACCCTAAACCTAACCCTCATCCTCATCCTAAACCTCACACTAACCCTAACCCTAATTCTCAATGTAACCCTCACCCTCACCCTACCCTAACCGTAACCCTTACCCTAAACCTCACGCTAACAATAACCCTTACCCTTATCTTAACCCTCACCCTCAGCCTAACCCTCACCTTTACGCTTACCATCACCCTCACTTTAACCCTTACCCTCACCTGAACCCTCACCCTAACCTTAAACCTAACCATCACCCAAACACTAACCCACACCTTCAAACTCACCTTCAGACTAACTCTAAGCCTAAGCCTATACCTAAACCTAATCCTCAACCTCACCCTAGCCCTCACCCTAACCCTAATCCTAACCCTAACCCTCATCCTAACCTTCAACCTAACCGTAACCCTAACCATCACCCAAACCCTAATCCTCACGCCCAACCTCAAACTCAGCCTAAACCTAAGCATAAGCCTAACCCTAACAGGAACCCTCACACTCACCCTCACCCTCACCCTCACCCTAACCCTAACTGTAACCCTAACCGTAAACCTCAACTTAAACCTCACCCTAACCCTAACCCTAACACTAACCCTAACACTAACCCTGACCCTAAACCTCCCCCTAACCCTAACAGGAACCCTCACACTCACCCTCACCCTAACGCTAATCCTAACCCTAACCCTAAACCTCACCCTAACACTAACCCTAACTCTCACCCTTACCCTCACCCTCAACCTCACCATAACTCAAACCCTAACCCTAACAATAACACTAATCCTAGCCTTAAACTTAACCCTAACACTAATCCTAGCCCTAACCCTCACCCTCAGCCTCATCCTCACTGCAAACATAACGATAACCATAACACTAACAATAATCCTAACTCTAACCCTAACTCTAACCCTCCCCCTCCCCCTAACCCCCATCCTATCCCTAACCTAACCCTTACCCTAACCTTAACCCACACCCTCACCATAACCCTAACCCTCAGCCTAACCCTCACCCTCAAGCCAACCCTAACCCTAAACCTCAACTGAACCCTAACCCTAAACCTCGCCCTCACCCTGGCCCTCACCCTAACCCTAATCCTAACCCTAATCCTCAACCTAACACTCATCCTAAACCCAACCATAACCCTCACCCTAAACCTAATCCTATCCCTAACCCTCAACCTTACCCTAACCCTCACCCTCACTGTAACCCGAACCTTAAATCTCACCCAAACCCTAAACTTAACCCTCATCCTAATCCCTCACCCTAACCATTACACTAACCCTTACCCTAACCCTCACCATAACCCTCACCCTAACCCTAACTCTAACCCTAAATCTCATGCTCACCCTCACCCTAACCCTAACCATAACCCTAAAACTCACTCTATCCCTAAACCTCCTCCTCGCCCTCCCCCTCTCTATAACTCTAACACTAACCCTAACAATAACACTAAAACTTCCCTAACTCTATCCCTAACCCTCACGCTCACAGTAACCCTAACACTAAACCAAACCCTCACCCTAACCCTAACCCTAACACTCACCCTAAACCTTAAGCTAACCCTAACTTTAACCCTAAACCTCACCCTCACCCTAACCCTAATTCTAACCCTAACACTAAAACTCACCCTAACCCTCACTCTAACCCTAAACCTAACCCTCACCATAACCCTAACCCTAACACTCACCCTAACTCTAAAATTAACCCTAACCAAAAACCTCACCCTAATGCTAAACCTAACCCTCAGCCTCACCCTAGCCCTCACCCTAGCCCTAATCCTAAACCTAAACTAAACCTAACCTTAACCCTCACCCCAACCCTAAAACCCTAACAATCACCCTAACCCTCACCCTCACCTTAACCCTAACCCTAACCCTAAATCTCACACTAAACCTAACCATAACCCTAACCCTCACCCTCACTCTAACCCTCACCTTAATTCTAACTGTAACCCTAACACTTACCTAAAACTTACCCTCAAACTCAGCCTCACCCTAACCCTAACTCTAACCCTAAACCTCAACCGCAACCTATCCCTAACCCTAACTCTAAAGCTAAACCTCACCCTAAATCTCACCCTCACCCTAGTCCTTACCTTAACCCTAATCCTAACACTAACACTCATCCTAACACTCCCACTAACCGTAACTCTCACCCTCAACCTCACCCTTACCCTCACCCTAAGCCTAACCCTAAACCTAACCCAAACCCTCTCCCTAACACTCACTCTAAACCTAACCCTAACCCTAACCCTAAAGCTAACCCTCAACCTAAACTTCACCCTAAACCTAACTCTAACCCTAAACCTCACCCTCACCCTAACACTAACTCTAACTCTAAACCTCAACCTAACCCTAACCCTAACCCTAAGCATAAACCTAAACCTCACCCTAACCCTAACCATAAACTTAACCCTCACCCTAGCCCTCACCCTAACCCTAATCCTAACCTTAACCCTCATCCTAACCCACCCCATAACCCTAACCCTAACCCTCACCCTAACCCTAAACCTCACACTCACCCTCACTCTCAGCCTAACCGTAAGCATAAACCTAAGCCTAACCATAAACTTAACCCTAAACTTCACACTCACCCGCACCCTCACCCTCACCGAAATTCTAACCCTAACCCTAACCCTAACCCTAAACTTCACCATAAGCCTAACCCTAAACCTAACCCTAACCCTCACCCTCACCCTAACCCTAACCCTAACCCTAACCCTTACCCTAACCCACCGCCTAACCCTATATCTAAACCTAAAACTCACCCTCATTGGAAAACTAACCCTAATCCTAAACTCCACCCTAACCCTAAGCCTAACCCTCACCCCCACCCTCACCTTCACCGGAACTCAAACCCTAACCCTGACAATAACACTAAACCTAACCCTAACCATCACCCTAACCCTAATCCTCACCCGCACCCTCACCCTCACCCTAACCCTAAGCCTAAGCCTAACCCCCACCCTAACCCTCATAGTCATGCTCACCCTAACCCGAATCCTAAACCTAACCCTATCCCTAAACCTCAACCTAACCCTCACCCTCACCCTCACCCTAACCCTAACACTATCCCTAAACTTAAATCTCACCCAAACCCTCCTCCGAAACCTAACTCTAACCCTAAAACTCACCCTCACCCTAACAATAACTCTAAGCCTAACCCTAATCCTCATCCACACTCTCACCCTCATCCTAACCCTCACCCTAGCACTCACCATAAGCCTAATTCTAAACCTCAACCTCACCCTAACCCTAACCCTCATGCTCACCCAAAACCTAAAACTAACCCTGACCCGAACCCTAGTCCTCAATCCAACCCTCACCCTAACGCTAACCTTAACCCTAAACCTAAACCTAAACCCCACAATAACCCTAACCCTAAACCTCACCCTCACCCTAGCCCTCACCATAACCTTATCCTAACCCTAACCCTCATCCTAACCCTCACCCTAACAATAACCCTAACCCTAACCCTCAACCTAACCCTAACCCTCACCTTCACTGTAAAACATAACCTAACCCTCACCCTAACCCTAAACTTAACCGGAACCCTAACTCTCACCCTAAGCCTAACCCTCACCCTGACCCTCACCCTAACCCTCACCTTAACCCTAACCCTCACCCTGAACTGAAACCTATCCCTAAACCTCACCCTCAACCTAACCCTAACTCTAACCCTAACCCTAAAATTAAACCTCACCCTATCCCTAACCCTAATGCTCACACTCAACCTCATGCTCAGCCTAACCCTAAGCCTGACACTATCCCTAACCCTAACCCTCACACTCACAATAAGCCTTACCCTAATCCTAATCCTAACACTAAGCCTTACCCTCACCCTCACCCTAACACTCACCATAACCCTAATTCTAACACTAACCCTAACCCTAACACTCAGCCTAACCCTAACCCTAACTCTAACCCTAAACCTCACACTAATCTGCACCCTCACCCTCACTGTAATTCTAACCCTAACTTTAACCCTAACCCTAAACCTCACCCTAACCGCAATCCTAACCCTAACCCTAACCCTAACCTTCCCCCTAACCCTATATCTAACCCTAAACCTCATCCTCACCTTAACCCTAACACTAACCCTAACCCTAACCCTCACCCTAACCCTCACCCTAACCCTATATCTAACAGTAAACCTTACCCTCACCTTCACCCTAACACTAAACCTAACCCTAAACCCCACCCTAACCCTAAACCTAACCCTCACCCGTACTTTCATCTTCACCGAAACTCGAACCCTAACCCTAACAATAACACTAACCCTAACAATCACCCTAACCCTAATCCTCACCCCCATTCTCACCCTCAGCCTAACCCTAAGCCTAAGCCTAACCCACACCCTAACCTTCATACTCACGCTCACCCTAAACCTAATCCTACTCCTAAGCCTATCCCTAAACCTCAACCTAACACACACCCTCACCTTAACACTAACACTAACCCTAAACCTCACACTAACCCTCCCCCTAACCCTAACTCTAACCATAAACCTCACCCTCAACCTAACCCTAACGCTAAACTTCACCCTAAACTTAACTCTCACCCTCAACCTCATTGTAACTCTAACCCTAACCCTAACAATAACACTAACCCTAACCCTAATCCTAACCCTAAACATACCCCTCAGCCTCAGCCTCAACCTAACCCTAACCCAAACCCTAACACTAACCCTCACTCTAACCCTAAGCCTAACCCTAACCCTAACCCTAAGCCTCACACTCAACCTCACCCTAATCCAAATCATAAACCTAAACCTATCCCTAACCCTCACCCTAGCACTCAACCTAACACTAATTCTAACTCTCACCCTCACCCTAAACCTAACCCTCATCCTCACCCTAAACCTCACACTAACCTTAACCCTAACCCTAATGCTCAATCGAACCCTCACTCTAACACTAACCCTAACCCTAAACCTAATCCTAACCCTCACCCTTATCTTAATCCTCACCCTCAGTCTAAACCTCACCTTTACCCTTACCATCATACTCACCCTAACCCTCAACCTCATCCTAACCCTCACCCTAACAGTAAACCTAACCATCACCCTAACCCTAACACTCACCCTCAACCTCACGCTCAGCCTAAACCTAAGCCTAAGCCTAACCCTTACCCTTACCCTCACGCTCACCCTAGCCCTCACCCTAACCATAACCCTAACCCTAATCCTCACCCCCAGCCTCAACCTCAGCATAACCCTAACCCTAAGCCTAACCCTAACCCTAAATCTCACATAGCCTAACCCAAACCCTAATTCTAACCCTAACCCTAAACCTAAACCTCAACCTAACCCTCAACCTAACCTTAACCCTAACACTAACCCTAACCTTAACCGTTGACCTAAACCTCCCCCTAACCCTAAATATAATCCTAAAACTCACCCTAACCCAAATACTAACCCTAAACCTCACCCTAACCCTAACCCTAACCCTCACTGTAACCCTAGCCCATATCCTAAACCTCACCCTAAACCTAACCCTAAACCTCACCCAAACACAAATCCTAACACTCACCCACACCCTAGCCCTCACCCGAACCCTAATCATAACCCTAATCCTCATCCTAACCCTCACCCTAACACTTACACTAACCCTCACTCTAATCCTAAGCCTAACCCTAACTTTCAACCTAACCCTAACCCTCAACCTCAATGTAACCCTAACCCTAACCGTCACTCTGACCCTAAACTTAACCCGAATCCTAATTCTCACCCTAACCCTATCCCTAAATCTCACCCTAACCCTAACTCTCACCCTCAGCCTCACCCTAAACTTAACCCTAAGCCTAACCCTAACCCTCACTCTCACCCTAAAAGTTATCCTAATCCTAATCCTAACACTAAGCCTTACCCTCAACCTCAACCTAACCCTCACTGTAACCCTAACTCTAACACTAACCCTAACCCTAACCCTCATCCTCAGCCTCACCCTAACGCTAACTCTAACACTATACCTCACCCTCACCCTAACCCTAACCTTAAACCTCACCCTCACCCTAGCCCTCACCCTAACCCTAATCCTAACCCTAACCCTCATCAAACCCTCACCCTAAGACTAACCCTAACCCTCACTCTCACCCTCACCCTCACCCTCACCCTAACCCTAACCCTCAACCTACCCCTAACCCTCACCCTCAATTTACCGTTACCCTAACACTCACCCTAACCCTAAACTTAACCTGAACCCTAACTCTCACCCTAACCCTAACCCTAACACTCACCCTAACCATAACTCACCCTCACCCTCATCTTCAGCCAAACACCAAGCCTCACCCTAAAACTAACCCTAAACCTCACACTCACCCTAACCCTAACCCTAATCCTAATCCTAACACTAACCCTAAACCTCACCTTCACCCTCACCCTTACCTTAAACCGAACCCTACCATTAATCCTAACCCTAACCCTAACCCTAAACTTCATCCTCACCCTAAACCTCACACTAACCCTAACACTAATCCTCAATCTAACCCTCACCCTCACCTCACCCTAGCCCTCACCCTAACCCTAACCCTCATCCTCACCCTACACCTCACACTAACCCTAACACTAATCCTCAATCTAACCCTCACCCTCACCCTAAACCTAACCCTCACCCTTACCATATCACTCTCCCTCAGGCTAACTCTCATCTTACACTTACCAACACCCCCACCCTAAACCTAACCCTCACCCTGACCCTAACCCTACCCCTAAACCTCACCCTCACCTGAACCCTAACTCTAACCCTAACCCTAACACTAAACCTCACCCTATCCCTAAACCTCACCCTCACCCTCAACCTCATGCTCAGCCTAACCCTAAGCCTAAGCTTATCCCTTACTCTAAATTTCACCCTCACCCTAGCCCTCACCCTAACTCTAATCCTAATCCTAAACCTCATCCTAACCATCACCTTAACCCTAATCATATCCATCACCCTAACACTAATCCTCATCCCCACCCTCACCCTCAGCCTAACCCTAAGCCTAATCCTAACCCTAACCCTCACACTCACCCTCACCCTAACCCTAATCCTCAGCCTAACCCTAACCCTAAACCTAAACCTAAACCTAAACCTAACCTTAACCTTAACCCTAACACTAACGCTAATATTAACCCTCGTACTAACACTTCAACTAACCCTAAATCTAACCAAACCCTCAACCTCACCCTCACCCTCACCCTCACCATAACTCTAACCCTAACCCTAACAATAACACTAATCCTATCCCTAAACCTAACCCTAACCCTAAACCTAATCCTAACACTCACCCTCACCGCAACCATAATTTTAACCCTAACCCTCATCCTAACCCTAACCCAAACCCTAACCCTAAACCTAAACCTTACCCTAACACTAACCCTAAACCTCATCCTCACCCTAGCCCTCACCCTAACCCTAATCCTAACCGTAACCCTCACCATAACCCTAAACTTATCCAGACCCTAACTCTCACCCTAAACCTAAACCCAACTCTCACCTTAACCCTCACCCTCACCCTCACCCTCACTCAGCCTAAGCCTAAGCCTAAGCCTAAACGTAACCCTAACCTTCACACTCATCCTTACCCTTACCCTAAAACTAATCCTAACCCTAAGCCTAACTCTCACCCTCATTCTAACCCTCACCGTAACTCTAACACTAAACCTTAACCAAAACCTCAACCTCAGCCTCACCTTTACCCTAACTCCAAACCTAAACCTCACGCTCACCTTAACCCTAACACTAAACCTTTTCCTAAGACAAAACCTCACCCTAACCCTAAACCTAACCGTCACCCTCACAGTAAAAATAACCCTAACCCTAACCCTAACAATAACCCTCACCCTCACTGTAACCCTAATCCTAACCCTAACCCTCAACATAACCCTAACTCTCACCCACATCTTAAACATAACCCTCATCCTAACCCTCACCCTAACCCTAAACCTAACCCTATACCTCACCCTAACCCTAACCCTACCTCTCACCTTCACCCTAGCCCTCACCCGAACCCTAATCCTAACCCTAAACCTCATCCTCACCCTCACCCTAACACTTACACTAACCCTCACCCTGATCCTAAGCCTAATCCTAACCCTCAACCTAACCCTAACCCTAACCCTCACCCTCAGCTTCACCCTAACGCTAACTCTAACCCTAAACCTCAACCTCACCCTAACCGTAACCCTAAACCTAACCCTAAACATCACCCTAAACCTACCCCTAAACCTCACCCTCACCCTAGCCCTCACCCTAACCCTAATCCTAATGCTAACCCTCATCCTAACCCTCACCCTAACAATAAACCTACCCCTCACCCTCACCCTCACCCTAACCCTAAAACTAAACCTAACCCTAACCCTCAACCTAACCCTAACCCTCACCCTCAATTTGACCTTACCCTAACACTCACCCTAACCCTAAACTTAACCTGAACCCTAACTCTCACCCTAACCCTAACCCTAACACTCACCCTAACCATAACCCTCACCGTCAACCTCACCTTCAGCCAAACACTAAGCCTAAACCTAAACCTAACCCTAAACCTCACACTCACCCTAACCCTAACCCTAATCCTAATCCTAACACTAAACCTAAACCTCACCCTCACCCTCACCCTAAACTTAAGCCTAACCGTAATATAAATCCGAACCCTAACCTTAACCCTAAACCTCATCCTCACCCTAAACCTCACAATAACCCTAACACTAATCCTGAATCTAACCCTCACCCTAACCCTCACCCTAGCCCTCACCCTAACCCTAACCCTCATCCTCACCCTGAACCTCACACTAACCCTAACACAAATCCTCAATTTAAACCTCACCCTCACTCTAACCCTAACCCTCACCCTAAACCTAACCCTCACCCTTACCATAAACCTCACCCTCAGCCTAACTCTCACCTTTACCCTTACCATCACCCCCACCCTAACCCTCACCCTAACCCTACCCCTCACCCTGTCCCTAACCCTACCCGTAAATCTCACCCTGAACCTAACCCTAACTCTAACCCTAACCCTAACACTAAACCTCACCCTATACCTAACCCTAACCCTCACCCTCAACCTCATGCTCAGCCTAACCCTAAGCCAAAGCTTAACACTTACCCTAAACTTCACCCTCACCCTAGCCCTCACACTAACCCTAATCCTACCCCTAACCCTCATCCTAACCCTCACCCTAATCCTAACCATAACCATCACCCTAACCCTAATCCTCACCCTCACCCTCACCCTCAGCCGAATCCTAAGCCTAAGCCTAACCCTAACCATAACCCTCACACTCACCCTCACACTAACCCTAATCCTTACCATAAACCTAAACCTCAACCTAAACCTAACCTTAACCTTAACCCTAACACTAACGCTAACATTAACCCTCGAACTAACCCTTCAACTAACCCTAAATCTAACCCTAACCCTACCCTCAAACTCACCCTCAACCTCACCATAACTCTAAACCTAACCCTAACAATAACATTAATCCTTTCCCTAAACTTAACCCTAACCCTAACCCTAATCCTATCACTCACCCTCACCCCAACCATAATCTTAACCCTAACCCTCATCCTAACCCTAACCCAAACCCTAACCCTAACCCTAAACCTTACACTAACACTAACCCTAATCCTCACCTTCACCCTAGCCCTCACCCTAACCCTAATCCTAACCCTAACCTTCAACCTAACCCTAAAATTAACCGAACCCTAACTCTCACCCTAAACCTATCCCTAACCCTCACCTCAACCCTAACCCTCACCCTAACCCTCACTCTCAGCGTAACCCTAAGCCTAAGCCTATGTGTAACCCTAACCTTCACACTCACCCTAATCCTTACCCTAATCCTAATCCTAACCCTAAGCCTAACCCTCACCCTCACCTTCACCCTCATCCTCGCCCTAACCCTCACCCTAACCCTAACTCTAACACTAACCCTAAACCCAAACCTCAACCTCAACCTCACCCTTACCCTAAATGTAAACCTGAACCACACCCTCACCCTAACCCTAACTCTTACACTAACCCTAACACTAAACCTCACCCTAACCCTAAACCTAACCCTCACCCTCACAGTAACCATAACCCTATTGCTAACCCTAACAATAACCCTCACCCTCACTGTAACCCTAATCCTAACACTAACCCTCAAAAAAACCCTAACTCTCACCTTCACCTTAACCCTAACCCTCATCCTAAACCTCACCCTAACCCTAACCCTAGGCCTAAACCTCATGCTAACCCTAACCCTAACCCTCACCCTAATCCTAAACCTAACCCTAACCCTCAACCTAACCCTAACCCTCACCCTCATTGTAACACTAAACCTAACCCTCACCCTAACCCTAAAACTTAACCCGAACCCTAACTCTCACAAAAACCCTACCCCAAAATCTCACCCTAACCCTAACCATCACCCTCACCCTCACCCTAAGCCTTACCCTAAACCTAACCCTAACCCTAAACCTAACCCTCACACTCACCCTAACCCTTACCCTAATCCTAATCCTAACACTAAGCCTTACCCTCACCCTTACCCTAACCCTCAACTTAAGCCTAAACCTAATATTAATCCTAACCCTAAACCTAACCCTAAACCTCATTCTCACCCCAAACCTCACACTAACCCTAACACTAATCCTCAATCTAACCCTCACCCTCACCCTAATCCTAACCCTAACCCTCACCCTAAACCTAACCCTCACCCTTATCATAACCCTCACCCTCAGCCCAAACCTCACCTTTACCATTACCGTCACCCCCACGCTAACACTCACCCTAACCCTAAACTTCACCCTGACCCTAACCCTATCCCTATACCTCACCCTCAAACTAACCCTAATTCTAACCCTAACCCTAACACTAAATCTCACCCTATCCCTAAAAATAACCCTCACCCTCAACCTCATGCTCAGCCTAACCCTAAGGCTAACCCTAAACCTAACCCTCACACTCACCCTAACCCTTACCATAATCCTAATTCTAACACTAAGCCTCAGCCTCACCCTCACTCTAACCCTCACCATAACCCTAACTCTAACACTAAACCTAACCCTAAACCTCACACTCACTGTAACCGTAACCCTAAACCTAACCCTAACAATAACTCTAAACCTAATCCTAAACCTCACCCAAACCACAACCCTCACCGTAACCCATACCCTAACCAAAACACTAAGCCTCACACTAACCCTAACCCTAACCTCACCCTAACCCTAACTCTTACCCTAACCCTAACACTAAAAACCTCAACGTACCCCTAACCCTAATCCTCACCAGCAACCTCACCATAACCTTAACCCTAACAATAACCCTAACCCTAACCCTAATCCTAACCCTGAAACTCACCCAAACCCTAAACCTAATCCTAACAATCACACTCACCCTAAACCTCACCACTACTGTAACCCTAACCCTTATCCTAACACAAACCCTAACCACAACCCTCACCATAACCCTTACCATAACCCAAACACTAACCCTCACACTAACCCTAAACCTAACCTCACCCTAACCCTAAATCTAACCCTAACCCTAACACTAAAAACCTGAACCTAACCTTAACCCTAACCCTCACTCTCACCCTCACCGTAACCGTAACCCTAAAAATAACCCTAACCCTAACCCTAATCCTAACACTCAACCTCACCCTAACCCTAAACCTAACCCTAACCCTCACCCTAACCCTAACTCTCACCATTACCGTAAACCTTCCCCTCATCCTAACCCTCACTCTAACTCTAACCTTAACCCTAAACCTCACCCTAACACTAATCCTAACCCTCACCCCAACCCTAACCCTAACCCTAACCCTCAACCTAACTCTAAACCTCACACTCAACCTAAACCTAACCCTAACCCTCATCCTAAATCTAAACTTAACCTGAACCCTAACTCTCACCCTAACCCTAACCCTCACCCTTACCCTCAGTGTAACCCTAAGCCTCACCCTAACCCTAACTCTTTCACTCACACTCACCCTAACCCTTACCGGAATCCTAATCCTAACCCTAACTCTAACCCTCACCCTCAGCCTCACCTTAATCCTAACTCTAACCCTAAACCTCAACGTCAACCTAACCCTACCCCTAACCATAAACCTCACCCTAACCTAACCCTAAACCTCACCCTCACCCTAGCAATCACCCTAACCCTAATCCTAACACTAACCCTCAACCTAACCACCCGATAACCTTAACCCTAACACTCACCCTATCCCTAAACCTCACCCTCACCCTTAGACTAACCCTAAGTCTAACTGTAAGCCTAACCCTAAACTTCACAGTCATCCGCACCGTCACCCTCACCATAAATCTAACCCTAACCCTAACCCTAACCATAAACCACACCCTTACCCTAACCCTAACACTAACCTGAACCCTAACCCTCATCCTTACCCTAACCCTAATACTAAACCTAACCCTAACCCTCACTCTAAAACTCCCCCTAACCCTAACCCAAACCATCACCCTAACCCTAATCCTAACCCCCACCATCACCCTCAGTCGAACCATTAGCCTAAGCCTAACCCTCAGCCTAACCCTCACCCTAAACCTCACCCTAACCCTAATAGTAAACCTAACCCTAACCCTAAACCTCAACCTAACCTTCACCTCACCCTAACCCTAACCCTAATCCTCATTCTATCCCTAACCCTAACCATAAACCTAAACTCACCCTAACCTTCCGCGTAACTCTAACTCTAAACCTAATATCACAATCACCCTAACCCTAACCGAAACCCTAACCCTAAACCTCACCCTAGCCCTAACATCACCCTCACCCTCAACCTCACCGTAACTCTAACCCTAAACCTAACAATAAAACTAACCCTAACCCTAACCGTAACTCTAACCATAACCCTCACCCTCAGCCTCACCCTCCCTGCAAACTTAACCCGAACTATAACACTAACAATAAGCCTAAACCTAAGCCTAACCTAACCCTAACTCTAATCCTAACCACCACACTCACCCTCAGCCTAACCCTAATTATAACCCTAACCCTAAACCTAACCCTAATCCTCAGCCTCAGCCTCACCCTAACCGAAACCCTACCCCTAATCCTCACCCTAATTCTAAGCCTAACCCTAACCCTCACACTCACCCTCAAACTAACACTAATCCTAAACCTAAACCTATCCCAAACCCTAACCCTCACCCTAACCCTCACCCTAGCGCTTACCCTATCCTTAACCCTAACCCTCAGCCTCAACCTAGCCCTCAACCTAAACCTAACCCTCACCCTCACCGTAACCCTTACCCTAACCCTCATCCTAACCCTACACTTAACCTGTACCCTAACTCACACACTAACCCTAACCCTAACGGTCACCCTAACCGTAACCCTCAACCTTATCGTAACCCTCACCCTCAGCCTAACCCTCACGTTTACCCTTACCTTCACCCCTATCCTAACCCTCACCATACCCTCAAACTCACCATAACCCTCACCCTCAAACTAACTCTACCCTAAACCTCACCCTCACCCTAACCATAACTCTAACCATAACCCTAACACTAAAACTCACCCTGACCCTAACCCTACCCCTCAAACTAAACATAACCCTCACCCTCATGCAAACCTTGAGCCTAAACCTAAGGCTAACCCTAACCCTAACCATAACCCTCACACTCACCCTAACCCTAACCCTAATCCTAATCCTAACCCTCACCCTCCCGCTCAGCCTCACTCTAACCCTAATTCTAACCCTAATCCTCACACTCACCCTAACCCTAATACTGAAACTCACCCTCACAGTAACCGAAACCCTAAACCTAACTCTAACCTTAAGCCTAACCCTAACCCTAACTCTTCACCTAACTCTCACCCAAACCCTAACCCTAACACTAACCCTAACCCTAAACTTCATCCTAACCCTAAACCTAAACCTCACCCTCACCCTCACGGAAACCAAAAGCCTAAACCTAACCCTAACAATAACCCTAACACTAACCCTAACCCTCACCCTGATCCAAACACTCACCCTAACCCAAACCCTAACCCTAAAACTTACCCTCACCCTAACACTAACCCTAACCCTAACACTAACCCTCACAGTAAACCTAACCAAAACCATAACCCTAAACCTCAACCTAACCCTAAGCCTCACCCTAACTCTAACACTAACCCTATCACTAACCCTCATCCTAACCCTCCCCATAACCCTATTTCTAACCCTAAAACTCACCCTCACACTAACCCTAACCCTAACCCTAAACCCCACCCTAAACCTAACCCTAACCCTCACCAGCACCTTCCCTCTCACAGTAACTCTAAGCCTAACCGTAATAATAACACTAACACTAACCCAAACCATCACCCTAACCCTAATCCTCACCCCCACCCTCACCCTCAGTCTAACCCTAAACCTATGCCTAACCCCCACCCTAACTGTCACACTCACCCTCACCATACCCCTAATACTAAATCTAACCCTATCCCTAAACCTCAACCTAACCATCCCCCTAACACTAACTCTAACCCTAAACCTCACCTTCACCCTAACCCTAACCCTAAACTTCAGCCTAAACCTAACCCTAAACCTAACCGTCACCCTAACCCTCAATCTCACCGTAAATCTAACCCTACCCCTAAAAATAACACTAACCCTAACCATAACCATAACCATAACCCTCAACTTCAGCCTCACCCTCAGTGGAAACTTAACCCTAAACATAACACTAGCAATAACCCTAATCCTAAACCTAACCCTAATCCTCAACCCCACTCTCACCCTCAGCCTAATCCTAAGACTAACCCTAACCCTAACCCTAACCCTAACTCTAACCCTAACCCTAACACTAACCCTAACCCTAACTCTAACCCTAATCCTCAGCCTCACCCTCACCCTAACCAAAACCCTAACCCTAACCCTCACTCTAACCCTAAGCCTAACCCTAACTATGACTCTCACACTGACCCACAACCGAACCCTAATTCTAAACCTAACCCTATCCCTAAACCTAACCCTCACCCTAACCCTCACCCTAGTCCTCACCCTAACACTAATCATAAACCTAAACCTCATCCTAACCCTCACCCTAACCCTAACCCTAACCCTCACCCTAACCCTAACCCTAACCCTCACCCTCATGCTTGGCCTAAACCTAAGCCTAAGCCTAACTCTAACCCAAACTCTCACCCTAACCCTAACCCTAACAATAACACTAACCCTAACTCTATGCCTAAACCTCACTCTCACACTAACCCTAACTCTAACCCTTACTCTAAACCTAAACTTCATCCTAATCCTAAACCTAACCCTCACCCTCACCGTAATGGTAACCCTAACCCTACCCCTCAACCTAACCATAACCCTCAACCTAATCCTAACCCTCACCCTCACCATAACCCTTACTCTAATACTCACCCTAACCCTAAACTTAACCTGAACCCTAACTCTCACCTTAACCCTAGCCCTAACACTCACCATAACCCTAACCCTCAACCTTACCGTAACCATCACCTTCAGGCTAACCCTCACGTTTACCCTTACCGTCACCCCTACCTTAACTCTCACCCTAACCCGAACACTCATACTAACTCACAGCCTAAAACTAACTCTACCTCTAAATCTCACCCTCACACTAACCATAACTCTTACCCTAACCCTAACACTAAACCTCACCCTAACCCTAACCCTAACCCTCAAACTAACCCTAACCCTCATCCTCACCCAAACCCTCAGCCTAAACTTAAGGCTAACCCTAACCCTAACCATAACCCTCACACCCAACCTAAACCTAACCCTAAACCTCATCATAACCCGAACCCTAAACCTCAGCCTCACCCTCAGCCTCACCCTAACCCTGATTCTAAACCTAAACCTCACCCTCACCCTAACCCTAATCCTAACCATCACACTCACTGTAACCGAAACCCTATACCTAACCCTAACCTTAATCTAACCCTAATCCTCCACCTACCTTTCACCCTAACCCCAACCCTACCACTAACCTTAACCCTAAACCTCACCCAAACCTGCACCCTAACCCTAAATCCAACCGTAAACCTCACCCTCATCCTAACCCTCACTCTAACCCTAACACAAAACCTAAACCTCACCCTCACCCTCACCATAACCAAAACCTTAAACCTAACCCTAATAATAACCCTAACACTAATCCTGTCCCTCACCCAAACCATAACCCTCACCCTAACCAAAACACTCACCCTAAAACTTACCCTCACCCTAACACTAACCCTAACCCTAACACTAACCCTCACACTAACCCTAACCCTAACTATAATCCTAAACCTCAACCTAACCCTCACCCTCACCCTAACCCGAACACTAACCCTATGCCTAACCCTCACCCTAACCCTCCCCCTATCCCTATATCTAAACCTAAACCTCACCCTCACACTAACCCTAACCTAATCCGAAACCCCAACCTAACCTTAACCCTAACCCTCACCCTCACCGTAACTCTAACCCTAATACTAACAATAACACTAACCTTACCCGAAACATCACACAAACCCTAATCCTCTCCCCCACACTCACACTCAGCCTAAACCTAAGCCTAAGCCTAACCTTCACCCTAACCTTCACACTCACCCTCAACCTAACCCTAATACTAAACCTAACCCTATCCCTAAACCTCAACCTATACCTCACCCTCCCCTTAACACTAACACTAACCCTAACCATAAACCTCACCCTGACCCTCCGCCTAACACTAACTTTAACCCTAAACCTCACCCTCACCCTAACCCTAAACCTAAGCCTAACCCTAAACCTAACCCTAACACACACACTCACCCGCATGCTAACATTAATCCTAACCCTCACGCTAACACTAATCCTAAAACCTCGCCCTAACTCTCACCCTAACCCTAACACTAACCCTAACCCTAACCCTCAACCTAACCCTTACCCTAACCCTAACTCTAACCCTAAACCAAACCCTCACCCTAAACCTCACCCTAACCCTAATCCTAAACCTCACCCTAACCCTAATCCTAAACCTCACCCTCACCCGCACCATAACAGTAACCTTAAAGCGAAAACTAACAATAACCCTAACTCTAATCCTCACCCTCACCCTAAACATAACACTCACCCTAACCCAAAACCTCACCCTACGTCTTAAAGTCACTGTTACACTAACACTAACGATAACACTAACCCTCACACTAACACTAACCCTAAATCTAACCCTAAACCTAAACCTCACCTGAACCCTAATCCTAACCCTAACGGTAAACCCCACACTAACCCTAAACCTAACCCTCACCCGCATCCTCACCCTCACCGTAAATCTAACTCTAACCCTAACAATAATAATAACCCTAACCCTAACCGTAACCCTAACCCTAACCATAAACATAACCCTCACCCACAGCCTCACCCTCACCCCAAACTTAACCCTAACCATAACACTAACAATAACCCTAACCCTAAGCCTAACCCTAACCCTAACTCTAATCATCACACCCACCCTCAACCTCAGCCTAACCCTAAATCTAACCCTAACCCTAATCCTAATCCTAACCCTCAACGTAACTCTAGCCCTCAGCCTTACCCAAATCCTAACCCTAAACCTCATCCTAAACCTCAAACTACCCCTATCCCTAACCCTAAACCTTACCCTAACCCGAACCCTAACCCGAACCCTCAACCTCACCTTCAGCCTAACCCTAAGCCTAACACTAAACCTAAGCTAACAAACACATTCACCCCCACCGTAAACCTAATCCTATCCCTCACCCTAACCCTAACCCTAAACCTCCCCCTAACTCTCAATCTAACCCTAACCCTAACACTAACCCTAACCCTAAACCTCAACCTAACCCTCACCCTAACCCTAACTCTAACCCTAAACCTCATCCTCACCCTAAACCTCACCCTAACAATAACCCTCACCCTCACCCACACCCTCAGCCTCACGCTCACCGCAAACTTAACAGTAACCATAACAATAACAATAACCCTAACCCTAAGCCTAACCCTAACCCTAACTCTTATCCTCACACCCACCCTCACCCTCAGCATAACCCTAAGACTAACCCTAACCCTAACCCTAATCCTAACCCTCAATGTGACCCTAACCCTAACACTAACCCTAACACTAACCCTAAACCTAACCCTAACTCTCATCCGAACCCTAACCCTAATGCTAACCCTAACCCTCACCCTAACCCTAAACATAACCGAACAGTAATTCTCACCCTAACCCTAACTTTAACCCTCATCCTAACTCTCACCCTAACAATAAACGTAAACCTCACCCTCACCCTCACCCTAACCCTAATCTGGAAACCTAACCCTCAACCTAACCCTAAACCTGAACCTCACCCTAAACCTTACCCTAACCCTCAACCTAACACTAAACTTAACACGAACCCTAACTCTCACACTTACCCTAACCCTCACCCTCAACCTAACCATAACCCTAAACCTCATCCTGACCCTAGCCCTCACCCAACCCTAGCCCTAACCCTAACCCTCTTCCTAACCCTCCCCCTAACCTTACCCTAAACCTCACCCTAACGCTAACCCTCACCCTCAACCTCACCCTCAGCCTAACCCTAAGCCTAACCTTAAACCTAACAATAACACACACACTAACCCTCACCCTAACCCTAATCCTAAAAATAACCCTCACACTGACCCTAACCCTAACCCTAACCCTTACCCTAAACCTCAGCCTAACCCTAAGCCTATACTTAACCCTAAACCTAACCTTCAGACTCACCCTAACTTTAACCCTAATCCTACTCGTAACCCTAACTCTAACCATCACCCTCAACCTAACCCTCATTTAAGCCTAACCCTAACATTAATCCTAAACCTAACCCTCACCCTCAGACTCACCCTAAACCTAACTGTAACACTAAACCTCAACCTGACCCTAACCCTAACCATAACCCTATCCCTAAACCTCATCCTAGCCCTAAATCTAACCCTCACCCACACCATAACTGAAACCCTAACCCTAATGCTAACAATAATCCTAACCCTAACCCTAACCCTCACCTTAACCCTAACACTCACCCTAACCCTAACCCTCACCCTACTATTTACCATCACCCTAACACTAACCCTAACCCTAACACTAATCCTCACATTAACCCTAACCATCATCCTAACCCTAAACCTCACCCTAACACTAACCCTAAACCTCACCCTCTCCCTAGCCCTCACCCTAACCCTAACCCTTATCCTCACCCTAAACTTCACACTAACCCTAACACTAATCCTCAATCTAAACCTCACCCTCACCTGAACCTTCACCCTAACCCTCACCCTAACCCTAACCCTCACCCTTACTCTAACCCTCACCCTCAGCCTAACCCTCATCTTTATCCTTACTGTCAACGCCACCCTAACCTTCACTCTAACGCTAACCCTCACCCTAACCCTAACTCTACCCGTAAACCTCATCCTCACCCTAACCCTAACTCTAACCCTAATCCTAACACTAACCTTCACCATAACCCTAACTCTAACCATCACCCTAACCCTAATCCTCACCCCCACCCTAAACCTCAGCCTAACCCTAAGCTTAACCCTAACCCTAACCCTAAACCTCATACTCACCCTCACCCTAACCCTAATCCTAAACCTAAACCTAACCTTAACCCTAAACCTCAACCTAACCCTCACCCTAACCTTAACCCTAACCCTAACCCTAACCCTAACCCTAGAACCAACCCTCCAACTGTACCTAAATCTAAACATAAACCTCACCCTCACCCTAACCCTCACCCTCACCATAACTCTAACCCTAACCCTAACAATAACACTAATCCTAACCCTAAACCTAACCCTAACCCTAACCCTAACCCTAATGCTAACACTCAACCACACCCTAACCCTAATCCTAACCCTAAACCTCACCCTAACCCTAACCCTCACCCTCACCGTAACCCTAACCCTCATCCTAACCCTCACCCTAACCCCAACCCTAACCCTAAACCTTACCCTAAAACAAACCCTAATCCACACGCTCACCCTAGCCCTCACCCTAACCTTAATCGCAACCCTAATCCTCACCCTAACCCTCACTTGAACCCTAACACTAACCCTCATTCTTACCCTAACCCTAACCCTAAACCTAACCCTAAAACTGACGCTCACCCTAAACCTAAACCTCACCTTCACCCTAAACTTAACTGAACCCTAACTCTCACCCTAACCCTAACCATCACACTCACCCTCACACCCATCATAACCATAATACTCACCCTAACCATAACACTCACACTAATCCCCAACCTAACAATAACCCTATCCCTAAACACCACCCTAACCCTACCCCTAACCCTCACCTTCACCCTCAGCCTCAGCTTAACCCTAAGCCTAAACCTAACCCTAACCCTAACCCTCAAACTCACGCTAACCCTTACTCTAATCCTAGTCCTAACCCTAAAGCTAATCCTCACCCTCACCCTAACCTTCACCCTAACCCTAACCCTCACCCTAACCTTAATCCTAAACTTCATCCTAACCCTCACCCTAAAACTAAGCCTAAACATCACCCTCACTATCACCCTAACCCTAATCCTAACCCTAACCCTCATCCTAACCCTCCCCCTAACCCTTACCCTAAACCTTACCCTAACCCTAACCCTCACCTTCAACCTCATCCTTAGCCTAACCCTTAACCTAAACCTAAACCTAACCTAACACACTCACTCACCCTCACCTTAACCATAATCCTAATCCTAACCCTCACCCTCACCCTCACCCTCAGTGTAACCGTAAGCCTAACCCTAACCGGAACCTTAACTCTCACACTCACCCTAACCCTTACCATAATCCTAATCCTAAACCTAACCCTAAGCCTCACACTCTGCCTCAGCTTAACCCTAACTCTAACCCTATACCTCACACTCACCCTAACCCTAACCCTAAACCTAACCCTAAACCTCACACTAACCCTAACCCTAAACCTCAACCTCTTCCTAGCCCTCACTCTAACAATAATCCTAACCGTAACCCTCATCCTAACCCTCCCCATAACCCTAAACCTAACCCTCACCCTAACCCTAACCCTCACCCTCACCCTCATCCTCAGCCTAACCCTAAGACTAACCCTAAACCTAACCCTAACCCTCACACTCACCCTAACCCCAACCCTATTCCTAATCCTAACCCTAACCCTAAACCTCACCCTAACCCTAAACCTCACCCTTAACCGCAGCCTAAACCTAAGCCTATCCCTAACCCTAAACCTACCCCTCACACTCACCCAAACCCTAACTGTAATCCTACTCCTAACCCTAACTCTAACCCTCACTCTCAACCTCACCCTCACCTTAAGCCTAACCCTAACATTAATCCTAAACCTAACTCTCACCCTCAGCCTCATCCTAACCCTGACTCTAAAACTAAGCCTCACCCTGACCCTAACCCTAACCCTAACCTTATAACTAAACCTCATCCTAGTCCTAAACCTAAGCCTCACCCTCACCCTCACCATAACCGTAACCCTAACCCTAATGCTAAAAACAATCCTAATCCTCACCCTAACCATTACACTCACCTTAACCCTAACCCTCACCCTAACACTTACATTCACCCTAACACTAAATCTAACCCTAACACTAACCCTCACACTAACTCTAACCATCACTCTAACACTAAACCTCACCCTAAAACTAACCCTAAACCTCACCCTCTTCCTAGCCCTCACCCTAAGCCTAACCCTCATCCTCCCCCTAAACCTCACACTAACCCTAACACTAATCCTCAATCTAACCCTCACCCTCACCCTAAAGCTAACACTAACCCTCACCCTAACTCTAACCCTAACCCTTACCGTAACCATCACCCTCAGCCTAACCCTCAACTTTACCCTTACCGTC
Source organism: Dipodomys merriami (assembly GCF_024711535.1). Taxonomy (NCBI): domain Eukaryota; kingdom Metazoa; phylum Chordata; class Mammalia; order Rodentia; family Heteromyidae; genus Dipodomys; species Dipodomys merriami. Next base: position 1,020 of record NW_027206341.1, on the reverse strand, counting down.
ACCCCCAAGCTAACCCGCACCCTAACCCTAACTGTACCCCTAAACCTCACCCTCAGCCTAACCGTAACTCTAACCCTAACCCTAACACTAAAGCTCCCCCTAATCATAACCCTAACCTTAAACCTCACCCTCACACTCACCCTAGCCCTTACTCTAACTCTAATCCTAACCCTAACCCTCATCCATAAACCTCAGGCTAAACCTAGCCGTCAACGTCAACCTCACCCTCAGCCTAACCGTAGGCCTAACCCTAAACGTAAACCTAAAACACAATCACCCTCACTCTAACCCAAATCCTATCCCTAACATTAACCCTAACCCTAACCCTCCCCCTGACTCTCACTCTAACCCTAAACCTAAAACTAACACTTACCCTAACCCTGAACCTAAACCTCACCCTAACCCTAACTGTAAACCTAATCCTCAACCTCACAGTAAGCCTAACCAAAACCCTAAACATCACCCTAACACTAATCCTAACCCTAACTCACACCCTCACCCTCAGGCTAATCCGAATCCTAAGCCTAACCCTAACCCTCACACACACCCTAAACCTAACCCTAAACCTGACCCTAACCCTAACCCTCACCCTCAACCTCAGCCTAACCCTAAGCCTATCCCTAATCCTAACCCTAACCCTAACCCTAACCCTAAACCTCATCCTAGCCCTAACCCTAACCGTCACCCTCACCCTCACAATAACCTTAACCCTAACACTAACGCTAACAATAACCCTAACCCTAACCCTTAGCCTCACCCTAACCATAACCCTCACCCTAACCCTAACCCTCACCCTAACACTTACCCTCACCCTAACACTAATCCTAACCCTAACACTAAACCTCACACTATCCCTAAGCATCGCCCTACACATAAACCTCACCCTAACCCTAACCCTCATGCTCACCCTAAAATTCACACTAACCCTAACCTTAAACCTCCACCTAACCCTGAAACTAACCTTAACCCTAACACTTACCCTAATCCTAACCCTAGACCTAACCCTCCAACTAAACCTAA